>NC_084530.1:14619684-14942184 GCF_024500275.1 Phycodurus eques
GAAAGACCACCCTAGGACCAACCTTTTCACGGTCGTGAGTACAGCACTGAAATCGTTGCCAGAATGTACAAGATTAGTGCCTTATAATTTTGGGGAAAATAGTATCTTCACACAAATCCCAACTTTGCTCTCTCTCGCTATGACTCAACTCATTCCGCACACACATTTTTATTCCAACCACACATGATGTCCTCATCCCTTTACGTATGCCTCGTTTCTTTCTATTACTAGTATTCGTGTTTTCTTTTTGTAGTTAGATCCCTCTGTAATGTTTCCCTGTAGATTTAATTACATTTTCAATAAAATTCCAGTGCCTGAATTGTTTTTGTGTGTTTGAGTTACAACAACAAACAGCTGTCATATAGAACTCTTATTTCGTCCATGTAGCAGCCTTCTAGATGAGACTGATCATGGGGTTTTTTGTCCCTTTTCCTAAAATTTATACGTAAAAAGAGATGTGGTGCCCATTTTCGAGACAAAGATAGGTTGATTTTAACGTTAAACGTAAATCGAACTAAACCGGAAGTAACCCAGGCGTTCCCCTCCGACGTATCCTTTGTCCAAAATTAATGAAATTTTTATCCAAAAGCTATATACGCTACAACAATATACAATATACACATTACAGAGAGAGAGGGAGAGAGAGAGAGAGTGGCGTTTAGCATATTTGAGGATGAATATTGCATTAGTGCGAAAACATGAAACATATAGTTAAACCTTTATCTTGAAAAGTCTTTTATTTTTAATTATGTCCAATATTAAGCATTATTCATCTGTGCAAATCCTAATGAATCTCACTGAGTTCGAGGCAGAACACATCATGAGACGTGTTAGTTCTGATCAACCAATCAACAGGATGGGAAAATGCCGCCTCAGCAAAGGCGGACAATGATGTGAAAGTGACATTTTATTGGTTAAAAAAGACAGCCATTGTTTATAGTGTCGATGTGTCCTACGCCAGGGCTCAGGATTCTGAAGACCCTGTGCAGAATACATTGACATGGCAACACATAGAAGCTGAAATCTGATTGGACAAAAAAAAAAAATCTAATACAAAAGAAAGTTGGGCAGGCAAGACACAAGTGATGAAATGAAGAAAAAAGCGCAAAGTTTATAAGACAGTGATGAGGCCAGCCATTATGTACAGATTAGAGACAGTGGCACTGAAGAGACAACAGGAAGCCAGAGCTGGAGGTGGTGGAAATGAAGATGTTGAGGTTCACTCGAGGAGTGACTAGGTTGGATAGGATTAGCTCAGCTAACCCTAACCCTCCTAACCCGAGCTCATCAGAGGGATAGTCTAGGTTAGATGTTTTGGAGACAAGGTTAAAGAGATACAGACTTTGATGGTTTGGACACGTCCAAGGAGAGATATTGATTATATTGGTACAACCCCAATTCCAATGAAGTTGGGACGTTGTGTTAAATATAAATAAAAACAGAATACAATTATTTGCAAATCATGTTCAACCTATATTTAATTGAATACACAACAAAGACAAGATATTTTTTGTTCAAACTGATCAACTTTATTGTTTTTAGCAAATAATAATTAACTTAGAATTTTGTGGCTGCAACACGTTCCAAAAAAGATGGGACAGGTGGCAAAAAACACTGATAAAGTTGAGGAATGCTCATCAAACACCTGTTTGGAACATCCCACAGGTTAACAGACTAATTGGGACCAGGTGGGGGCCATGATTGGGTATAAAAGGAGCTTCTCTGGATTGTCATTCACAAGCAAAGATGGAGCGAGGTTCACCTCTTTGTGAACAAGTGTGTGAGAAAATAGTCGAAAGGTTTAAGGACAATGTTCCTCAGCGTACAATTCCAAGGAATGTAGGGATTTCGTCAACTACGGTCCATAATATCATCAAAAGCATTCAGAGAATCTGGAGAAATCACTACATGTAAGTGGCAAGGCCAGAAACCAACATTGAATATCCCCCAGGCGGCACTGCATCAAAAACCGACATCAACGTGTAAAGGATATCACCACATGGGCTCAGGAACACTTCAGAAAACCAATGTCAGTGAATACAATTCGCCGCTACATCCGTAAGTGCAACTTGAAATTCTACTATGCAAAGCAAAAGCCATTTATCAACAACACCCAGAAAGGTTGCCGGCTTCTCTGGGCCCGAGGTCATCTAAGATGGACTGATGCAAAGTGGAAAAGTGTTCTGTGCTCCGACAAGTCCACATTTCAAATTGTTTTTGGAAATTCTGGACGTCGTCTCCTCCGGGCCAAAGAGGAAAAGAACCATCCGGACTCTTATGGACACAAAGTTCAAAAGCCAGCATCTGTGATGGTATGGGGCTGTGTTAGTGCCAAAGGCATGGGTAACTTACACATCTGTGAAGGCACCATTAATGCTGAAAGGTACATACAGGTTTTGGAGACACATATGCTGCCATCCAAGCAACGTCTTTTTCATGGACGCCCCTGCTTATTTCAGCAAGACAATGCTAAACCACATTCCGCACGTGTTACAACAGCATGGCTTCATAGTAAAAGAGTGTGGGTACTAGTCTGGCCTGCCTGCAGTCGAGACCTATCTCCCATTGAGAATGTGTGGCGCATTATGAAGCGTACACCAAAAGCAAGAATGGGAAAGAATTCCACCTACAAAGCTTCAACAATTAGTGTCCTCAGTTCCCAAACATTTATTGAATGTTGTTAAAAGAAAAGATGATGTCACACAGTGGTAAACATGACCCTGTCCCAGCTTTTTTGGAAAGTTTTGCAGCCATCAAATTCTAAGTTAATGATTATTTGCTAAAAACAATAAAGTTTATCAGTTTAAACATTAAATATCTGGTCTTTGTAGCGTATTCACTTAAATATTGGTTGAACATGTTTGCCTAATGAATTGTTGTTGTTTTTTCTGTCTGGTAGAGCTATTGCACAAAGATATTTAGGGAAAGAAATCATGCGTGGGGTTTTAAAGCACACTGTCAGTACTGCACATCCATCACTAGTGTCACACATCTCATACAGGAGCTATTGAGTCTCTGAAAGGCCTTACACTGGAAGTGATTAACATCCTGCCGTGTCTCTTACAATCACAAAAGGTTGCCTTGTTCATCAGTATGAGATGGTAAAGAGCTTTGACAAAGCGTTGCCACTTGGCGGCCAGTGATGAGAAGAGGTACTTCATTAGATTAGCTGTCAGACAATTGTGCTGATGTGTTGAATTGAGCAGGTCTAAGTGTTATTTCACAGTCACCTGCAATGTGTTGTTGGCCTTTCCATAAAGTTGTGTATAAATATTTTTCATCATTTCGATGCTGTTTGTGCATTACAAAAAAATATTTTTGTGTAATTTCATTAAAATACGACCAGGTATAGTCTCTCATTTCCATTCAACAATGCAGGAAGGTTTCATGCATAATTCTCCTGCTTCTTACCAGGCACAGCCTCTAATGCGTGACTGACATGTCGATTCGTTAATCAACTGCTTTTGACAGAATGGCATGGCAAGTGTGGGAATATTTTGTTCAGCGCCAGACATGACACGCCTGTCTGCTACAAATAACTGGAAGAGGGGCAGTGATAGCCTCGAATTCCCTATTTTGATAATCTATTGCCCCACTACTGTGCTCTGCAACAACGTTTTGAATGTTACTAGATCCAAATGCGTTGGTTAACATATTATGGTAGTCCAGTTAGATTAGATTTTGACAAATTAGAAGGAAGAAAGAAGGTATAACTATTCTTCACGCTAATGGCTTGATATTGTGTACACACAGGAAAAATGATCTTTTAACAAAGAAAAAAACGCAGTGGTCACTGAAATAATTTGAAACTGACAAAAAGAAGAAGAATGACAATCAACCAATATTGGGCATTTATTTTGAATTGTTTTATTACAGAATTAATTAAAATCACATTAATGAAACCATAATGGACAAAAATGATGGTACCTTTAACTTAATATTTAGTCACTCAAACCTTTAAGGAAATCACTGCCATCTAACAAATGATTAACTCTGAATGGGTCTCATTCACTAACAGTGCGTATGTACAGATTTGTGCCTAAATTGTGCAACCGCATATTTGATGGACAGATCCGTGATTCTTCAATATGTTCGTACTTGTTTTTGTTCATACTCTGAACAAATTTAGAACTTCCTCAGACCGTGTATATATACAAATAATGCAGGATCAGCTTTCTAAAAAAAAATGTCAGACATATTTTTTACCCACGATGCAAAATGTATTGGAACTACATTCATTTATACAAACAATAATAATAACGTTATTGATAATAACGCAAACCGGGAATTTGGTAATGAGTTGACTGTAGTCCTAAATAACCGGGAAAAGTGCTTGTAAAGTCTACAGTGTATGTTCATGTAGTGCAGTGTTTGTGCATCACTGTGTGGATATATATTTTTGGAAGCGATTATGTGTATATGGGAATTTTTTTATTCCTGAAAAAGAAACAGATGGGCTCTGTTTTCATGTGGATATAACCTTTTTGTTGAAAAGCTTCACTAGTTTTAAAATAGTTCTAGTATTGGATCTCATAATTCAAGCGTATCTAGTGATGTGTCCTAAGAGTGTACTTTCTCCCTCTTGTTAAGTACGCTGAATTACAAAAATATATACTTCAACCATTTGAGAGTCGGTAATGCACCATCAAGTGCAGTCCAGCATGGTTCACTGACTGCTGCGCCATAGGTCAGAACAAGCCATATTAATGTGTTTTAGCTTCTACACCTACCTCTTTTTTTTTTTGTAATTTTTAAAAACAACTGGCATAGTGTTGGCAAGCTCCACAGACAAACTTCACAACCAAAGTGAATGCTTTTCTTTGAAATCATTTAACTACAGTTTCTCTGAAATGTTGCTGAATACTGTTGAGGTTTTATTTCCTTTTTCTGGAATGCAATTATTAGTCCAGGAAAATAACATGAATAAATAAGCATCTGTCAACACAAAACTCTTTTTGGCATCCCTCTTCTGAATATATGCGCCTTGAGAAGGAAATATACAATAAGTAATATCGCAAATAAGAGACAACCAGATGCGCTGAAACTTTGCCATGAGATAGGTTATACACTTAAGAAGAACTGACTTCTAAAAACATTCTCCTGTAAAATCCTACATTGAAAAGCAGGGATTAGTTTTTAAAATCCGGGCGACTGCTCTCTGTGCTGTCAGCTGTGGGTCATTAACTGTGAACGCGCTCCCCAAGCGCTCCTTTAATGGTTTAAGCATTGCCAAGAAAAAGATGAGGCAATATCTCTTTGAGTTATACTGTAATGTTTTTAACGTTTTTAAATAGTAATATACTGTACTACTGATGTTAAAATGTTATGTTGTCTTAACTCTTTCACTGCTTAGTTATCCTCTGCACCATTAGTTTATTCTCAACTATTTTCTAGAAAATTGGTCATTAGATTAGTCAACCACCCTTTCTCTCTTTAAGTAATAGCTGCATTGATGCAAATATCAACTTTACCAGCATTGGTATTGATGTTGATCGATACCAGTGTTATGAGAAACTTTAATTTTCTTTCTTTTACTTTCAGTGTCAATCCTAAATGGGTAATTTTCATATAATTTGAACAATAATGGTAATGATATGGCCCATTGAATTTCCTTTTGAAAATCAATTAATTTGACTGATGTTAATCCATCAAAAAGCCATAATTGTTTAAAAGAAAAACAAATTCTAAAGTATTATTTATCAAAATTCTTATGCCAAAATCTCTTTACCGTTCGGTGTCCGAAAGGAAGTTTTTTTTATTTGCAACATATTTTCTGAAGATGATGATTAAACTAAATGGTTTCCTTTTGCTTACTATGCCTTTTCCATTAAACTAACACAAATGCATCTTAATGTCTTCAGAATTCCTTTTTTTGGTTCTTTTACAAACGGTCCTTCTTTGTAACTCAAGCTGTCTTTATCGTTTATGCCACTGGAAAGATGGTGCCTGGATGAAGCAGCCATGTTGCATTCACACAATAGCAGACAACAAAATAAATGCCGTTATTTCTGAGATGATTAAATATGTATGAATTTGTAAGTGTCAGAATGTGTTGTGTATGATGCAATGTTTTTGTGCAACTAAATGGAAAAACGATGCTTCATTTGGTCAAATGTTCCTCTTGTCGCTGTGCAAGATGTCAGGCGGAAGGTGAGTACAATAAAGTGTATTGGCAACCCTGCACCCAACCACAATCAAGCAGTCTGAGACTGTTGGTGTGGAGCTGAGCTGCTACCGAGCATCAGCGCTCCACCTCTAGCACATTGCCCTGCTCAATGTATTTCTTCCACCTGAAGCACTCTTGCTAGCCAAATGTGGTCAATTACATGTCATCTACTGACGCGCAGGCTGCATTGTGTGAAGGTTGGCCACCAGTTGCCCCTGACTGCCCGGGATTAAGAGAATCAGTCACTGAATCTGATTCTGTGAAGGCAAAACATTGACTGACATCCAGTATACTTCACAAATAATAGAGTTTTAAATCTGTTCTACCAGACATCCAAATTCAATAGTCCACATCGACTTAAAATAGTCCCTTATCTTAATTGATTTATAGTGTGTAATGAAAAAATATACAAGGACAAGTAAAAGCACACACAGCAGTGTGTCTCCGCATTCCAACTGCCTGCCTGACTTTTCCATCCGCTGGACTTATCACAGCTTATTATCAGCTCCTTTGAACCGTGGGCTCAGAGCATAATTGCACTCTCAATTAATGGAACTATGATCTACTTTGACGGAGCGAATAATGACGAGATATGCTTGTGTGTTATGTGTGTGCATTTGACAGCAATGTTTGTGCATGTGCCACTATAAAAAAGACCAAATGTGTGAAGTTTCTCATCAGGGGGTAATCAACTAGACATCGCCAAATTAAGAGAGAAACTAAGTTACAATAGATAGAATGTCTTTTCAAAGACAATATATTTGCTATATCTTACTTTGTAACCAATAGAATCTGGCAGTGAGATTAAACAAGACACCTCTCAAGTTTCTTTGTTCACAATATAAAATGAAGATAAAATGCAATGGACAAACACACTCCTTTGTTGACCAGTGATGCTCATTGTTTCATTTTTGGTGTAGACTGAAAAAATTTGGGGTTGACATAAAAAATATGTGACAAGAAATCAACATTTCTGTTGAAAATCCCTGAAAATCTCTGCGACATAGAGACCATATACCAAAATTTTTTTGTTTTGTTATACCCTTCAAAACACATTTAAACATTTAAATGTATTAAACACCCTTAAACCTTTTTAAACAAACAAAGTACAAAGTTGTATTCCTTAGTGCATGATCTCACTCTCTCCCAGTCAAGAAAAAGAAGACTCATATAGCATTAATTTGTGAACAAAAAAATTTAAAAAAATTTAAAAATAATAAAAAAAAGACTCGTTCGCACAATTCTACAAATAGGAGACAGATCGTGCTTGTTTCAAGCTGTTTATTTGTCACTCACAGTTGAGGTCTACTGTAAAGCTGACACAGAGAACAATAGGGAATTAAACATTGTATATTTAAACACCAAAATGTTTAAACAAAACATATAATTTCATCTAATTAAAGTCCGGTAGTTTATTGTTAACATATTAAACAGCTTAACACAGAGCAGGAACGTGTGTATGAATGGATGGGTGCATGGGTGGATGGATAGATGGATGGAGCAATAATCACAATCGCACCAGAATAAGAGCAGCCAGCAAAGTGAAAAAAAAATACAAGAACAGTCTTTGAGAGGAACCCTGTCATGGTCTCTGTTTTGGTTTGGGTTGTGTTTAGTTTTGTTCCATGTTTTCCTGTGTTCCATGTTTGTCGTGTCCTCATTTGGTTGTTGTGTCCACCTGTTCTCGTCAACCTTCTACCTTGTGTCGACCAATAAGCTCTCTCCAGCCACTCGTGTCTTGTCCAGGTGTTCCTCGTTGTCTCGTCAATCTGTTTGTATTTAGTTTCCTGGTTTCTTGCAGTTCTTGTCGGTTCATTGTCGTTGTCTGGTGTCTTTGCAGTATGTCATTGTTAGGTGTCGTTGTCACTGTCTGTGTCATGTCATAGTTGCCAGTTGTGTCATTCAGTTATTTCACTAGTCATGTCTTGTTTCTTGTTTTGGGTTTACTCAAGTGTTTCTTTGTTACTTTGTCTTTAGATTTTGGACTTTGTTAATTTAGCATTTAGACTTTTCCATGATCCTTGTTTTCCTTTGTTTTTGGAATTAAATATAACTTTTTATATACGCCTGCACTACTGTGTTGCCTCCCTGCTTCACTGCACTTGGGTCCTCCATGTTTTTGCCTTGCCTTCCTCGCCTTCGACCAAACCCCAAACGTGACAAACCCTAGGGAAACAAAGGAATCTAATCTAACCAGGAAGAAAAGGAGACAGAATTTTAAGGTGTTGGTCTGTGGCAAGTAATGAATAATAAATGTAATAAAAAAGTCAAATTATGCCACAGCAGTATCCATACAACTAGTGCAAAAGGAAAGTAAGCGAGCGATATATATAATGACACATTAATAACTGTGTGTATGAAAAGAACAATGCCATTGCATTGCATGTATGTATGATATGAAACATTGAAGTCATGTTTGAACATAAGAGTACAGTTATGGAGTCATGAATACAGATAACACAGTGTATAGCATTTACGTTAACATGCAAAATATTGATTGCACAAGTGAAGTTGTACAATCACCTGACTTTGATGTAGGCAGCATGGGTTCGGTTCCCACACGATTGTGTGAATCTGAGCATAAATGCTTGTCTGTCTTTATATGTGCCCTGTGTTTGATTGGCGAATGGTCCAGGGTATATTCCGCCTTTCACCCGAAGTCAGCTGGTGTATGGGCTCCAGCTCCCGCAAACCTTAACAGGATGAGCGGACTATAAAATGGATGGATGACTGTACACGTGAAACATGTATAAATTATGAATCACAGTTCCCGGGTATTTTCCTCACACCAAGTGTGGCATAGTTATATACCGTAAGGGCCATATTCTCCCGTTTGTGCATGCGTGTCTTTTGTCTCAATGTGCGCTGATTCTTCTGTATATGACTTCGGACACCCCCCGTGCGTACCGGGCGAATATGTGCGAAAAGGCTTCTTTATACTCGCGCGGACGGCGACCGCGCTGATGTCACTGCGACTGTCCCACGTGTAGTTTGCCTTTATACTCAAGCGCAACCCACGCACGCAATTTTGAAAATGTACTGCAGTTATCCTCCAAGTCGGGGGTGTCGCTACGACTGGTATTGGATAGGACACCACAGGGTAGAGTTTCCTCTGCATCTTTTTCGCCATTTCCGGTAGCCGTTTTTCCTTTCCTTTCCGTAACAAGGAACAAAGCAACAACAATAGTGACCGTGTAACAGTGTCTGCTAGAACAAATGGACCAAGATGACTAGCTGATACGTTTAATTATGCGACAAAATCGATCGAGAAGGCGGCAGCACAGATGGTATGTAGAACCAAGGGGCACGCTGAGTACATTATCACAGCATGTGACTAAAACGGAGCAATCACGAGAGATGATCTCCGCGGGGTTCGACGCGCAGCAAAAATGTTTGACGTGTGCACGTCAAGCTACGCAGGCGGGCCGTGCGGGGCAATTCGTCGGTCACGTGATGCAATGCAGGCGTTGTCAGCCGCGCGACCGCGGGAGTATAAAGAGGTCTTAACTGCCCATCAGGCTTGACTCAGTGAAGTTTGGGGGAGGCTTCAATAACTGGCAAGTGGAGTTACGCTGAGATATGATTGGCACAGAAATCCATTTGGAAAATACTGTATGTCACACTTTAAATGTGAAATTGTGGCAGGGGTGCTGACGGGAAACCTTCGCCAATCAACAATTCTCCAAATAAAATCGTTTATCTTCTCCAATAAACATGACATAATATGTCGACATTCAGCTGTTGATCGGCGTCATGCAGTAAGGACACGTTGTTCCAATTGGGCAGTCAGTGAGCTTCTCTGGGCCTGGTGTCCCCCGCACCGTCAGCACGAGTCAGCCGCCAGGGCGTCACTAGCCGTCGGAGGCACGGCGCAATCAAAATGTACAATATGATGTTTCACCTTCCAGGGGTGCTAGACCTACAGTACTTCAGCCTCTGTGGTGAGCATGAGTAAACAGACTTAAGTGTTGGGCAGAACGCGCTGTTGATGAAATCTTGAGAGGGAATGGCCACACTTCAGGGTTACTCCAGAATGCATTAATGCCGAGATGGTGCGCAAATGACAGAATTAAGTGGACGGCAGGAATGTTCGCAGTCGGAACAGCGCAGAACTCTGCACCTTTTCTGACTTAAGCATGCATGAGGGTGTGTGTGTATATATACACACATACAGAGGGTACGGAATGTTTCACTCTTTGTTGTATTGCAGCCATTTGCTAAAATCAATTAAGTTCATTTTTTTCCCTCATTAATGTACACACAGCACCCCATATTGACAGAAAAAAAATGGAATTGTTGACATTTTTGCAGATTGAAAAAGAAAAACTGAAATATCACACATATCCAATACAGTATATATATACAGTATAGAACCCCAATTCAAATGAAGTTTGGACGTGTTAAAAATAAATAAAAACAGAATACAATGATTTGCAAATACTGTTCAACTTATATTTACCTGAATACACTACAAAGACAAGATATTTAATGTTCAAACATCCATCAATTTTCTGAGCCGCTTCTCCTCACTAGGGTCGCGGGCGTGCTGGAGCCTATCCCAGCTATCATCGGGCAGGAGGCAGGGTACACCCTGAAGTGGTTTCCAACCAATCGCAGGGCACATTCAAACAAACAACCATTCGCACTCACATTCACACCTACGGGCAATTTAGAGTCTCCAATTCATGCATGTTTTTGGGATTTGGGAGGAATTCGGAGTGCCTGGAGAAAACCCACCCAGGCACGGGGAGAACATGCATGATTGAACCCCGCTCCTCAGAACTGTGAGGCTGACGCTCTAACCAGTCGGCCAGCTTGCCGCCTTAATGTTCAAACAGACAAACTTTATTGTTTTTAGCTAATAATCATTAACTTAGAATTTTATGGCTGCAACACATTCCCAAAAAGTTGGGACAGGTGGCAAAAAAGACTGAGAAAGTTGAGGAATGCTCATCAAACACCTGTTTGGAACATCCCACAGGTGAACAGGCTAATTGGGAACAGGTGGGTGCCATGATTGGGTATAAAAGGAGGTTACCTGAATTGCTCAGTCATTCAAAAGCAAAGATGGGGCGAGGTTCATCTCTTTGTGAACGAGTGCGTGAGAAAAGAGTCGAACAGTTTAAGGACAATGTTCCTCAATGTACAATTGCAAGGAATTTAGGGATTTCATCATCTATGGTCCATAATATCATCAAAAGGTTCAGAGAATCTGGAGAAATCACGCCACATAAGCGGCAAGGCCGAAAACCAACATTGAATGCCCGTGACCTTCGATCCCTCGGGCGGCACTGCATCAAAAACGACATTAATGTGTAAAGGATATCACCACATGGGCTCAGGAACAGAAAACCAATGTCAGTAAATACAGTTCGGCGCTACATCCGTAAGTGTAACTTCAAACTCTACTATGCAAAGCAAAAGCCATTTATCAACAACACCCAGAAACGCCGCCGGCTTCTCTGGGCCCGAGCTCATCTGAGATGGACTGATGCAAAGTGGAAAAGTGTTCTGTTGTCCGACGAGTCCACATTTCAAATTGGGGCTGTGTTAGTTCCAGTGCCATGGGTAACACATCTGTGAAGACACCATTATTGCTGAAAGGTACATACAGGTTTTGGAGAAACATATGCTGCCATCCAAACAACGTCTTTTTCATGGACGCCCCTGCTTATTTCAGCAAGACAATCCCAAACCACATTGTGCACGTGTTAAAACAGCGTGGCTTCGCAGTAAAAGACTGCGGCTACTAGACTGGCCTGCCTTCAGTCTATACCCGTCTCCCATTGAAAATCTGTGGCGCATTATGAAGCGTAAAATACGACAAGGGAGACCCCGGACAGTTGAACAGCTGAAGCTGTACATTAAGCAAGAATGGGAAATAATTCGACATACAAAGCTTCAACAATTCGTGTCCTGAGTTCCCAAACGTTTATTGAATGTTGTGAAAAGAAAAGGTGATGTAACACAGTGGTAAACATGACCCTGTCCCAGCATTTTTGAAACGTGTGGCAGGCATAAAATTCTCAGTTAATGATTATTTGCTAAAAACAATAAGGTTTATCAGTTTGAACATTAAATATCTTGTCTTTGTAGTGTATTTAAGTAAATATAGGTTGAACATGATTTGCAAATCATTGTATTCTTTTTTTATTTGTTTAACTTCATTGGAATTGGGGTTGTATATATATATATATATATATATATATATACATACATATATGTATATATATATATATATATATATATATATATATATATATATATATATATATATATATATATATATATATATATATATATATATATATATATACATACATATATGTATGTATATATATATACACAGTATATGTATATGTGTGTATATAAATATATATATATATATATATATATATATATATATACTGTGTATACTGTGTATATATATACAGTCTATATATATATACTGTATATATATATATATACAGTATATATATATATATATATATATATATATATATATATATATGTGTGTGTGTATATATACAGTGTTCCCTCGCCACTTTGCGCTTCACGTTTTGCGGCTTCAGTGCTTCGCAGGTTTTTCCAAAATATTCATTAAAAAAAAAAAGTTTTAATTAAAAAAATACAGCCATATCGGCAGCTATATTGTGGAAATACGCGTTGTTTCATGTTGATGCGCGCGAGAGAAGGTTTCCCTGCATGCCAAACAAAGAGATGAGTTGACTCAAAGGCTTTGTACATGCCTGTACATGCCTGTACTGTACACAATGAGAGCACGAGTGGATTTATCCCGTGAGCCGATTGGCTGCGCATCATCGCAGCGTCACCCAGCAGCTTCCCTTGTTGTGTCTCACCAGTCTCGTCCGCGCTGTTCTGTTCGCAATAACTTTTTTTGTTTAAGCGATCATTTTTTTTATTAGTTAAGCAAGCCCTTACAATGCCGCCGAAGCGCTGTGCCCTTGCGAAAGCTTCCTCTGGGACGCCCAAGAGGAAGAAGAAGATGATGACCATCAGCGAAAAAGTGAAACTTTTAGATTTGATCAAAGAGGGCAGAAGTTATGCATCTGTGGCACGCCATTATGGCGTGAATGAATCTACAGTGCGGTACATAAAGAAGGAGGAAGCAAACGTCCACAAAACTGCTTCAATAACCCTTTTATAAGGAAGCGAAACTTGTGGTAACTCCGCGTAATAAGAGAATTGTGAAAATGGAAGCTGCATTGGCATTGTGGATTGCTGATTGCAGGGAAAAGACAGTGAGTTTGGACACTAATATTATCAGGACAAAATTACTGTATAATAAATGTTAATTACTGTACAAGGTTTTATAATTAAAGATTTAAGTTAATATGTGTACTGTTGTAACCTTTGTCTCATATATGTAAAGTATAAATACTGTTTACATATTTTAAACATGCTGATACCCACAAACACATCCACCATAATTCCTGGGGACAAATCCTACTTCGTGGTTTTTCACCTTTCGCGGGGGATTCTGGTCCCCATTAACCGCGAAAAACGAGGGAACACTGTATATTTATACACATGTTCCACACCAGAAGTTCCAAAGCATCTTTTTACAGTTAGACAGTATTGTAACAGTTTTGTAATGTGTTGCTCGGAAATGTCCACTTTTAGGACCAGGGGTCCCACTCATATTTCCTACTGTAGTCTTATTACACTGTCACTGACTGTATATATATGTCATAGATCAGGGTGTAGTCTGCCTTATATATATATATATATATATATATATATATATATATATATATATATATATATATATATATATATATATATAGCAGTATAACAAAAAAAAGGCAAAGTTGAAAAATACTGCAGTTTTAAAGATGAATAACAAATCACACAGCAACACAACAAAGATGCATGTTATGGGTATAGTTCTATGCTACAACCACAGTGGAGCAAGACAAGGAGTTTTTTTTTCAGTTTATTAACCTGTTTTCTCTTTTGAACTGAAAACTGTGTAAACCGTCTTTATTTGGAATACAAAGAAATAAGCCTGTGGTTAGTTCTTTTTCTGGTCAGTCTTTGAAGAGCTTAAAAATAAAGTTTGTTTAACCACTGTGGAGCATAGCAAGGCTCGCTGCCACCTTGTGGTTTGATTTGTGCGTTGATGCTCAACACAATCCACACAGTGGATTACTACAAGGGTAATGCTCCCACGATTACGGTCAGAGGGATTTCCTCCTTTGTGTTTTAATCAGAATCACAGCAGTGTTGACGGCCTTCTGGTCTGTCTGTCAAACCTACAGAATGTGTGTGCACTCTTCCTTATATTAAATGGTTCCGTTTTCTTTATTCTCCCTGGTACAATTGCTTTAGGACATTACTATTCCGAGGAAGAGCCACCTTTCTTGGAGACTCACTTTTATTATGAAAAATAAAATACTAAAATGATAAATAAAGTAAAATAACAGTTATTAAAAGTTGGGGTTTTGGCTCGATATTGATGTTTACATGTACAAAACAAAGCTCCACCCAGGCCCCAACAGAAGAACTGCAGGATGTCACATGACAGTACCCTCCTCTCTGGTACAAATATACCGTTTGGAGGTCCGGTCTTGGGGTCGGGGTGAGTCTGTTGAGCGCGTTTGAGGCCACACCAACGAAGCAGGAGGAACGGAGGGCTGGAGGGGGTTGAGTATATGCGGGCGAGGGTGTCAGGTTTATCGTTGTGGGATCCCGGTCGGAAGGAGAGGCTGCAATTGAATCGGCTTCGGAAGAGGGCCCAGCAAGGCGTTTAGTGGAACGGAGGTAAAAGAGGTTCTTGTGATCAGTCCACATGATAAATGGTACTTCAGTCCCCTCCAGCCAGTGCCTCCACTCTTCCAATGCCCATATTATGGCAAGCAGCTCTCGGTTGCCAACGTCGTAGTTCCTCTCAGCAGGGTACAGGCGACGGGAGAAAAAGGCATAGGGATGAGGTTTCTCAGACATGGGGTCCCGCTGCAAGAGGAGGGCCCCTCCCCCAGTGGCCGAGGCGTCAACCTCTGCCACGAACTGGAGGGAGGGGTTGGGGTGGCGTAGGATGGGAGCACTGGTCAAAAGGGTCTTGAGTTGGCTGAAAGCTTGGGATGCTGCCAGGGTGGTGCAGAAGGCGGGTGAGATGCGGAAGGCGCAGCGCTGACGGTGGGATTGATCTTGCGCACTCGGACCCCCCTCTCTCGTGCTCTCTCTCGCAGTCTGTTATCCAGGCAAATGGCGAGTGCTATGAGAGCCTTGAGAGAGGAGGGCTCGTCCCAGGCAGCGAGCTCGTCTTTAAGCCGTTCCGAAAGTCAATTAATGAAAATCGCCCTATGTCATGAAAATCCCCCTACGTCATCCCACACGCATTCACCCGCAAGGATCCTGAATTCGATTGAATTAGCTGCTATGGAACTAGTGCCCTGAATGAGCGTAAGGAGGCAACGGGTGGCTTCTCTGCCCTGAACGGGGTGATCGAATACTTTTTTTAAGTTCGACGGAAAAGGAATCGAACGACTGGAGTATCAGAGAGGAGTTGTGCCATAACGCGGCGGACCATTTGGCTGCTTTGCCGCGGAGGAGGTTAGTGACAAATTCGACCTTGTATTGTTCGGTGGGATAACTGTACGGTTGGAGGTTGAAAACTAGTGAACAATTAAGTAAAAACTGCTTACATGCAACTAGGTCCCCGGAGTAAGGTTTGGGCGGAGGGACATGATCTTTGTACGGGAGGGGGGGGTGGCTCGGAGGCTGCAGGCTCGGATGGGGTAATTACGGGTGGGTGGGCCTTTTGCATCATTGAAGAAAGGAGGGAGACTTGTTGCGTGAGGGAGTGTATTGATTGGAGGGTGAGTGCATACTGTAGCGCCTCTGGGGTCACTGGGTCCATGGCTGGCCAGAGTATTCTGTCATGAATGGATAGAAGCGTGACCCAAGAGCAGGCGGAGGCTGAGCGGTTGAGATGAATAATTTATTGAAAATGGGAAATGTAGATGGTCCTTGAGGTGCGCTGGCAGGTTGTGGAGGCAGGGAATGCGTGGCAGGCAGTGACGAGGGCAGCTGGCTGGCTTGGTGCCGTGGGTGCAAGGAACACGGTGGGGAAACTGCGGACAAGGAGAGACACAGAGGTCAGAAAGGAGACGAGGAATTGAGTAGGCTTACTTTGAGTCTGAGGAGCCGTGGTACCGCTGTAGAAGCTCTAATACTCTGGCAAGGTTTTCCGGGATCAGGCATGCTTAAATGCACATGGTAACAAGGACTGATTGGAGACAGAGAGGGGAGGAGAGAGAGAGAGAGAACGAGAGCGAGTGGGTCCAAAGCGCCACCCAGGCTCCAACAGAAGAACTGCAGGATGGCTCATGACACATTTGTCATATTGAAAGTCACTGATGATATCTGGTGATTTCAGTGTAGGTAGAATGGGTTCATTTCCCATTCAGTGATGATTTGAATGTGAGTCTGAATGGTTGTCTGTCTCTTTATGTGTCCTGCGACTGACCAGTTCAGGGTGTAGTCTGCCTTTCATCTGAAGTCAGCTGGGATAGGCTCCAGCACCCAACGACCCTGAACAGTTTAAGTGGTGTAGAAAGTGGATGGATGGAAGTCACTGTCCTTTAATTTTTACCCAAGTCATCATTTTCAGACAGTTTGCAGTGAAACTTTTTCTTCTGTTTCCCTGCAGCCTCCTTGACTTTGTTTGAGGAGCTAGAGTACCTCCGTTCCTGAATCTCTGACACACTTGGAGCTCCATAATGACTCCTCAGATGAGACGTCTGTCATTCTGTCCATCACTCTGTCAATTTTCAAGCTAGTGCTCCCCAAATTTAATAATTTCTATATCTTCATGATACTGACCAGCCTGTCGGGATGAGAAAATCACAGAACTAATTTTTATGCTTTAACACTTTCTTCTGTTTCCCTGCAGCCTCTTTGACTGTTTGAGGACCATGAGCACCTCCGTTCCTGAATCTTTGACATACTCGGAGCTCCGTAATGACTCCTGAGACGAGACGTTGTCTGTCATTCTGTCCATCACTCTGCCAATTTTCAAGCTAGTGGTCCCCAAATTTAATCAGCTCTATATCTTCATCATACTGACCAGCCTGTCGGGATGAGAAAATCACAGAATTCATTGGTTTTTTTCTAAACTTAAAAAAACTCTTTAGTGAGAGAATCCATTTTATTATTATAATTGATGTGATTAAGAATTACTTCTGATTCTGAGGGGAAAATATACAAAAATATTCTATAAACACTACAGTATATAAACTCACAACCAGGGATGAAGTGGTTTAAAAATGATATTTTTTCCCTTTCAAATCAGATAAGATTTGACAGATATAGGATATGTAAAATCATCACTGTGAGCACGCTGTTGTAAAATTGTTGGATCATGCCAAGACCTTTATAGAAGATTATAGATTTTAACGTAATTACTTGTAGTACACCGTCACTGTTTTAATACCACTGACTTCTAATGCTTATACTACTCCGGCAGTATTGCTTTCACGAAAGCAAGATTGGAATTCTAAAGGAAATATCCATCCATTTCCATCCATCCATTTTCAACACCGCTTATCCTGGTTAGGGTCACGGGGCGCTGGAGCCTATCCCAGCTGACTTCGGGCGAAAGGCAGACTACACCCTGAACTGGTCGCATGTCAGTCTCAGGGCACATATAGACACGGACAACCATTCGCACCCACATTCACACCGTCACTGAGTGGGAACTGAACCCACGCTGCCTGCATCAAAGTCAGGCGAGTGTACCACTACACCATCAGTGACCTAAAGTAAATAAGCAAGTTCTAAATTTGCCCAGCAACTGGCTGGCGACCAGTTCAGGGTGTAGTCCACCATTCCCCCGAAGTCAGCTCCAGCGTCCTGCGACCCTGAATAGGATAAGCGGTATTGAGAATGGATGGATGGACATTCAAATTTAGTTCGCTTGTTTAACTTATATCCATTGATGAATATTAAATTGTTCATTCATATACTTTAATGTCCCCATGGGTAAATTTGTTTTGGACTCTGCAGGGTCTTCAGTACACACCACAAACATACAACATTTAACAGTACACAGCAAAACATACCCATTTAAAAATCAAACCACAACACCAATTTACACTTCTGGCTGAGGCGACACATTGCACAATCTTCAATGATAAAATGTTCAATAAAATAAATATAAATAAAGACCCTGTGAAGTCATTTTCATGGTTAAATATGTTTGAAGATAAGTGATGAAAACATCTGCAAAGACTAGGAAACATTTTATACGGAATTGTTGATCTATAGCTTTTCCAGACTATAAGCCGCTACTTTTTTCCCGCACTCTGAAGCCTGTGGCTGATGCAACAATGCGGCTAAAATATAGCTTTTTTCGCTAACGGCTATCAGGGGCGCAATAAGTGCACAAACAAGAAGGGCCCAACTTGTTTAAACGTACTGGCAAACTTGTTCGAACGTAATGTAAGGCTTAATTCTTAAAACAAGACCGTTTCCCATAATGCACTTGGGTTTGGGCATGCACAGATGCCTCCAGCATGTAGAAAAAGAGGACACATGTCGAAGAAGACGGCGCTAGTTTTTTTTTTTTTTTTCAGATCCGACTGAAAGCTAAAAGAATCGCCAGCGAAATGTGTATTGAAGGTTTCCAAGGTGCACCGTCATGGTGTTTTCGATTCATGAGACGAAAAGGTCTCTCCATCAGGGCGCGGAGGACTGTCTGTCAGCAACTCCCTCTCGACTACGAGGAAAAAGTTCCACAAATTCATTGCAACAAAAATAGCCGCGAATTCCATCGGACCAGACGACATCTGGATATATACATATGCGATATGTGTGTGTGTATGTATATATATAGATGATTTTTGCCTGCCTTTCATGACTCTGTACATGTGGCATTCAAACGTTCACATTGTATTGTTCTTAAGCCTTTCTTTCTTCAATCATACCCAAGACACTCCTGATAACGACTCTTACCACAAATCGAAGGGTACATTAGCATGTATATTTTTTCTAAATAGAGTAATCTAAAAAAGTGTGAATGCATTTCTTTGCGGAAATCGGCAATCGGCATGGGTTGGCATATTTGTCCATATGCGTGGGTGGATGTGTTTATGGGAGTGATATTCTAGCCCCAGGGTCCCGAGCCATCACGCTTTATGAGGTGTGGCAAGGTGAGAGCAAAACATCTGCTTAGCCAAAGAAAAGCCTTAGTCTGGGTCTCACACTGGGTTTGGAGAGTGACAGCGCACACACACACGCACACACAAACACAAGGTCTTTCTTTAATATATCGAATTAGTCGTATAGTACCGAATCACCGAATCAGAAACTCATGTCTATATAGTATACGGTTAAATAAGCTAAAACCCCTACATGCGCGCACACATATTCCCACCCAGATACACACTCTTCTTAAGGTTGTCTTATCTTTGATCCCTCTTCTTGGTTGGCACTTGTTCCCTCTTATTGCAGCGTTTCCTGCATGTCAAGGGCATTGGAACAATCCCCCAGTACCTGCCATCATTCCCCATCCTTCTACTTTATCCCTCTATTTTGCTGCCCTTCCTGTCTCTTTTCAGAACACCCCTGAGAGGAGAACTGCCATGTAAGGTCTGCTGGAGAGAGGATAGACACACAGAGGGTTCAGACCGCCTTTGACATCAGAATCACTGAACCTGCCCACATCTACTCTCACCAACCTTGTCTGTCACACCGTGCATGTGTGTTTGTGTGTAGCTGAACTTTTTTGAACATCCTATTTATACAGGCAAACTTTGCTTAAAAAAACTGTTCTACACACTCTTTGGAAAGCTGAGCCTGAAGATGGGCTTTTTTGCTTGTTATGTGCCGGCCCTTGAGGGTGTCTGCTTCATGGTGAAATGTTACTTATGAGCTACAAAGGGCTGCAAAGTGGTACTAGCTTCAGCTGTGATTCCACATATTTCACCTTTGTAAAGTTTCAAGCTCTGGCTTACTTTAACCCTTTAAAATTGATGTATTGAAATCCATGGAACATACTCGTTACTTGTAATGTACTACAATACTTTTTTAAAAAGTACCATCATTCATCCATTTTGCAAACACCCATTAAAACTCAAATTCAGACCTGTGCATAATTTAGTCTTCAATTACTCTAACATACATGTTTTTGGAATGTGGGAGTACCCAGAGAAAACCCACAGGAGCATTGGGAGAACATGTAAAATGCCAAACTGAATAACCTGATGTGATTATCTTTAATAATAATAAATATCAGTACAATCAGTAAAACAATATGTTCTTTCATCATAGTCAATTATCTTTTTAAAGAAATTGTATTTATTTCCAAACCCAAAGGTTCCACTGCCTCTGTTCAACTACAGTTCCTTTGCCCTAAAAAGGGCTATATTTGCGCATGTATTTATTTGACTTTCGAAAAATGTAAAGTTTTTCTCTTCAACTTTGAACACAAATCATAAACTAGCCATAAAAATATACTGTCTGTGCAAATATATCGCTGGTGATTGGTGGATAAAAACAGCTGAAAATGTCCAAATGACCCTTACCCTTGTGTGTGTGTGGGGGGGGGGGGGGGGGCAGCTGAAATAACTAGTTAACTCGTCACCATTTTTCTCACTAATATATTTCCGAAGGTGCTATTGACATGAAAATTTCACCAGAGGTTGGGAACAACCCAAGTAATCCGCACATTCAAAAAGTAGAACTTAAGTTTTGTGTAATAATATGAAATGACACAGAGAAAAAGTATTAAACACGCCAACTGGTATTTATTTAATACTTTGTACTTAGTTTGCATTGACAACTTCAAGACGCCTCCTGTATGGAGAAACTAGTCGAATGCATTGCTCTGGTGTGATTTTGTCCCATTCCACCACACAAGCAGTCTTCAAATCTTGAAGGTTCCATGAGCTTCTTTTATGGACATTGAGTTTCAATTCTTTCCATGGATTTTCGATTGGATTCAAGTCAGGTGATAGGCTGGGCCATTCTAGCAGCTTTATTTTTGTACTTTGAAACCAATTGGGAGTTTCCTTTGCAGTATGTTTTGGATCATTATCCTGATGAAATGTCCACCCTTGTTTCATTTTCATCATCGTTGTAGATGGCAGCATATTTTTGTCAAGAATGTCTCAGTAGATTTCATTCTTTCTTCAATATTGTGAGGTTTACCATTACCATTTGCTGGAAAGCAGCCCCACACCTCCAAACTTATATAAAGATGTTCTTGATGTAGATTGATTGATGTTATGTCTTATTGTGTACAGTACTGTATGTGTTTTCTAATGGACTGTGAGTCTGCTTAAATAAAGTTGATTGATTCATTGTGTTTCTTTGAAATAAAACAAAGGAGGAAACACCAAGTTGTTGTTATTTATATTATTTAAGTTATCATTTTATTGTTGGGCCATTTTTGTTTCCTGGAAAAGAGATGTTCAATTGGCGTTGGAATTATCAGGGTGTCCTTGGTAAAATGTCTGAACCGTTAGGTGTCCCTGGCTGGACCCAAAGTTTGAGAATCCCTGTTCTAAATAGTACAATACTAATGGCTAGAAGCAAAGCACTGTTTGGTTTTCATGAGGAAAATCTAAATTTTTATAGTTTTGTATAGTTTCCTCACTTTAATGTTTAAGATAATCAAACAAATGTAAATATCAGACAAATATAACCCAAGTGAACTTAAAATGCTGTTTTTAAATGGTGATTTCACTTTCAAGTAATGGCCCCTAAACCCCTAAACGTAATAACTGGTTGCGCCATCCTCAACAGCAACAACTGAAATCAAACGTTTTCTATAACTGGCTCACATCTCTGTGGAGATACTTTGGCCCACTCTTCCTTGCAGAATTGTTTAAATTCAGCAAATATAGAGGGTTTTCGAGCATGAATGGCCTTTTTAAGGTCATGCCAGTGCATTTCAATCAGATTCAAGTCTGGACTTTGACCAGGAAACCCCAAAACCTTCATTTTTTTTTAAAGCCAGTCAGAAGTTGACTGGTGTGTTTTGGATTGTTATCCTGCTGCAGAACCCAAGCGCACTTCAGTTTGAGATCAGAAACTAATGGCTGAACATTGTCCTTCAGGATTTTCTGTTAAAGAGCAGAATTCATTGTTCGATCAATCACAGCAAGTTGTCCAGGTCCTAAAGAAGCACGCAGCCCCTGACCACACACTCCCACCACCATGTTTGACTGTGGGTATGATGTTCTTTTTCTTATTCCACCAGATGTGACGAGACACACACCTTCTGAAAACCTCAACTTTAATCTGGTCAGTCCTTCCATATGTCCTGAACCTATCCCAGCTATCTTCGGGCGAGAGGCAGGGTACGCCCTGAACTGGTCGCCAGCCAATTGCCGGGCACATAAAAAACAAGCAACCATTCGCACTCGGATTCACATGTATTGGCAATTTAGTTTTCAATGAATCTACCTTGCATGTTTTTGGGATGTGGGAGAAAACCGGAGTACCTGGAGAAAAACCACGCAAGCACGGGTAGAACATTCCAAATTCCACACAGGCGAGGCAGGATTTGAACCCGGGTCCTCAGAACTGTGAGGCAGATGTGATAAGCAGTCGTATACTGTGCTGCCTTTGTTTAAAGTTTTAATGTAAACATTTTATCATGGCTTTGACATTCATTCAGTTGTGGGCACCATGAATGCACTATTCTATTTTATATTGCACAGGTAATTGCAAATGATGTGGATTAAAAGGAATCTCAAGATTATTAGTCTCTTGACTGATGATGAAATTTCACGACTGTAAGCACACACTCAGAAATACCTTGAATTCAATACATGGATTGATCTTTCTTGATCTAAATAACCATTTCGTTAACTTGACGATAAGGAAATAGATCAACTCCTGTATTTCAGGGGTGTAACAAAGTACATTATCCAAATCACAGTACATTGCTATCTCTCGGGGTGCAGTGTTGATATGCAGATGAGTAAAATTCATTCATTTATCGCCATTGTCTCATTTCAAGATGTCACTTCCGGTTTGGGCGCTCAGCTGTTTTGTTCAGGCGTTTACAGTTTACCGTCTCGTTAAATTTGGGCACGCCAGACAGGTCATATTCAATGCAAAAGATATTTCTGAGGTAGGGCAATGAATTTCAGCACCCCCAGCCAATAATGATAGAGTTACAGATTACGACTCAGCATTAACCCCTCCGACCCCACCGCGCCATCAACCTTGTCTGTCAATGTCATTTCTGTTCCTCTCGTCTCCATTCTGCAGCCGGGATGTGATGGAAATGGCGGGATTCAAAGAGTGAAATAATTATTCATTGATTTCAAAGCTTTTTTTTTCAAGGTAAAACCTGTTTTATTAAATTGTTGCCCGTGCTGTGAAAGCAGCCATCGCTTAGAACGGTATAAAACTCACTTGAAAGATTCACTTGAAACTTCTAACTTACTTTTCATGATAGCCTAAATCAAGTATGACTTTCACCACAATTAAATGCAAGATAGATGTTGGGACTGACATCACAAATTTGGTAAAATATTCATGGTGAATTTGCTCGAAAGAATAATAGGCAGCACGTGTTGCTGGAAGGCTTTGAGGCTGGGAAGGTGCAAGTATTTTGGGAAATCATGTAAATGAGAGGTGAGCAGGGGTGGGTGTTTTTCTGACACAAAAAAAAAATAACGTAACAAGAGTTAGTGACTGAACAGCCTATGATAATTTATGAAAACAAAAACTAAACTTAAAACATACATGGCATTTTAAGAAAACAGCTCGTCTAACTACAGTATAGTTCATTACTTTTGAGTTTACGATGTGTTTGCACCCTCTTTTTTTCTCACAGGCGATGCCTGTAGACATCGTGTGAGGACGCCGAACATATTGGAGAATGTGGCCTTACTGGGTGAGAGAACTGTTGACATTCCCTATCAGTTTAATTTATTCCATTAGACTCAACTAGCAACTGTTAATATTAGAAAAGTAGTACATTTAGTTTTCAACTCACAATTGAATATAGAATTACATCGTGACCTCTGAACCTTTCTTTGAATGATAATAATTTCTCAGAATCATACTTTTGGATAACGCGAAGGAAGGGAATAATGATAAGATAAGGGATATTGGTAAGGATTACATACTATGAATTTTATACAACCTAGCCTAGGTTTTATTAATAGGGTATTTATATTTTGCAGATTTAAAGAGTTAAAAATGGCATACTGCGCCGCTTTTGGATGAAATTTCTAATCAGGATGGAATGCAAAAAACGAAGTAAGCATTCATAGCTTTCCCAAAGCGAGAAAGTTGAGGAAACGGTGGGAGGATGCTGTCGGAAGGTGGAGATGAGTTTCCGAAAGATCCGTGGCTATGTTCTCATCACTTCAGACCAGATTCTTTCTTTTTATTCTTTCCTCACAAGGAGCCTAAACGGCAGCATGTGACATGCGAAAGCCGAGCAAAAAGACATGAAAGACAGGAGGCGCTGGCCACGTACCTTGATCAGCCTACTTTAGCAGTAGATACAAATACACCACTGAATATGACCAACTCGAGTTTCTTCACACCTGTCATCTTCATCCTCATTTCTTGTGTATTCCTCACTCTCCTCATTTCCCTGATCACACTCTGGCTCGAGTGCATGAAATAAATTTAGAAATAATTTTGGTAAGGCTAGGGAGACCTCCCACAAGCTAAAATGGGAATTGTCATATTGGGAATTACGACTATTATTTTTCACCTGGACACCTTAATTTTGATTGGCGCTCTAGAATTTTTCCCAAAGATTTGGGTGTGAAAAAAATCGAGAGACCTCACTAGACACCAAAATAAACACACTGCAGAAGAACGCTATTGGAAGTGGGAAAAAAATAAAAATACAAATAAAAAATCACAGATGGTCACGAAATCTGGCTACGGATCCCTAACTGCAGTATTATGTGCGGTTATTCAATTGTGGAACGTGTTGGAACAGATATCCGATCATGTATAAATGCTGCATTTTACCAGACCTGAAGACTTCTTCTCTATTGTGGTTACTCATTTGGTAATGTATGGAGCTGTTTTTCTTCAATTTCCCAAGGTGTCATTCCACCATCAACCCAGAGAAGGCCACAGAAGTGAAACAAAATAAATGAATAAATAAATAAAAATTCCATCTTCATGTTTCTCCTATGGTATTCTTGATCAATCATTTTCAATTAATTTAATTGTTAAAAATCTAAGTAATTCAAGTTCAAAGTTTACAGAAAGGTTAAAGTTAATAAATACCAATAATCCTGTTATGGTTCACGGTGCAGGAGGGGAGCCAAAAGCAGATACCGGAAAGGCAGGTCAAAGTTCAAACAGTTGAGCTTAACAAGTGACCAGGGGAGCTGGAATTCTGGCAGGCTGCAATGTCTTGGTGCGAGTTCTTGGCCAGGTGATGCTAACAACAGACAGGTGTACAGGCGAGGAAGCAGGTGTGGAGATTCTGGACAAGAAGCAAAAATACCGATTAGGATACTGCATGACTACTCAAGTTCATCTGGCAAAGAGGTGGAATTTGGGACTGGCTTAAGTCCACCGCTGATGATGATGCGTTGCAGCTGGTCTCGGCTCCAATTCGTCTCTTCCCACTTGCACATACAATAGACACACACAAAACACACAAGATGTAGTTCAGGGTGCTGAGACAGCAGCCCTGACAAAACCATCAATTTTCTGAGCCGCTTCTCCTCACTAGGGTCGCGGGCGTGCTGGAGCCTATCCCAGCTGTCATCGGGCAGGAGGTGGGTCACACCCTGAACTGGTTGCCAGCCAATCGCATGGCACATATAAACAAACAACCATTTGCACTCACATTCACACCTATGGGCAATTTAGAGTTGTCAATTAACCTATACATGTTTTTGGGATGTGGGAGGAAATCGGAGTGCCCGGAGAAATCCCACGCAGGCACGGGGAGAACATGCAAACTCCACGCAGGCGGGGCAGGGGATTGAACCCCAGTTCTCAGAACTGTGAGGCAGACATTTTAACCAGTCAGTCACCGTGCCCCTGACAAAACCATGTTATTTAATTTTCAAAAGAACATACATACTGTATACTGTATCTTAAAGAACTATGCAAGGCATTTAATACTGTTTTTCACTATCAAGTCTGATCATATCTGTTCTAATAAATTATTGAAATGTTATTTTGGACCTATTTTTTTATCTTTCATTGTAGTTACTCTATCTAGTTATGAATATTTATTTTTGTGTTTTAGTTTTTTTTTAATTTTACTTGCATTTTTCACATTTCTAATAAAGAGAACATCTGAGCGTTCAATATGTGCAATATATGCTATATGCAAATATGCTAGATTACATTAGATACATTATTATTAGATACATTTTCAGAAAATGACAGCCACATTTTGGGGCTTCAACAGTAAAGCAATGTTTTTTTGGATGGTATTTTTTAATAAAATTGAATGGAATTGAGTGCACAATATGTGCATCTGCATGTATATCCTACTGAATTATCTGATTTAATTAACAGCATGTTCATGTTAATTCAGCAGAAAAGGGCTGTGACCACTTAAAACTGTAACGTTTAAAATGATATGCTGTAAAATAGACATATATATGTTTACATTTTCTTAATGATATTTTTTACAGAAAAATTCTGGCAACCAGGCTGCCAGATTTCTTTTCATTAAATTTACAGAATTTGTTTTTAAATGTTTTACTGTATTATTTTACCAAAACATTCTGGCAACTCGGTTGCCAGATTTTTCCCGTAAAATTTACAGAATTCTTTTAACAGCGTACTGCATCTGTGTGAGCCCTGTTGCTCATGTACAAACCTCTGCAGTCTTGCCGCATCAATCATAGCAGCGCTACTGTGCTGAGAGATCCATAGTTTCCATACAAAAACAAAAAAAACACCCACAATGATTTCATATTACTTTGGAATTATTCTTTTTTTAAAGCTCACTGATAAAAACAAAGTATCAATTGTGTCCACTTATTATGTGACTTTCCTATACACAGTAGGTTGACACCTTGATCCATTCCAACAGATACACAATAGCAGACAACTGTATCATTTAACTTTTTCAACCAATAAGGAGGACAGATAAAGACAGAAAATAAGTCAAATTTTGTTGTACAGTATATAAATAACTAAATACTTGGTTGTATCCATATGCACTTTTTTTTTAAATTCTTTTTTTTTGCATACAGTATGCTAACTGAGCCCCGCACAGGGTAGCTTATTCTCAGTTTTATACCTCGAGTTCTTCTATACACTTGCCTAACATTTGGTGAGACAAATCACTGAGGGACCTGCAACTATTACTTTTAACAGTCATATCGCACCTATCCATCTCAGCCTTGACACATTGCAATGTAAAAATAACACTGCAGCACTTAAACATTCACCAGGGAAATTGAGACATGGTAGCCAAAAGCACTTTGGTTTATATCTAATTGCCGACATACCGTGATTGGCTGGTGACCAGTCCAGAATATAGCCAACCCAAAGTCAGGTGGGATAGGCTTCAGTTCACCTGTGACCCTAATAGAGACAAGTGGTATACAAAATGGATGGATGGTTGGGATGCACTCAGATACTAGAATCTGCACATTTATTTATTATCCCATAATAATCCCTCAAAGGAAAATTCAACTGACTCTCTGCTGTATATTTGGTGTTGCACAAGGAACCAGCTCACACACATGCAGGTATGCAAGGAGCAATGTCAGAGTCAAAGGGGCATGCAAATAGTGCTGCACCACTTGAGCAGAGGCAAACTTACCATGAGACAAACGCAGGCAATTGCCTGGGAATCTAAGATTTCAGGGCCCCCCAAGCATCTCATAAAATTGATTAATAGTTTTCTGCAATTTAAAGCAATTATTTGTATTGTTTAAATCTTAATTCACGTGCTTAAAAACACATCAAAATGCTTAATCTATCATGATCATTTTGACGCTCCCACTTCTCTTCTTATGCAATGCAGTGGCGGTACGACCCTCGCCTTTACGTTACACTTTACACAAGGCCGCAGTCTACAAGTTAGGGCCAGAGAGTAATTTGTCTTTTCGACTGATATAAATAGCCAACTTGGCTTTTTCGATTTACAAGTTTTAGAGCTGGCACATACATCTATCTTTCTTCTTCTATTTGGCCCCACAAATAAACGTTGGTCATGACAGAACAGCATGAAAGAAGGTAAAAGGATTCGTAAGAAGAATAAAGACACATTTTACTCCCCTAAACCCAGTGTTGTGGAGTAACTAATTAAGTTTAACGAGATAACATAAATTAATTACAAAATAGATGTAATTATTGCCCACTTGGCACCCATTGCACCATGGCAATAGGGGAAAGTCTCCGTCTGTGATGGCTTTGCAAGGTTCCATCAATCCATCGATTTTCAAGACTGCTTATCCTGTTCATGGTCGCAGGGTGCTGGAGCCGATCCCAGCTGACCTCAGGCAAAAGGCAGGGTACACCCTGAACTGGTCGCCAGTCAGTCATAGGGCACATATAGACACGGACAACCATTCGCACTCACATTCACACCGTCACTGAGTGGGGAACTGAACCCACACTGTCCGCACCAAAGTCAGGGGAGTGTATCATTACACCATCAGTGACCCTTTGCAAGGTTTCTTCTTTTAGTTTTCTCTGACTTTTTTATCACTTGTAGGACTGGGGCGTTTAGACCAAGGTATGCCGTTCCACTACTGAACTGTTAGCTTGTGAAACCCTTTAAGAATCTTTTTTTGTGACTTGAGGGCTATATAAATAAACTTGACTTGATTGAAGACCTTGTGTTGAGGTGGAAATAATAATTTTGCCAGTGTAGCATATATTGGTCAAATATATATTTTTTAAATTTAGGATAAAATAATAAGCCCGGAGCGATGCTTGCGTTACTTCCGGTTTACCATAATTTTAAGTTTAATTGTTAGAAATCAAACTAATGTCTCGAAAAGGGCACCACGTCACTTTTTATGTATAAAATTTAGGAAAAATGATGAGAAACCTTTTTATCAGTCTCATAATCTGAAGTTTGCGGAGGCCCATGGTTAGGCTGGGAAGCCATTTCTGTTCTATCCCAGCTCGCGGTTACCAAGCCGTGTGCCCGCACAAAAGAAAGGGGAAACAGGGGAGGGGTGGCCGAGGGCCAGCCTGCTGGCGAGCAACCAGCAAGGTAAGAGAAGAGGAAAAAAACACAAGACTAGAGGAGGAAGGTGTGAGTTATCAGCTAAATACCCCAGAGGTGGGGCGTGGGTAAAAAGGATTGCTGACTTGGAGAAGACCACACCCATCAGCCTGAATCTTGTCTACAGATTTGATCAAATGGGTTTAGAAATCATATTAATCTAAAACACTCCCAACTTTGTATTCTCACGCATAGAATCATTGTTAAAACTTTAGTCGTGGCAGATCGGTTGCAGAGGAACAGTTCTCAAAATCTTGCAGAGGACCTGTAAAACAGACAATAGTGACACAGACACCAAGCATACATTTGGAATATTTCTACAGAGTTCGTAAAATATCAAAATGGAAATGTTATCTTCTGTTAACAAACATCAAAGGCGAGTCCACGGGTTTGAGCTTGCAGTTCCTCTCAACGCCAGTGGGTGGCGCCTTATGTGGATGTTTGAATATTAACCAAATAGTCTTCTTGGAGGGAGGGTGCCTCAACCTTTTCGTTCAGGAAGAAGTCTTTTGAAGCCAGGAATCAAGATTTGACGGGAAGCTGCTAATTAGGTTAAGGTCCACTTGACGTACACCAGGCATTATCCTAGTGGCCGTCTCACAGCAGGGCAGCGTGGAGGAATGGGGTTATCAAGTGGTTGGAAGTCCCCGTGGCACCTCCAATTGCGGGAGCATATCCGCTACACCAGTGCATTCCAGGAATGTGGAGGGCCCCATGACAGGATTTGCCTTGGACGTCCAAATGACTAGATACATCCCTGCTCTTGAGGTAAGAATGTGGCGGTATGGTGTGGGGGACGGGAAGGTCAGTGCCTTGCTGAAGGTGACCTTGACTGTAGTCTGAAAACAGAGTAGCATCTTTCCATTGGTTGTCATCCATTTTCCATTTCACATTTTTGTCCGCAGCAGAACTCAAACTAGGACCCTCCAAAGCCCAAGTCTTTACAGATGAGCTAGTGCTGCCCAATGGAATCATTGCCTACCAAGGACAAATAAATAATTACTAGTAAATAAATAATTACTAAATAATTCTCCAAATATTACATTAAAAGTAAGATGGATTTAAAAATGCTGTGTTGAAGGCTTTAACATTTTTTTGTGTCATGTTCAACATGCTGTGTTCACACAGCTGAAAATGTTCCCTCGCAGAGTGTAGTTTCTCGCTTGCTGTGTTACATCATGAGGGTGATGCATTTCTATATTAATGAGAGTGGAGGATCAGTATGGGGAGTGCATAAATGAAATGGCAGCAGTTTGGATGGCTATACAGTAACTTATTTCACTGATGTTACATAATTTAAAAAAAGCTTTATTATGTGCTAAAACATTATTTTACCATCCAGAACGTTTCATAACATCCAGCCATCACTGTTAAAGTTGTCTGCTCATCTCGGTTGAACATACAGTATGGAACACATTTCAAGGACTCAAACTAACATGAAGATACCCAAGATGCTCTGCAAAGGATTTTGCTTATATGGATCAATATAGTAACCAGTGTGGAGGACAAGTAACAATGTAAATTATAAGGAAATGGCATTTACAGAATGTATGCTCCAGATATGTATGTGTAATTCAATCTATTGATAGTCATGGGGAGAACACAATTAGCTAAACGCAAATACATTCTGCACAGGATCACAGAGGAAATTCAGTTAAAGTCAGGAATGTTATTGCACAAAGCTATTAAAAATGAGTAATATGAGATAAATACTCCATGAGCTAATAAAAAAACTAAACCCTTAAATTCATTGTACTGTTAATGGTTTCTTCGTCTAAAATAGATCAAGTTATAAACATGATTCTTTCGTGGGTCTATACATATTAAAGAGAATAATAATAATTTTAAAAATGCATCTTGTGTATTAGATTTTAACAATTATTTCTAATTAAGGAGGGTTACCTGCGCCAACATTTTGTGTAGGATGATTATGACAATATCCCCATGGCGTTATCGCAACTAAAAATAAAGTAAAAATAAAAATCAATTTCCACTGTAAGAGTCAAAGCAAGAACAAAGATGAGCTTGAATTTGTGCCTTTAAATTGAAATAATGTTGCTAGCATACAAAAACACAGCAGTATTAACTGTAACACCTGGTTAGTAGTTTTTTTTTCCTTCTATAATTTCCAAGAATAATATAAACCTCAATTGCAGCAGTCTTACACAATTGTAAATGAGTACAATCAAAGTAGAATAAGCACTGCAACCACCAGATTTGATGCTACATTAAAGTCAGCCAGCAAGATACCATTAGTTGTCTTCAACTTTAAATTGAGCGAGATCTCTACCACCGGAGCCAACTGGCCCAAACGCAAGCTCATACTCAGCAACCAGTCAAAGTAGAATAGGATGCAGGATAATTGTATTCTATTTTCCTGTGTGATGAGGAGGTACCTGGGTAAGTAAGCTTCACACTGAGTAGAATGGTAGACCACAAAGTCAACACAGGCTAAAAATGACTAAGGTATATGTTCAGTGCGACGGTCAAAACCAATAATAAGAAAATTCTACTGTGACTAAATAAATAAGAAATATTGTCATTATTAGCAGAACTTAGTTATTTGATCCCACTAAGACCTTACTAGATGATTAACTTGTTGTAGGTAATGCTGACTTTATCAGCGCTGAGCAAATCTCTGGTGTCAAAGCATGTATGTCTGTATGTCATGTATCATAATCGTTTTAGTTTACATCCAGCTACAGTGGTACATTTCAATTTTGTACTGAATAAAAGCGGTTGCTCCAGTTGCTGTGCACTTGGAAACTTTACCTGACAAATATGGGAAAGCATGTTTCCATGCGTGTCTGTTCAGCATGTGTTAATGTGTGTCCAGCTCAGCGGAAGCAAGGCCATATGGAAACACGGTAGACACTTTTTGCACCTCTTTGCACCTTCTGGTCTTTTTGCTGTTTGTATTACCACAGGGACGAAGGGAAGTAAAAAGGGCGGAGGGGCAGTACAGGAAAAACATCTAATCTCTTAAAAGGTTTTGTGGAAAAATTCTACACATCAATGAATTGCATGTTTATGGGCATTGTTCTTGGGAGGTATACAGTGTAAACCCTGATGCACAGGACAACAATGATTTTTTTTTTTACACAAATGTAAATGAACTGTAATTTAGAAACCATGTGCAGTTAGGGCTACTCAACACAATTTCATTTTAAAATATGCCATCCAAGAACTTTGATGCCAAATGTATTGTTTTATTTGTTAAACGACAGCATAAAATAATGACCATGTTTGAATAGTGTGTTGCTGAAGATTTGCCAACTTTTGGGGAATTTGTGATGCTTATTCTCTTGTCCAACATCCACTTCGGTGTAAAATAAAACTTAACCTTTCAAATGTTTACTAACTAATTTCTTGTTAGGATACATTTCTACAAAGACAGAGGCTTACACATTTATGAGCAGAAATGCACTATTATTGAGTAATTAATACTTATATATAATATATTAATATTATATTTTATATTAATATTATATATAATATAATTGCATATACGGTGTAACCTAGGATTACAAACTTAATTCGTTCCATGACCCCGTTTGTTATCCAAAATGTTCTTAACCCAAGGTAATTTTTTCCCCCCATTGAAATGAATGGAAATGCAATTAACCTGTTCCAGCCCCCAAATTAAATTATGCTTAACTTTTTTTGATCCGTGTGAGGTTAAAAATAAATATAGTGGAATATAGAAATAAGTGAAAGCACACCATTATAAAGAAATAAAACACTAAATAAATATGATAACAGTTTATTGCTTATTAATATAAGCAATAAACTATAAGGAGGGAAAAGAGGAGGAGGATTATACCTACTCATTGAAGAAAAGCCTTCTCCCATTTTGTTTCAGCGACCACCAAAGCTGCATTCTGCTTAGCCAACCGGTACCCATCAGCTGCCTCATGAGTCCCACAGGCCAAAAAGGCCCGATAGAACTCCTTCTTCACCTTGACGGCATCCCTCACCGTTGGTGTCCACAAATGGGTTCGGGGATTGCCGCCACGACAGGCACCGACTACCTTACGGCCACAGCTCCAGTCGGCCGCCTCGGCAATAGAGGTGCGGATCATGGTCCACTCGGACTCAATGTCCCCCATCTCCCCCAAGACGTGGGTGAAGTTCTGCCCGAGGTGACAGTTGAAACTTCTTCTAACACGGGATTCTGCCAGACGTTCCCAGCAGACCCTCACAATACGTTTGGGCCTGCCAGGTCGGACCGGCATCTTCCCCCACCATCAGAGCCAACTCACCACCAGGTGGTGATCAGTTGACAGCTCCGCGCCTCTCTTCACCCGAGTGTCCAAGACATGCGGCCGCAAGTCTGAGGACACGACCACAAAGTCGATCATTGAACTTCGACGTAGGGTGTCCTGGAGGCTATCAATCGGAGGCTACCCTCTCATCCACTGGGATGAACCTCAACGTACAGGCTCCGAGTTCACCAGAACGGTTTCTCATTTTTGTCAGTCTAATAAAAAGCACAAAAAAAAAAAAGATTTACAGAGCCTACCTTAGTTGCATTTTGTGACGCACAGGCAATGACGGTTGCACAATGCACAGATCTTTCTACTCATTTATGAAAAGTGCTTCCTCACACGATCTTTAGTAGTCTCCTTTTTTATCTTGGGTGCCATTCTGGCTATTTCGCCGTTTGATTACTTTTTCAGAAAATGTTCCGTGTGACGATCGCGGACCTCTTTCAGTCTTCGTAATGTGGCGGCTGCGGGTCGCTTCTGATTGGCTGAATGTGCGTAAAGGCGGAACCAAGCGAACGTCTCTGTCGAGACCTATTTCGACGTGAATACGCCAACATTAACAATTCATTGCTATGATTAAAGAGATGCTAAATTTCAATAAATAACATAAACTGTAAATGGTATTCCTTTTGACGAATATAAAATTATTTCTGGACTCTTTTTTTATCATGTCAATCGCAATCGCTATTAGATTTGTGATTGGATGATCAAGATTTCCACCTAGCGCCACGGAGCAGACAACCCGTTTTTAGTTTACATCCAAGTGTTATGCACAGAGTAAATGATCGTCATGGACCACAAGTGGAAGCACAACATAGATCCTTCCGTTCGTCCATACCAAGACCGTTCGGAAACAGAAAATAATATGTAACTAGAGGTAATTTCATCCATCCATCCATTTTCTGAGCCGCTTCTCCTCACTAGGGTCACGGGCGTGCTGGAGCCTATCCCAGCTGTCATCGGGCAGGAGGCATGGTTCACCCTGAACTGGTTGCCAGCCAATCGCAGGGCACATACAAATAAACAACCATTCGCACTCACATTCACACCTACAGGCAATTTAGAGTCTCCAATTAATGCATGTTTTTGGGATGTGGGAGGAAACCAGAGTGCCCACGCAGGGACGGGGAGAACATGCAAACTCCACACAGGCGGGACCGGGGATTGAACCCGGGTCCTCAGAACTGTGATGCTGACGCTCTAACCAGTCGGTCACCGTGCCGCCTAGAGGTAATTTTTCTATGAAAATGTTGACCATCGTAAACAGAGTTGTTCTTAACCAAATATTACACTGTATTGCAAATGCAAAAAAGAGGCATTCCTGTTGGATTTAATCTTAGCCCTGGACATTGTTTTATAACAATAGAGTAACCTTGTGCGCTGTGTTGAGTTAACAGTGTCTGTATCGCTCAGTGGATCCAGCACACTAAAAAGCCCTCTGCTAGTGTCTGACAACTTTCTAAATGAAGCTCATTATGCACTCATTGATTTTTCATATTCCTTCTCACCGGTAAATACCCCCAAGGTGCTCCTCTTACACTTTGCCCTCCCATCTCTCTGTGGTACTTGCAATTGTTATCGCTTTGCTGTGTTTTATCAATCCCTCAATAAACATCAACACACACCAGACACTTCAGGGAGATCAACATTTTCCAATTAGCAAAGCTAATACCTCAAGCTTACACTCACCATGCCACATAGAGTGGAGGGGCATTACAGACAATTAGAATTTATCTTCGCTCTATCTGTCTTTCCACTTTCATTGTTTTCGCCACATTTCATTTTTAATCTTGTCATTCTTTCCTCCCCTGCTGTTACCTTTTTAATGCTCATTTCCCATTTTCACACTAACTTTATCATGTAGGTGCTTCTCTACTACTATTTTATGTAATTTAATTCACCTTTTTTCTGTCTATGATTTGTTTATTTTACATACTTTTTTTTACTCTCTGGCTTGATCTTTTCTGTGACATAAGCCCTCAATTTTACCCATTTTCTCTTCTACTTTTCAATGCTCAAACTACCACATTTCTGCTTGATGTCTCCCTTTAATCTTCCTCTTCCTCTCTTTCAGTTTTTTTTTTTCTGTGTGCTAAGGCCTGATCAAATGAGGTGATTCAAATAGCATTTTATGGGGCCTTGCAGCACAACCAGGCTCAACATGACAGGCAATCATAAAAGCTATTGTCTGCTGTGCATGCCATTTTAATGTATTCCATTTGATTTAATGCATGCAAAAGGTGGAGCAGAATGTGTAAGCCTGAGTGGTCTTGGAGGTGGGAGGCTCGGGCGTTTCAAGTAGAACTGAGAAAAGAAGATAAAGACACTATGTTAGAGAGTGAAAAGCGGAGCCAAGAAAGACAGGAGAGACCAGTATTTCACCCTAACTCAAGGGGTCTTCATTCAAATATGCAAAGTATGGGACAGCTATGTCCCATACTTTGGGACATAGCTGTCCCAAAGTATGGTCATATATATATGATATTTTTTTTTCAATATCTGATTTCTTGTAAAAATACTGCATGCCATTTGGAATGAGAATGAAAATGGAAAACATGCAGGGGAGCAGACTGAGGTAGAAAGAGAGATGACGAACGGGGACTGTGACATATTAAAACTAAACGCAATATCCAATACATAAAGTAATTACATTCCCAGGGGGAGTTTGAGGTGTGAAGATTCTGATTTATTTTTTTTTGCTTGGAAAATTGTTCATTTTAAAAAACCATCATATTTACATCCAGATTGGGAACCGGTGTCATCAATATCATGCCTACTTTCACTCCAATTTGAGAAAAGTGTGACAAGGATAACTCCATAATTCCATTGTTATATGCATGACTTACTGTACATCTAAGGTAAGGCACAGTTTTTCCATTCATCGATTTTTATTTGTCTCAAACAAGCACAAGCATAAAAACAAATGTAAAAACAAAACAAAACAGTGGCTCACTGTAATGAAGTGCGAGATCAAGAAAGGGCTAAAGGAAGCAAAGCTGATCAAATTTAGCCCCTCCCCCCTACATTGTATTATTTCAAGATCCATAACAACATGTCATCCATAAATTCATAGTTTAGAAGATCAAAATCTTAACTTTAATATGAAATCACCCCTTGTTATAAATGTCTAAACTTCTTGAAAAAGTATGACATTAGCTATCCTGTTCTTTATAGAGGACTAAGAGTGTTTGTTTGAACTTATTGTAAAATTGTTTGAAAAAAGACCATGTAAAATCAAATTACGAAAAGTGTAATTTGTTTCTAAAATAAATTAAATATGGTTGAGGAAAAGTGTGGAAAAAAAGCCTGAAAACAATTTAGAACTGAGCTGTTCAGGTAGAGCGTTTAAAAACTTTCACCCTCTCAGTTGTACGGATTTTTTTGGAAAGACTAAAACACGGCCCTGGTACTGTATGCACTTTGGGCATACAATATAAGTTATAAAGTATAATAAGTATCGAGTGCCTTCATTGCCACTTCCTTATTCATAATAACTTGGCCCATTTCTACCACTCCAGCGTGCAGTTAACCATCAAGCTATGCCTACAGCTCGACAAATTTCTTCTGCTTCTTCTTCTTCTTCTTACGTGTTTTGTTATTTGGGCTACATTATCTCTGCAATGTGCACGCATGTGCATGTTAAAAAAACAATCAAGTCAATCTGCTCATTGTGTGACAACTGCCAATATATATACACACATACACATATTTATAGTCCCCTCCAAAAGTATTGGAACGGCAAGGTCAATTCCTTTGTTTTTGTTGTATACTGAAGACATTTTGGTTTCAGATCAAAAGATGAATATGAGACAAACATTCAGAATTCCAGCTTTCATTTCATGGTATTTACATCTACATGTGTTAAACAACTCAGGACAGAGCACCTTTTCTTTGAAGAAAGGCATTTTTAACCACATGCTTTATCTCCCAAGTGGCTGCCCCAACAAAGCAAAAGGAAGGAAGGATTGGTTCAGTTTCAACGGCGATGGAGGGGGGTGAGTACATGCGAGAGAGGGCATCAGGCTTGCCGTTGCGGGAATCAGGGCGGAAGGAGAGGATGAAGTTGAATCAGCTCAGGAAAAGGGCCCACCAAACTTTTCACAGGTTACGACGTTTGGCGGAATGGAGATAGGCGATAATTTTATGATTGGTCCATATAACAAACAGAGAATCAGTCCCCTCCAGCCAATGCCTCCACTCCTCCAAAGCCCAGACAATGGCCAGCAGCTCACGATTTCCTACATCATAGTTCTGCTCGGTTGGGGACAGACGACGGGAAAAAAGGCACAGGGATGAAGTTTTTGGGATTCTGGGTTCTTCTGGGAGAGAACAGCCCCTGCCCCAGTGTCAGAGGCATCAACCTCCACAATGAACTGGAGGGAGGGGTTGGGGTGTCTCAGGATGGGGGCACTGATCTGGTTCTAATCCCGGCCCCGCCTATGTGGAGTTTGCATGTTCTCCCAGTGCCTGCATGGGTTTTCTCTGTCTCTGGCAGGTGAGTGCTCCTTATGTGCCCCCCGGCTGGCTGTCCTCTCCAGCCACGCCGCCAAATTCGATGATTGACTTTGTGGTCCTGTCATTGGACTTGTGGCCGCATGTCTTGGACACTCGGGTGAAGAGAGGGGCGGAGCTGTCAACTGATCACCACTTGGTGGTGAGTTGGCTCCGATGGTGGAGGGAGATCCGGTCCGACGTGGCAGGCCCAAACGTATTGTGAGAGTCTGCTGGGAACGTATGGGAGAATCCCATGTCAGAAGGAGTTTCAACTCCCACCTCCAACAGAACATCGCTCATGTTCCGGGGAAGGCGGGGTCCGAGTGGACCATGTTCCGTGCTTCCATTGCTGAGGCGGCTGACTGGAGCTGTGGCCGTAAGGTGGTCGGTGGCTGTCGTGGCGCCATCCCCGAAGTGAATTAAGTAGTGATCAGACGAGCCCAGAGCTGGATGGGGGATAGCACGGGACGTGTCATTTAGCTTGGTATAGCGGTCTTGAGTGTTGTTTTCCCTGGTGGGACTGTCAATGTGCTGCTTGTATTTAGGGAGTTTGTGGTTGACTTTAGCTTCGTTAAAATCCCCAAGAATAATGAGGAGTGAATATGGGGTGCTTTTTTCCAGTTTGTTTGTTTACTTGTTCAGCAAGCGTCTGCAGTGTGTGTTACGCTCCGTGACGACGGTACACTGTTTTTCGTTGATATAGAAGCATATCCCGCCGTCTTTTGTTTTCCCAGATAACTCTGTGACACGGTCTGCCCGGTGTAGTTGGAACCCCGGACCCATGACGGTGCCATCGGCGATGCGTTCACAAAGCCATGTTGCCGTGATGTACAGGGCGACAGAACATCCGAAGTCTTTACTGGTCTTTGTGAGAATATATAGCTCGTCCATTTTGTTGGGTAGGGAGCATAGATTTGTGACCTGCACTCCAGCTCACTTCCCTCTGTGGCGCCGCCTTGGGCTCCATGTGCCGTAGACCACGGTACCACAAACAAAAACTGAGCGAATTTGTGAAAGTCCAGGGTAGACTCTCTAATGTAAGCAAGTATTCCCTTGTGTAAGCGAGTCGCGTAATGTTTCCAAAGACGAATGAAAACCACAAAAACATAGTACGAGAGGGCATGTAACCGAGGTCACCACACGGTTATTTTTTTAGAGTGCCCGAGCACCCATAGTGGAAAATAGTGAGTAATAAATGTAAATTTGTAAATGTAAGTTTTTTTTGTTTTTTGTTTTTTTTACATAATTTATTGTGCCTGTCCATATTCACATTCATCCAGGTCATTTCATTCTCAGGGCATAGAATCCTTGTCAACTGAACTGTTCTAGTTGTCTTAGAAAATATTTCGCCTCTCATCGGAGTAGGTTTTTCTGCATTCCAAAAGAATGATCCCATTCCAGATTGTGGTTTTGCCTCAAAATTCGAGCATAAATAGTTGAGTTTTCCACACCAACTCAGGCTTGTCTGTCCTAACGAAGCCTTGTTGCAATAATTGATGAAGCCTGCTCTGATGAGAGGTGAAACGTCTTCTAAGAAAACCAAAATTGCTTGTTTAGTTTCACGTTGCCAAATAAATAAAATAAGTTTTTGCACCCGTAAGGATTATCTGCTTTGCTCGTTTGGGCCAGGGCAGCTACAATAACAAAAAGAAATCAAATACATTTATAAATATACAGTATAACATAAAATGTGTAGATCACTACAGATGTGTTTTGCTTGTCTGAGTTGGCTGTAACAAGTTTTGGTATGCCTAACCAATCAAGCATTTATTTAACCAGAAAATAAAAACCTAAAGCTCGTGAGCCAGATGTGGCTCTTTTGATGACTGCGTCTGCCTCGGAGATAAATATTAGTTGATCATTCTTAACACGATAAATAATTAATAATTCCTCTGACATTTTCAAATAAAAAAAATACCGAAATCACAGAGGTAAAATTTTCAAAACATTCTTATGCATTTTAAGCCATCCATCCATTTTGTACTTCAATGCTGGTGGCTGTAGCTGTCCGTCTGAGTACAGTGGGCTCATACACCAAAACTCTATTTTTATTGGATAATGCTGTAGCAAACCCGGGTCGTTGTGAGGTCAAGAAGTAAATGTCCCTCCTTTTAATCAAAATAGTCAGCAAGCTAATTCTGCAGAGCAAACCTTTTTGACTAACAAGAAAAGACAGAATACATTTCATCGCAAATGGACAGAGGAATTCACCTTTGTGGGGAGAGCAGGTTCTGCGGTGTGTTTAATATGCAATGATACAATTTGATGAAATGGTCAAATACAGTATAAGACATGCTTCTCTCAGCAAGAAATATTCACAATCGTACCATCATGATGGCAAATCAAGTGAAGGAAACGCAAATGAAGAATATAAATGCAGTGCCATACCTTTCCTTCAGTTTGGATGAGTCGACTGACGTAAGACATTTATTGCAGTTTAGTGTTATTGCAAGGTATGTTACAGGTGACACTGCGTGAGGAAAGTCTTGCTGTTTTGCCAATGAAAGGGTCAACAAGAGGGGAGGGTTTAGTCAAGGCTTTCTTTGAGTTTCCTAAAGAAAAAAAAATCTACTGATGGATAAACTTATATCTGTGTGTGGTGCTCTGTGTATGGTGGGGAAATACACAGGATTTGTAGCGCTTCTTCATGAACATGAAAATTTACCCATCCAAAGTTCCCATTACATTCTCCATCAGGTGCTTTGTGCTCAATTTGAAAAGACTTGTACGACACCCAGCAGAGCAGGCGAGGAAACACAAGTGGACAGAAATTTAAAAAATTCAAACCGCAGACCAGCTGATTGTCAAAATGTGGAAGGCGCTTCGGTTCACATACCACGCATTGCACTGTGTAGGTATTGCTCTATTGACCATGTTTGGCTCATGTATGCATGTGAGCAGTCACTCTCAGATCTAAAAAGTATCAAGACCAACCAACGATCATGTTTAATGGATGGAAGCCTCAAGGCCTGCATGAAGCTTAACCTCACCACGTATCAACCAGACTACAAAGCCATCAGCAAAACCATGCAGCACCAGAAGTTGCATTAATGGTAAGAAGTACAGTATTTTTGTAATTATTGGTTAGCTTTAGTATAACACAGTTATTAAAAAGAATACGTTCAGAGACTTATATTCTAAAATTGTTGGTCTTTCTTAAAAATGTACGCTTTCAGTTGTATTGAGTGTTCAAAAATATTATATGGCTGCCACAGAAATACGTTTTAAAATATGTGGCTTCCATGGCTCTCTTAGCCAAAAATGTTCCCAACCCCTGCTCTACAAAACTTTTTATTATTATTATTATTATTATATTTACTCTCACATAATTTTTATCGGAACTGGACCTTGATTGAGAATAGTGCAGCTACCTTTAACTGTTAATCAGATTCACTGGTCATGAATGTGATGTACTAAATGTTCCATTGTGGCAGTTAAGATATATTTGATCATTTTCGGATAGCAGGTGGCAAATTAGAAACTGTCAATTTATATAACTCTGCATGGGATTAACCAAAGTAAACACCAACTATACTGTATTATGGTGAGGGAAAAGAAGGTAGGACACTGAACTCTTAATTTTTTAGTTCTGCATGTGTAGGGATTACGAACAGAGAGGAATTATTATTGTTAAGATAATACAGTAGTTATGTCGGAGCAGCATTTCCATTCCAATTGCCCACAGTCCCTTAGATAATTTGACATAAATGGGGATTATCGAGAATACTGTAGTTGAATTACAACAGCAGTTGGCAAGGACATAATTTTCACCTCACTAATGATATTCATGAAATCATGCATAGCGCTGTTCCATCCTTAAATTAGAGCTGCACATTGCTCCCCTCTCTCTTGGTCTCTCTATAAATTATCGAGTGAATGGAAAGAGAAAGGTGATTGCTTTTTTCAGAATTTTCTACAGCTCTGTTTTGTGTTGTCAGTACTTTTTCTTTGTGTCTATTTTGCCACATATTTGTGAGAAAGAGGAGTTCCTTATTTTGGGTTTGAAAACTACCAAGCAATCATGAATTTGACCCAATTACAGTAACTCATCCATCCATCCATCTTCTGTACTGCTTTATCCTCACAAGGGTCGCGGGCATGCTGGAGCCTATCCCAGCCATCTTCGGGCGAGAGGCGGGTTACACCCTGAACCGGTCGCCACCCAATCGCAGACCTTTCTTGCCTTGTACTGACGAAGGTGTCGGTTTGGTTACTGTGGGAGTTGTTGGTCATATTGTGAGGTCTGCTGCCAGAATAAGGACAGTGTAGTTATTTTCCTGGACTTGATTGAGAAAGCCAATGCACCTTAGAGTGGTGTCATTCTTAATGATACACACGTGTCTGTTATGCCACTCACTACCCATATTCAAAGTTATTTTATTGAACGTGCCCGTTTATTTGGGATAATGTATTGAGAGAAAAAAAACTTTGTTGACAGTGGCAGTTTGAATACTTCTGATAGCTTTCCAGGAGTCTGTTTCACAGAGTATGGCATATGTTGTAACTGCCTCCAAACTTCAAGTGCCAAATTATGTTTCACCTCCATGGGGCGCTGTACTTACTACAGCCTATAGAGTGGAAAGGTGCTTAAAAGTCAACAGCTGAATCCACCATGTCCAGATTTGACAGAAAACACCCATATTCCAGGGTTGCTCCACCCATAGTGCGTGGCTCGCACGAGGGTGGTTCAATTACGTTGTACATAATTAAGTGGAGAGGAGAGGAGAAGCGCGGGGGTGCACGCCTTTTCTGACTTAAGCACATGGGAGAATATGCCCCTTTGTGAGCATTCTTCTTCCCCTACATACTCTATGCCATGTTTTCAGTGAACAGTGTTTTTCTTTTAGAAGAAATTTTTTTGTTTTGTTTCTAATGTTCTCTGTTGGCGGCAGGGTGGACGACTGGTTAGCGCATCAGCCTCACAGTTCTGAGGACATGGGTTCAAATCCCGGCCTTTCCTTTGCATGTTCTCCCCGTGCCTGCATGGGTTTCCTCCCACATCCCAAAAACATGCATGGTAGGTTAATTGTAGACTCTAAATTGCCCGCAGGTTCTGAATGTCAGTGCGAATCATTGTTTGTTTCTATGTGCCCAGCGATTGGCTGGTGACCAGTTCAGGATGTACCCCGCCTCCCACCCGAAGGTAGCTGGGAGCGACTCCAGCAAGCCCGCGACCCTTGTCAGGATAAAGCGGTACAGAAAATGGATGGATGGATGTTCTCTGTTCTAATATGAGAGTGTAAACAAAAGCACTTTTAAATCAGTTGTTTACTTGCTTTGTCACTGATAAAATATGTACTCATAGCTTCACACAGTAAATAAAATATGCATCACCTTTTTTGCTGTGTTAAAATGATAGCTCGGTCAGCAAAGATAAAATCAAAGAAAACCATTAGGTAAATCTAGCTGCTTGAGATTACTGCCGCAACAGTGACAGAAGGCAATAAGTACGCAGGAGTGTCAACAGGACTGTGTGTGTTCAGATGTATATTCAAAGAGAATATCAAGCATTCAAATAATTTCATTACAAGGCACTCAGGCATAATCCACATTAAATCACATATATACAAACAAATGTAATGAAACTTCATTGAATGAGTCCACACTCATCTACTCCCCCACTCTCTATGCTCATGATGAGCCCTTGCTTGGTTACACATACTGTGATGTGCTCATTTATTTCATGAAACGCCAGCTTCTTCAGAGATAGCAGCAGTCTCTGGAATGTTGTGAAACATTAAGGCACCTCTCGCTTTGTGCTGTTCTCCTCCAGACTAAGCCTACAGCATAATCACAAAAGAACAGGACAGCAGCTTGTTTGTGGACACTATCTCATGCACACTTGTATTCACAAGGCATGAATGTGTACATATTTGTTCGATTACATCTGTGTTTTGCACTCGGAGAATCAATCTATTTATATGTCGATATATATTGTCATGCACTTTATGTGTGACCTTGTTAATGTGTGGAGGTAGAGTATCCAGTCGTGGTATGATGGTAATCCTTGCAAATGTGCCATCCAGCTCATGGGTGGGGGTGACGGTTATAGTTCACCATTACTTTATGACCATCTGACCTCACACCCACCAGTCTCCCCAATTTTAATGCACGACACCCCACCACACACAATCACGGTACAGAAATAATGGTTTCCAGTCAGGGTCCTGGTAACTATAGAATAGGGTGGTGGTGGGTGGTGGGTATTCCCATTCCTCTTGGCTTGACGCCTGGGGCCTGGAAGTGAAAAGAGTATCAGATCGAGTGATGAGGCTAAAAACTTGAAAAAATTGAATGTTGGGACTATGACATGAAAATCACGGGAGTTGGTTGACATGTTGATGAGGAGAAAGGTTGATATATTGTGTGTCCAGGAGACCAGGTGGAAAGGCAGTAAGGCTTGAAGTTTAGGGGCAGGGTTTAAATTATTTTACCATGGTGTAGATGGGAAGAGAAATGGAGTTGGGGTTATTTTAAAAGAAGAGTTGGTTAAGAAAGTCTTGGAGGTGAAAAGAGTATCAGATCGAGTGATGAGGCTGAAACTTGACATTGAGGGTGTCATGTATAACGTGATTAGTGGCTATGCCCCACAGGTAGGATGTGACCTTGAAGTGAAAGAGAAATTCTGGAAGGAGCTGGACGAAGTAGTTCTGAGCATCCCAGACAGCGAGAGAGTCGTGATTGGTGCAGATTTTAATGGACATGTTGGTGAAGGAAATGGGTGATGAAGAAGTGATGGGTAAATTTGGCATCTAGGAAAGGAACTTGGAGGGACAGATGGTGGTAGACTTTGCAAAAAAGGATGGAAATGACTGTAGTGAACACTTTCTTCCAGAAGAGGCAGGAACATAGGGTGACCTACAAGAGCGGAGGTAGAAGCATGCAGGTGGATTACATCTTGTGCAGATGATGTAATCTGAAGGAGGTTACCGACTGTAAAGTAGTGGTAGGTGAGAGTGTGGCTAGACAGCATAGGATGGTGGTGTGTAAGATGACGCTGGTGGTGGGGAGGAAGATTAAGAAGACAAAGGCAGAGCAGAAAACCATCAGGTGGAAGCTGAGAAAAGAAGAGTGTTACATTTTTATTATGTTTTCAGCCAAAAAACATCTCCATTCACTCGTTCTAAGGTGAATGTTTTGGAGAACTCTTTTCTCTCTGCACATTTAAGACTCTGACAATAAGTTACTTCTCTGTTCAATCACAAAAGTGCATGCACCGTCAGCATGGCGGAGCCGCTGGTGAGCCGTCGGAGGACAGCTTTATCGGGTGTCGGTTGTCAAAAACATTGGTCACTCTGATTAGCTGTTAGCCAGCGTATCAGAGCTCCAGATGAAAAGCAGAAGTGACGACACAAACAAACATCCATGAGATAGATAACGTAATATATTTTAAGGGGACATATTTTGCCAAACCAACTTTTTCTAGTATTTGGGATGTAATATTGTCTATGATGCCTCGGGAAACATGAAATATGAATTAAAATTGTCCACGCATTCTGAGTTCATTTGAATTTCTTGAGCTTATCTAGGTTACTAGCGAATATTTCCGTCTTCCCTTTCAGCTCCAAACCAGCGCTGTAAACATAACAAACACGTGTGCTCTCACAAGTGGGTGTTCTACACAGAGGCAACCAGTCAGAGGAAAGAGGCTGATCTGAGACAAATATTGACAAAGGGGATACAAAACTGGGTCAAACAGAAGTAGCTGTCAGAGGGGCCTTTTCTGGATACTTGTATGACAAAACCAAGGTTTTTTTTTTTTTTTAAATGAAATTGACACTTTTATACTAAGACCATGTTAGAGAGTTACTCCATGGAGGTCTAAATAGCCAAAATACTGAACCTTTAATATTAAGTACTGTATATGGTCTTAGAACATATTGTCTGGTGGTATGAAAGCTAATATTTCAAAACACATTCCACTATGTTTGCATAGACCAAAACTATCTTTTATTTTTTTGCTTATTTTTTAAAATCTTATTTAGAAGCTGCATTTTTGACAAATCTGTTAGTTTTTTCAAACACTATTTGTGTATCTCATATTTCAGGGCAAAGAGCCAGACATTATAAGTTGACCATCTCTGTTCAATACACCACAAACATTTATTCCTAAAGCAAATAACAAGACATTTTGTTTTCCTATACAAGAAAACAAGACTTGCAAGATACAATTTTAGTCCTCGAACACACCATACAATTTTTAGAGAAAAAAAGAAATTTTAATTTGGATAAAATGTGTGGAGAATGTATGCTTGTAATTGTAGAATGTTGATCCAATTCCAGCGGCACTCTGGATGACTGGTTACCACATCTGCCTCATAGTTCTGATGACCTGGGTTCAAATCTGGCCTCTCCTGTGTTGGAGTTTGCATGTTCTCCCCGTGCCTCCGTGGGTTTTCTCTGGGTTTCCTCCCACATCCCAAAAACACGCATGGTAGGTTCATTCAAGACTAAAATTGGCCGTAGGTGTGAATGTGACTGCAAATGGTTGTTTGTTTATATGTGATCTGTAATTGGTTGGTGACCAGTTCAGGGTGTACCCCACCTCTCGCCCATAGTCAGCTGGGATAGGCTCCAGCATGTCTGTGACCCTCGTGAGGATAAGCGGTATGGAGAAAGAGGAAGAAGAAGAAAATTATTCAAAGTTACCTGGCCCTGTGTGAAAAAAGTAATTACCCCCCCTTGTTAATTCATGAATTAATTGCTGCTAAACACAATTTTTGGTTACACTCTGATCCCGGATGTCCTGGTTATATTTTTGGGGGAACGAGTAATAACACTAACTACCACTGCCGCTGGTATGGAGGGGTATTACTTCTCACCCATCCGTAGAAGGATCGTAGTACTTAGCGTTTTGGACGACTTGTTTCAGTGTGTAAATCGTAGCTTTTCCGACCCGGCCTGCTAACGTTTAGGCTGATGCGGCCATCAGCTGAACGGCAGTAATGTTGTCCGACTATTGGCGTATATTAAATTAAATACACTGCAAAGGCAAGATAATTAATGTTCAAACTAAAGAATGTTATTTATTTATTTATTTTATTTTTTTGCAAATATTCTTTCATTTTGAAATTGATTCCTGCAACACTTAAAAAATGCAGGGGTAACAAAAGACTGGGAAAGTTGAAGAATGCTCAAAAAACACCTGTTTGGAACATTCCACAGATCAACAGGTTAAATGGTAACAGGTGAGTGTCATAATTGGGTATAAAAGGAGTATGCCCGAAAGGCGTAGTTGTTCACAAGCAAGGATAGGGCGAGGTTCCCCACTTGTGAACAACTGCGTGAACAAATAATCCAACAGTTTAAGAAAAACATTTTCAACATACAATTGCAAGGAATTTCGGAATTTAATCATCTGCGGTCCATAATATCCTCAAAAGATTCAGAGAAATTGCTCCAACTAAGTGGCAAGGCTAAAACCACCTATGAATGCCTGTGACCTTATTTCGCTCAGGCGGCACTGCATTAAAAGATGGTATCATTGTGTTAAAGATATTGTCACGTGAAGACTTCAGAAAACCATTGTCTTTTCACATATTTGTTGCTACCTCTACAAATGCAAGTTAAATCCCCCACGGAAACTAAAAGCCCAATATCATCATCACCCAGAACCGTTAGCGGGTTCTCAGGGCCCAAACTTATCTGTGATGGACTGACACAAAGTGGAAAAGTGTGCTCTGGTCTGACAAGTCCACCTTTAGAAATGTTTTTGGAAATCATGGACGTAGTGCCCTCCGAGCTAAAGACCATCTGGATTGTTATCAGTGCAAATTTCAAAAGCAAGCATCTGTGATGATATGGGTGCCATCACATCTTCACATCTATGAAGGCACCATTAATTCTGAATGTTACATACAGGTTTTGGAGCAACATATGCTGCCATCCAAGCAATGTGTTTTTCAGCGACATCCCTGCTTATTTCAGCAAGACAACGCCAAGCCACAAAAGCCTTGCTTCGTAGTGTGAGTACTAGACCAGCTTTTTTGGAACGTATTGCAGGCGTCAAATTAAAAATAAGTGAATATTTGCCAAAACAAAACAATAACGTCTGTCAGTTTGAACATTAAATATCTTGTCTTTGTAGCGTATTCAATAGAATATAGGGTGAAACACCTTAGCAAATCATTATATTCTGTTTTTATTTATGTTTTACACAACGTCCCAACTTCATTTAAATTGGGGTTTGTATATAATGTTTCACAATAGTGTTTCAAAATAATACTATCATTATGACTATACTATTTATAATTTCATATGTACCTGCTGTGAAACCAAAGTGCAGAGTCTCTGGCGCTGAAATGCACCCGTGCCATCAGTGAGTGGGGCATGTGCTGATCATTGAAAACAGCCTAACAAAATATCCACACTCTTTTCGTCTCCCCCGTTTCCTCTCTTTGTTCTTTCATGACAATCGTGCCATTTGTTGTGGTTCAATAAAATATAATACAGCACAGTATTGTACAACCCCAATTCCAATGAAGTTGGGAGGTTGTGTTAAACATAAATAAAAACAGAATACAATGATTTGCAAATCATGTTGAACCTAATCCTTTAACTGAATACACTACAAAGACAAGATATTTAATGTTCAAACTGATAAACTTTATTGTTTTTAGCAAATAATCATTTACTTTGAATTTTACGGCTGCATCACGTTCCAAAAAAGCTGGGACAGGGTCATGTTTACCACTGTGTGACATCACCTTTTCTTTTAACAACATTCAATAAACGTTTGGGAACTGAGGACACTAATTGTTGAAGCTTTGTATGTCGAATTCTTTCCCATTCTTGCTTGATGGACAGCTTCAGCTGTTCAACAGTCCGGGGTCTCCGAGGTTCACCTCTTTGTGAACAATTGGCTGAGAAAAAAGTTGAACAGTTTAAGGACAATGTTCCTCAACATACAATTGCAAGGAATTTAGGGATTTCATCATCTACGGTCCATAATATCATCAAAAGGTTCAGAGAATCTGGAGAAGTCACTGCATGTAAGCGGCAAGGCCGAAAACCAACATTGAATGCCCGTGACCTTCGATCTCTCAGGTGGCACTGCATCCAAGACCGACATCAATGTGTAAAGGATATCACCACATGGGCTCAGGATCACTTCAGAAAACCAATGTCAGTAAATACAGTTCGGAGCTACATCCGTAAGTGCAACTTGAAACTCTACTTTGCAAAGCAAAAGCCATTTCTCAACAACACCCAGAAAGGTTGCCGGCTTCTCTGGGCCCGAGGTCATCTAAGATGGACTGATGCAAAGTGGAAAAGTGTTCTGTGGTCCGACAAGTCCACATTTCAAATTGTTTTTGGAAATTGTGGACGTCGTGTCCTCCAGGCCAAAGAGAAAAAGAACAATCCGGACTGTTATGGAAGCAAAGTTCAAAAGCCAGCATCTGTGATGGTATGGGGCTGTGTTAGTGCCAATGGCATGGGTAACTTACACATCTGTGAAGGCACCATTAATGCTGAAAGGTACATACAGGTTTTGGAGTAACCTATGTTGCCATCCAAGCAATGTCTTTTTCATGGATATTTTTTGTAACTTCTACAATTAGGCTTTTTATTTTTTAGCATTAAAAAACATATTTTCCCAAGTATTGAAATTATATAATATAGTTAAAAGCCATAGCCTTTGTGATCATGATTTACCAAATAAATATCGGTGCATTGATGGCACTTAAGAGCCCATAAACTAGCCTAAATATTTTTGTGCTGCCTTTCCTTTCACTCAAAGATATTTGAGTGAAACTTGAAATGTCTGTCAGAAGGGGAGATGGTTCTGATGTGTGATGGTTAAGTTAAGTGATGGTCAAATAATCGGATCATAGCACTGAAGTGAAAAAGGCACATGAGCTGACATATGAAACATGGTTCATCATTAGCCTACAGCTGACATAAACCTCTGACCTTCATTTAATTTGTATAGCACTTTATGTGTGATTAAGCAGGTAAATGTTATCATGGCAATCAAAAGGTCAGCTATTTAATTCCAAGGCAGATCAACCAGAATTTTAACATCAGTTATAAATCATTTGTTTTTTCACATGCTTTGATGTTGATGTTTTAAGATAAAGTAGTAAACAAATATTTGGAAGCTATGGCTGTTCATTAAATATCTTGATGTTCCTTCTCTGATTTTGCAGTGATAATTGCATATTTCACCGCTATGCGTTCACACTGATGAGTTACCGCAAAATAAAGCCTTTTTTTTTTTGCTGTTCATTTCTGGTGGAGCGCCAACCACAAATACAGCATTCTTTTTAGTGTGTTTTTTGTTCTAAGAAATTGCACAGACAACAACATCCATTGTGTATAATTATAATAGTACACAATTAATGGTTAGCATGGCAATCAAGGAGTTGCAGAAATTGCTCACACATTTTTTTACGGACATGAATAGCCAGAATTTGTGTAGCAAAGTTATTAGAACTCATGTCCATGCTTCCAGCTGTCCCTGAACAAAGAGCGAGCAAAAACAATTAGACACACACACTCCAAAACAGCACTAAAACATATTCATTCACGTTAATTCTTCTGTTAAGTCACTGTTTTGTATTCAATAGGAAATACATCCATCCATCCATTTTCTGTACCGCTTATCCTCACACGGGTCACGGGCGTGCTGGAGCCTATCCCAGCTATCTTCGGGCGAGAGGCGAGGTACACCCTTAACTGGTCGCCAGCCAATCGCAGGGCACATATAAACAAACAACCATTCACACTCACATTCACACCTACGGGCAATTTAGAGTCGTCAGTAAACCTACCATGCATGTTTTTGGAATGTGAGAGGAAACTGGAGCGCCCGGTGAAAACCCACACAGGCACGGGAGATCATGCAAACTCCACACAGGCGGGGGCAGGATTCGAAACCCTGGTCCTCAGTACTGTAAGGCAGATGTGGTCACAAGTCATGCACTCTGCTGCCTGAATAGTTGCCAAAAAGAACATTGCAGTATCCCCTCCTTCTGTTTTTTTTTTTTTAAATATTTTTTGATGTATTTTATTTTGAATTGTATGCAAATTAAATACAATTCTGAATAATTACTATTAAAATGTTTATACTCTTATGAAATTCACAGTGATAAAAGAGCTCAAAAGGTGTTCAAAATTTGATTTGATCTCAATGTAAAAATCTTTGAAAATAGAACAAATTAAAAGTCACACAGCATTACAGAACATATTGTAGTTGGAGGTTCCCCTGTATCAAATACTAAGTTAATATAATATAAAGCATATAAAACTGTCCTTTTAAACAATATAATGCTAAATGACAAAATGTCAAATATTACAGGAGGGGTTGAGCTCCACGCTTGAATTTCCCTTGAATCCTATCTTACCAATACATTTTAGACAAACCTATCCTTTCATTCTGTAGGAACAATTCGGAGAATGCACTTTATTGGTTCCAGCATGACTGTGCCCTAAGAGAGAAAGTAAAGTCCATAAGGGGATTAACTTCATTTTAAAGCTATGTTCCGCATTTTTAGCACCCTGTACTGCTGGAATTCAGCATTACAACAAAGCAGTCCGTCACTTCAATATGACGTAGGATGTGCCAAGTCCAAATTCCCCCGTCTCCCCCTCTCCAAGTCCAAATGCCCCCGTCTCCCCTTGTCCAAGTCCAAAGGTCCCCGTCTCCCCCTCTCCAAACTGCTTGCGGGTGAATATACACCAACGTAGTGTATGATAGTGCTGTTGAAACCTGCGACTGTTGAAACTGTCAGTAGTTCAACATCCAGCGGACAAATACATTCTCTAAGCACTGCGATGTTACAGTACCTGTAAATGTGGAGACATCCACCTACATTTCCAGGTTCCCCGTTAAACCATTCCGATAATGTACGTTAGAAAGTAAACGTATTATTGTGTTTTACACAATACTTTACTATATTTGTAATGTACCTGTGGACAGAAAAGTGAAGCCTCTTTTCTGTCCACAGGTACAGAAAAGATACAAATAAGAAAAGGTACAAATAAGCGAGCGTCTTTTAAAATACTGTATCGCTCCCGCATCCTGATTCTGTTCTCAAGTGGATATAAGTTCTCGCAAACCACATAGCTGCGTCACTAGCAAGTTAACTTACAAACACACACACAAACAAACACGTGAAAAGAAATGACATCACCAAACGCAATAAAAACAGATCAGAAAATACGTGATCAGTGCTGGGTTGTGACCACCCACACCACTGCTGGCAGCCAACAACTCCTCGAAAAGAGGTAGATGTTTTTCATTTGTGGCAAATTTTATTATTGTTTTTGTTTACACAGTAATTATTATATGACTATTTCATGCTACAGAAATGTAAAAAATATATTTTTATGAAGTGTTTGACAACTACAAAATGCCTCATTTACATATAATCATTTCCTCCTATGTCATTTTCCGTGCGCCACCAACTGGGCCAGTGCGGGAAATGAATCGGGCATTCACTAAATATATATATTAAAAAAGCAACGATTGAATACTGCAAGATCTTAAAGGAGCTGACAGGCGTAATGAGCATTTTGTCATCTCTAGTATTGGCTTGGGTGAAAATATTTTTTTAACAATATCTGCTTTAACTTTATTTGGCATAGAAAAACAAAATTTGTCAACCAATCAACTAGTGAGCCATAATCCATGGACATTTTGATCTAAGCACTCATATTCTTAGACAAATAAGTCAAACATAATTGTTCTCCTCCATAAAAGAATATCCAAAAACGGAGTGAGGTGATTAATGAAAAGGTCAACTTCTTCCACTCTCCCTTTCTGCTCCCATAATAACCAATTATGTCATATATCACCATACACCTCATCCCGGACCTTCAGACCGCACTGAAATCATTTTTATTTTATTTCTGTATTTAAAAATAAAAATAAAAGGAAAAAAAGCCTTTATAGATGTGTATGGTTTTCTTTCATTTGCTTTCTTGCTTTCTTTCTCTTTCTTTCTTTCTTTCTTTCTTTCTTTCTTTCTTTCTAGCTATCTATCTACAGTATCATTAACCAGAGTTTTCCCACCACGAAGAAAAGAGGCATTATCATGAGTTGGCCTCAATAATGACATAGTGCCTATCATAGCTGCCAACATCAGCTGCCGGTCTTGTGGAAACAAGGGTTCTTGCCTCAGAAATGAAATATGGATTTCTAATTTCAGAGATCTGGGTCAAAGTTCCTTTCATTTGAAGGCACTGCGACACCATCACACCACTAGCTGTGAAATACATATTAGCATGAGCTCATAATGGATGAGGAGCCCCAGACAATCGGGCAGCTGCAGTGCTGATAATGACTATTAGGTGATCATAATTCCTTTTGTTGTCAATATGAGCTTCCATTATAGTTGTTTTTAAAAATGCATTCTCTTTGTATGGTGCACAGCCAGAATTATAAAGGAATGGAAAGAAACAACTCAGTGACATGCTGTGAGACACAGATAACATGCATCAATCCATCCATTCATCCATCCATTTTCTATACCACTTATCCTGTTCAGGGTCACGGGACTTGGGACGAAATGCGGACTACACCCAAGACTGGTTACCAGTCAGTACCACAGTAAATGATTTTCACTTAATGACAACTGAAAATACAGTATACAATAATTTTAAGTCAGAAGTGTACTACATACAGTGGGTACGGAAAGTATTCAGACCCCCTTAAATGTTTCATTCTTTGTTATATTGCAGCCATTTGCTAAAATCATTTAACTTCTTTTTTTCCTTCATTAATGTAAACACAGCACCCCATATTGACAGAAAAAAACGGAATTTTTGACATGTTTGCAGATTTATTAAAAAAGAAAAAATTAAATATCAGGCGGCACGGTGGACGGTTCTGAGGACCGGGGTGCAATCCCCGGCCCCGCCTGTGTGGAGCTTGCATGTTCTCCCCGTGCCACACTCTCTCCCGTAGGGGAGAGTGTGGCTAGACAGCATAGGATGGTGGTGTGTAAGATGACTCTGGTGGTGGGGAGGAAAATTAAGAAGACAAAGGCAGAGAAGAGAACCATGTGGTGGAAGCTGAGACAGGACGAGTGTTGTGCAGCTTTTCGGGAAGAGGTGATACAGGCTCTCGGTGGACGGCAGGAGCTTCCAGAAGACTGGACCACTGCAGCCAAGGTGATCAGAGAAGCAGGCAGGAGAGTACTTGGTGTATCTTCTGGCAGGAAAGGAGAGAAGGAGACTTGGTGGTGGAACCTCACAGTACAGGAAATCATACAAGGAAAGAGGTTAGCTAAGAAGAAGTGGGACACTGAGAGGACCGAGGAGAGACGAAAGGAATACATTGAGATGCGACACAGGGCAAAGGTAGAGGTGACAAAGGCAAAACAAGAGGCATATGATGACATGTATGGCAGGTTGGACACTAAAGAAGGAGAAAAGGATCTATACAGGCTGGCCAGACAGAGGGATAGAGATGGGAAGGATGTGCAGCAGGTTAGGGTGATTAAGGATAGAGATGGAAATATCTTGACTGGTGCCAGCAGTGTGCTTGCTAGATGGAAAGAATACTTCAAGGAGTTGATGAATGAGGAAAATGATAGAGAAGGGAGAGTAGAAGAGGTAAGTGTGGTGGACCAGGAAGTGGCAATGATTAGTAAGGGGGAAGTTAGAAAGGCATTAAAGAGGATGAAAAATGGAAAGGCAGTTGGTCCTGATGACATTCCTGTGGAGGTATGGAAGCATCTAGGAGAGGTGACTGTGAAGTTTTTGACTAGCTTGTTCAATAGAATTCTAGTGCGTGAGAAGATGCCTGAGGAATGGAGGAAAAGTGTACTGGTGCCCATTTTTAAGAACAAAGGTGATGTGCAGAGCTGTGCCAACTATAGAGGAATAAAGTTGATGAGCCACACAATGAAGTTATGGGAAAGAGTAGTGGAGGCTAGACTCAGGACAGAAGTGAGTATTTGCGAGCAACAGTATGGTTTCATGCCTAGAAAGAGTACCACAGATGCATTATTTGCCTTGAGGATGTTGATGGAAAAGTACAGAGAAGGTCAGAAGGAGCTACATTGTGTCTTTGTAGATCTAGAGAAAGCCTATGACAGAGTACCCAGAGAAGAACTGTGGTACTGCATGCGGAAGTCTGGAGTGGCAGAGAAGTATGTTAGAATAATACAGGACATGTACGAGGGCAGCAGAACAGCGGTGAGGTGTGCTGTAGGTGTGACAGAAGAATTTAAGGTGGACGTGGGACTGCATCAGGGATCAGCCCTGAGCCCCTTCCTTTTTGCAGTGGTGATGGATAGGCTGACAGATGAGGTTAGACTGGAATCCCCGTGGACCATGATGTTTGCAGATGACATTGTGATCTGCAGTGAAAGCAGGGAGCAGCTGGAGGAACAGTTAGAAAGATGGAGGCATGCACTGAAAAGAAGAGGAATGAAGATTAGCCGAAGTAAAACAGAATATATGTGCATGAATGAGAGGGCTGGTGGGGGAAGAATGAGGCTACAGGGAGAAGCGATAGCAAGGGTGGAGGACTTTAAATACTTGGGGTCAACCGTCCAGAGCAATGGTGAGTGTGGTCAGGAAGTGAAGAAACGGGTCAAAGCAGGTTGGAACGGGTGGAGGAAGGTGTCAGGTGTGTTATGTGACAGAAGAGTCTCTGCTAGGATGAAGGGCAAAGTTTATAAAACAGTAGTGAGGCCAGCCATGATGTACGGATTAGAGACAGTGGCACTGAAGAGACAACAGGAAGCAGAGCTGAAGGTGGTGGAAATGAAGATGTTGAGGTTCGCTCTTGGAGTGACCAGGTTGGATAAAATTAGAAATGAGCTCATCAGAGGGACAGCCAAGGTTCGATGTTTTGGAGACAAAGTTAGAGAGCGCAGACTTCAATGGTTTGGACACGTCCAGAGGAGAAATAGTGAGTATATTGGAAGAAGGATGATGAGGATGGAGCTGCCAGGCAAGAGAGCTCGAAGAAGACCAAAGAGAAGGTTGATGGATGTCGTGAGGGAAGACATGATGGCAGTTGGTGTTCGAGAGGAGGATGCAGGAGATAGGCTTACATGGAAAAGGATGACGCGCTGTGGCGACCCCTAACGGGACAAGCCGAAAGGAAAAGAAGAAGTTTACTACTATGTACTACTGTGTTAGCCAACGTACGCTCTCTGGACAACAAGCTGGATCACATTCGACTACTCCGTTCTACCTGTAAGACTACGAGAGAATGCTGTGTTTTTGTGTTTGTGGAAACATGGCTTAACAGCAGCGTTCCAGATGGTGCCATTCAGCTCAACTGGCTATCATGCTACCAATACCAAGCGGACAAAGCTCTCTTTGAGTGAGGTAAGACCCACGGCGGCGGCTCTGTGTCTGCATCAATGTTTCCTGGTGCTGGGACGCTGTCTTGATCAGTCAACACTGCTCACCAGTACTGGAGTTTATGGTTCTGAAGTGCCGGCCATTTTATTTAACAAGGGAATTTGCTGCCATATTGCTTGTGACTGTTTACATCCCTCCCAGCTCAAATAGCAACAACAGGAGTGAGGTGCTGTGTGAACTATACCATCATATCAGTGAGCAGCAGACGGCCCACCCAGATGCTTTCTTCATCCTGGCTGGGGATTTCAACCATGCTGACCCCAAGACTGTGTTTCCAAAACTCAAGTGTTCACTTTCCAACATGGGGAAATAACACTCTGGACAATGTTTTTAGTTTTGAAGGCCCTTCCACTGCCCCACTTTGGTGCCTCAGAACTCCTCACTGTAATGTTAATGCAAGCTTACAGACCACTGGTTAAAGTCACCCAACCAGTTAGGAAACGGGTAGGACTGTGGCCAGAAGGGTTCCTAGAGCCACTACAAGACTGTTTCGTCACCACAGACTGGACCATGTTCAAACAGGCTGCCACCTACAACCCCATTTTGTTCTTAGAAACACACGGCGCGATCCATTATTGTTGTCGTCGCCTGGGCTTCATCTTGTTAACGTTTGAGTTAACAAGATGAAGCCCAGTGATCGTAAAAAATGGGATGCGGTGGTATGGGAATACAAGATTTTATTGCAATAGTCTGACATAGTGCAATCGTGAAAGACCAAATTTGTCTTGTAGTCTGATCTGAGCATTTCATGTTGTCTGTCTCACGCCGCCGAGATGTTTTTTAAAATAATTTAAATAACTTTATTGGTGGTCAGATATTTACAGTACTATGTCAAAAGACACGCGACAAGTCTAACAATAAGCGAGCTTTTGGATTTGAATATACTGTACACGACGGCGACGTGGAGTAAATGTCTTTTGCAGAGCCGATCAATGACATCATTGATTAATTTGGCGAATTATGACATTAAAGCCGATCAGCTGATTAGCATAAAATGCTAATTATCGGCCGATACCGATCAGACCGATCAGATCAGTGTAAAGTCTAGAGGAAACCGGAGTACCCGGAGAAAACCCACACAGGGAAAACATGCAAACTCCACACAGGCGAGGCCGGATTTGAACCCAGGTCCTTAGAACTATGAGGCAGATGTGCTAACCAGTGGTCCGCCCAAATAGAAATGATTTTGGTAATCCTAATTGACCTAAAACAGGAAAGGTTTAGTCTGTTTTCATGACAGACAGTGAGAAAAAATATATATTTTTATCGAAACATAAATGTAAACATCTGGTTTCAATTGTATGCACCAAACACCAGCTCAGAGTACCAACCCTTTTTGGTGTCCTTGTAGAGTATGCTGGAGAGCTCTCCCGCTGGGGACACCCTCAGTGTGTTCAGGGACTAGCTAATGTGGCCAATGACAGTCAGACCTGGAAGGGCTTGATTGGGAGGAACAACACCCCTGATCTGAACCCAAAAGGTGGTTTGTTTTTGGAATTCTATGCTCATAACGGCTTGTTCAAAGCAAACACTATGTTCAAGCATAAGGTATGTTCAAGCATAAGGGTGACGATAGGTGCACTTGGCACCAGGACACTGTGAGCCACAGGTCAATGACCCGACTTTGTGGTCATTGTCATCGGACTTGTGTCTCTGTGTCTTGGACACTCGAGTGAAGAAAAGGGTAGAGCAGTCAACTGATGCCCACGTGGGGATCTGTTTGCTCTGATGGTGGAGGAAGATGCTGGTCCGGTCTGATGGGTCTGTTGGGGATGTCTGGCAGTCTCCTGTTAGAAGAAGTTTTGTGCATTCATACATTGGATGCAAAAATCTCTCATTCATCAATATGTTCTCACTTAAATTTGTCCTTACACTGTGAACACATTTAGAACCTTCCCTGACCATGCATAGGCACAAATAATAAAGATCATCTTTAGAAAAAAAAGGTTAAACATACATCTTTTAACCAAGATGCATAGCGTTGCTACCCACCTTTGGAGCTAAACAAACATGACTGTCCACTTTAATTAAAAACAAGGGGCTTTGTATTGCCGTTTTCAGTTATTCATTGACCTTGCAGCTGTTTTTACTTCTGCCTTCCTCAAGTCACTTATTTTCACACTGTGGTGCAGTGCAAGCAAATGTGTTATCTGCCTGAGAGATATTCTCACACCTACCATATACAGAATCAGAGGTCAACCCAAAAGACCTTGTTTTTTAGTACTAAATTTAGCTCACCGACGTGTCAGTTTCCATCACCCCCTTAACCATAACAGAGAATAATGCTCCCCTCTAACAAAAGTGAAGTATATTGCCTTAAGCAGGTTTTGTGAGGGTGTTTTGGAGATCAGTATAGATTATCCAAGGGTGTCCTATCTTCGATATTCTTCACCTTTAGTTTATTACAAATTAAAACCAATCCATCAGTATTGGTACAGATAAGCTGAGAAACTATATATGGTTTGTTATATACAGTACATTGTTTAAAAAAAAAACTGGTACAAAACAGCTTTCTGTTGTAGGTATTGAGGCAAGTAGTTTGGGATTTCTCAAGATTTTGGGGTACGTGTGGCCCTACATCACATTAGAACCAATCAAGTCTTACACTGAGCAGCATCCGAATCAGCTTTCCACATTCAGAACCAAAACAACTCCAAACTGAACCAAGCGGATAATCTTTAAAGGAGTGTTAGTTAAAGTTCATTAGTGTGATATGTTTCAGAAACCAGACCTAGAACACAGGAGAAAGTGGAGGGAAAAATCACAATTTACTCTATTTGCTGCTGTAATTGAGAGTATGGGTCCCGGATCGGTCCCTGTTCAACCAGTGTCAAGAGTTTGGTCCGCATTGCTGGCAGTAAATTGGATTAGCCTTGTAGTGTATAGGGGAATACGAACAACAATTGGCAGTTCGTATGACCTTAATATGAATTTTTGGAGGGTCAGTAATTCGGTCCATTTAGTCATCTAATACGGTGGAAGTGTATTTGCCAATCTCTGAGACGTTTTATCCCTACTGCGCCTGGGCTACGAACATGCCCGTCATTGATTTATTTTTATTTTTTTGGGCGGGGGTGGGGTGGGGTTACAGTTTAAGGCACAAAATAGGGAGCGCAATTCTTTGCCGTGAGCATTATTTATAGAATTAGCATTCCAAGTCCACAGATGGCAAAAAAGCCTTCTTTCTTTGTTTTCAAAGTGGCTGTCAGTCTCTCTATACGTTTGACTTTTTGTCACAGGGGATTATCTCTTACTGTGTAAATTAGAATTTAAACCTCATAAGCCTGCTTGTAAAAATGCAGTGTATTCCCAGCTTTAAGAAAGGTAGGCTATAAGCTGAATAGAAGGCACAGGAGCAGAGTTAGGCTACTCAGACACAGATGAGGCTAATGATCACACTATCAAAAGTGAGAGACAGGAAGGTTCACAGTGTCGGCAAATCTGACTTGTTGATGGAAATGGATTTTGAAGTCCTGAAGTCCGCTCTGTCCTTTGCAACCGACTATATCAGATTTGTTGCGTCCACACATTAATGCCCTGTATGTGTTGCTATGGTAACAATGAAGTCATCAGTACATATGCTGGTGATTGCATAAACAAACAAAAGTATGAGCCGTGGAAACAATACAATAATAAAAAAATAAAATGAAAAAGATGGCAATGAAGCTTTAACTGCTCTTTGCTATTTATTGGAACACCATAACCTTTGCTGTCGCATGCACCTCCTATCAGCCTGCCTATTTGATTGGCACTCCTCGCACACACACATCGCCTCCACGTCTGGTGTCTCTGATCACCGTCTTCCCTAGTATGCGACCAAATTCAAATTATTTCATGTTCACGTCATCAAAGTTGTTGTTAATCAGCGTGTATTATCTAAAGTCTCACAAGAACCTCTTCTTCATCCACGACGTCTCTGTGGAAGACTTGAAAAACAATATAGAATATTTTATTTATGACAGTCTTTGCTGTGAATCTCACTGACTTCACTGAAGCAACAATTGGACTGCAGCAGCAATTGGACTGGTCACCAATCATTCGCAGGGAAAATAGAGACCATTTACACTGCTATTCACACTAGAGACTTTAGCATGTTAGTTCATCTGAGAAATACGTTGTTTTTTTTTCTTCTATTTTTTACAGTGCCGGGAAGCAGCAAAGTACAAATACTTTGTTACTGTACTAATAGATGTTCAGAGATCTGTACTTTACTCAAGTATTTATTATTCCTTGGACTTATTATTTTTACTCCCTACCTTTGATATAATTCTGTTCCTTATGTTGTCAAAGGTTGTTACTTTTTTCAACCTACGCTGATGATGGCCCAGCGTAAAAATGATGGAAGGTAAAATCAACCGTTAAGATCTTGGGTAAATCTCATTTCTTTATTTACAGCCTCCCTTGGTCCTCGCTACTCTCTTGGCATGTGAGCTCCTCCCACCAGATGTGTAGATCACCTTTCACATAATTAATATTGGGTGCCATTTTTTAATATCACAATGACTTGGCATTTGAACAGTAGTGTGTAGGCTTTATATCCACTGTCTTTGTATATATAGCATTATAAACTTAATTATACTTTACACAATGGAAAGGTAAATCTTTCAGTTGCTCTCTCTTGTGATTAGATGTGACCTTATTGAATAGACCACAATAGATTTTACTCCAATTAAGATTTTAGGGAAGTACTCATGATATAGCTTAATGGGTGTTGGTCAGTGAGACAGTGAGATACTACCTGTATCAATAGTGCAGTGAGAATATCTCTGGATTAATGAGATACCTTTGTTCAGATATTGATATTTATGTGCATTTCAGTCAAACAAAAGGAACCAGTTGCAACACCATAATTCATAAATTCCTTAATCGGGATTTTCTTGATTTGTGAATGGTTCGTTTTTAGGAGTGTTGAACATTTTACCTCTGACTGTGCTTTATATGCCCATTCTATGATAACATTCTTTGTAGTCTGTGAGCACAAATGCTGTCCTTTACAAACATCCATCCATCCAAGATTAATGAACTTGCTTATTTGTAGATATTATGCATATTGTTATAGACAAAATAACTGAGGGATTTGAATGTTGCGAGGCATACTAGTAAAGCTTTTGGAGTTGTCATAGAACCAGTAGAAAAAAGAAAAAAAAAATCTTATTTATTTATCAGTCAGCATTTTCTATTGTCAACAGTACTCTGCACAAATACATACATACATACATAAATACAAACATACATACAAGTACATGCATCATTTTAAAGTACATGAGATCTCACCGTGGGCCCAAAATGTTATCTCCCTATTCAATGTTGACAAAATGTATGACATTATGGTCGAAAAGTTGAAGAAACTGTTTTGAACAACTTCCCCACCAAGCAACTATGATGCCCATGGCCCTAGTACATTCGTTTTGTGAATGTATGTGTGTGTGTGTGTGTGTGTGTGTGTGAATGTGTGTGTGTGTGTGTGTATGTCTGTGTCTGTGTGAATAGATAAATTGGCAGTCCTGAGAACAAATGTAATCTCCATTACCAAAATATATTCTACCAGACAACAGAGATGATATCACTAATTTCCATTTATGCAATTACAGTTAAATAAAGTCAATCTATTATTTTATAGTTTCTTTACCAAGTCTCTGTGGGTGATGTCATTATTGTTTGACATCAAACTGGCGAAAAAAGATGATTATGATAGGTGAGAGCTATCATTTTTGTTGGCTTTGTCAGTTCCATTCTCTCAATCATGCATGGATGAATGGATGGATAAATTGATGGATGAATGAATGGATGGACAGATAAACAGATAACTTTCCAACAGTCAAAGTTGCTGTAATTAGAAGTGAAATGGTTCATGAATGACCTTTCTACACAATGAAGCAATCAAATAATCTTACAGTGAAATTGATTTGACAAAGAGCTCACAGTCAGTGCCTAAAGTCAAGGACACTCCCGATTGTTATTACTGTCCCTTCTGAGCATGTGCATTAATTTCCTACAGAATTGCTCCAAACCAAGAGCAAAATACGCTATTTGACAGACACAAACATTAACCTTGATATTTCAACCACAACTAAGTCAAAACAGTTCAGGATTTCATGGGGACTTTTTTGGCCATTTCAAAGCAGCTATGTCTCTTACAATATGACTGTTCAAACCCATTTATTTCTGCTAAATAACAGAAACACCTGAAAACATCCATCCATCCATTTTCTGTTCCGCTTATCGTCACTAGGGTCGCGGGCGTGCTGGAGCATATCCCAGCTATCTTCGAGCGAGATGTGGGGTACACCCTGAACTGGTCACCAGCCAATCGCAGGGCAGATCGCAGGGCAGATATAAACAAACAACCATTCACACTCACATTCTATGGACTATTTTGAGTCTTCAATCAACATACCATGCATGTTTTTGGGATGTGGGAGGAAACCGGAGTACCCGGAGAAAACCCATGCAGGCACAGGGAGAACATGCAAACTCCACACAGGTGAACCCCAGTCCTCAGAAGTGTGAGGCAGATGTCCTAACCAGTCGTCCACCGACTGGCCGGCCATTTGAAAGCAAACAAACAAAATTATGTGGCTGTGGTTTTTGTTCTTCTCCCTAGATATGAGGTGTTCTAAAGTTAAGTGTGATGATTATAGTGTAAATGAACTCTCATAAAGAACATCTGAATGTTGGTTTTCAATGGCCTTGGTGGTAAATGGGACTTGTAGTGTAGCATTTGACAGGAAATTTTGATTATTGCCTAGATGCGCAGTAATTGGTAAAAGTTTCATGTTTCACTGAATTTATGTGGTTTTCGCTCAAGTCATGTTAATATTTCATAACACGATCATTAATCTGAGACACACCTCCACTCATAACCATCTATCCATCCATCCATTAATTTTCTGTACCGCTTATCCTCACTTGGGTCGTGGGCGTGCTGGAGAATATCCCAGCTATCTTCGGGCGAGATGCAGGGTACACCCTGAGCTGGTCACCAGCCAATCGAAGGGCACATAGAAACATAGAGGCATTTGGATAAACAGAATTTATTTAAGAAATAAATACTATGAATCCTAGGTGACAGAGGTTTCCTTATTAAACTCAAAACACACAAAACAGAACAATGAGTGGAATTTTATAAAATATTTAATGACATCTACAAGGAATCTATAGGCAAACACAGATATTCTAAGTACAGGAAGAAAATAACACAAAGGGTAACGACTAGGGAATATAAGACATGGTGTTGCTGGACTAAAGTTGAAAACGTGAGCGTTTAATGCGTTCAGTTCGAACTAGAGAGAGAGAGTGCAAAGTTGGGATTTCATGTGAAGCTAATCATTTCTCCTAAATTATTAGGCACTATTATTGTACATTCTAGCAATGCTTGTCGTGCGTTACTCATGAGCGTAGATCAGTTGGTTGGTGGGGATGGTCTTTCTTCCGCGCATCTCAGGAGAAAAATGAAGCAGGTTTAGTTGAAGAAAGATGAGGAGGAAAATAAAACAAAAACAAACGAGGCGGAACAAGAAAAAATGTTCGTCACACTTCGCTGGGAGGATATGATTGTTTCTCTCCCTGTCGGTTTTCAGGATCTGCTAGCAAGTTCAGAGAACTCAAGTTTGGCTGGGAGCGTATCTGGTACCTCAGCAGCAACTGTTCTGGATGCTTAGCAGCGGTGATCCATGGAGGCTAGGGAGCCGGATCTCCATCCCCAAGGCTCGCATTTACTGTTTGAACAAATAGAAACGGGAGGGGGGAGGGGCGGGTGCACAGTCACCCAAAGCAAGCCAGAGGAAATACCAAAAGAGCCAGACATGAAAGAGCACCAGAGAGGCGGGATTCAATGGTTAAATACCTAGGGGACCTGTCTCAGGGATGGAGAAGGTTGGAGAAGACCACACCCATCAACTTGAATTTCAGTCTGCAATTTAGCTATAGGACTGGTGTAAAAAAATCATTTCTTAATATAAAATACTCCCAACTTTGTACTCTCACTCAAGCTGCTAATTAGGTTAAGGTCCAGCAGGCGTATGCCAGGCATCCTTTTAGTGGCTGTCTCACAGCAGGGCGGCTTGTAAGAATACAGCTTGTCAAGTTGTGGGAGAGTCACCGTGGGACCTCATGTTGCGGGAGCATGTCTGCTACACTAGCTTATACCGTACTTTATTAATCAGCAGTCCAATATAGGCTAGTTTCAGCAAAATCTGTTTCTGAAGGAAAAAAACTGAGAAAACAACCTTTTGTTGTGAAACAACAGATCAAGCAGAACAATGACTTTGACACCAATATTTTTTTTTCTTTAGTCTCAAACATCTGCACATAAAACAACACCGAGAACGTACTTTTGAGATAAAAATAATTTATTTACAAGTATAACTATGTACAGAATTACAGAACAAATGGGGTCCCACATTTGCACTCAATAGTCCAGGTTTTTATTACCTTGTAGATAAAATCTAGCAAGGTTTTACCCACATCTGGATTTTATTCTTTGGTAGCGATGAATAGGATCTTGTGTGGTTGCCATTGTCCTTGAAACCAGTCCCTACTTCTGCTCGAAGTACAACCTGTGTAGTTTAGATATATAACTATTACTATCAAAATACATTGCTGTAGTGGGACGTGGAGAAAAAAAGCTTTCAATTACCTTTTTTGTTTGCACTGTGTGCTGGAATGGGACTCGAAAGTCTGCTGGATGCATAACCTGTAAGTTTTAAAAAATATATACGATTACGAGAGAATACCTTTTATTGATGACGTGTTTTGCAACAGTAAAAAACAAAAAAAAAAAAAAACATTACTTTTCTTCGTTGCGATCCTAAAAGACATTCTACTCACGGGTGCTGCATTACTGCAAGATGGACGAGCTGTAAATGGAAAATTCAAATCAGTACAGGCAACAGATGTTACATTGTAATGTGAACTAGTGGAACTAAATTATGTTTATGTAACAAGCATTGAAGGAGAGGAGAAGGGATAATTGTTTGATCTTTAATTGTAGCTAACGCTAGCTGTAAATGAGTTACTTTCGTCTCCATTATCATCCGGAGGATCTCGGGATGAAGCTCTGCTGCTTCCAGGCGATCCAGAGGTATTTCACTCATCTGACAAGTCCGGATCTCATTTATTCAACTCCTAGTTGGCGTCTGCTGGAAAGTGGGCGATGCATTTTCGGCGATAGCTTTGCTGCAAAGGAATCGTCTCGGACGTCATCCTTTATTCCCCCGCATGATCTAAGGTGTCATTCTTGTCGGTTGCAGGAATATTTTTCCTTCCTTGGCGCAATAAATTTCTAGTACCGAAAGCTTTTTTTTAGATTTTTCTTTATTTTGTCTTCTCTTTTTTCCTCCATTATGCTTGCCTCTTCTCAATGTGTCCTCCACCCTGCCTCCTACTTCTTCCTTTTCTTCAATCTGAGGGAGGGACGTTCACCTCGAGGCATTGTTGCCCTCTACAGGGTGCCATTCCTCATTGCACTTATCCAGAGGCTTGACGATCACAAATAAACTGCACAAGACCCTCCCCCACCCATCACTGTTAAAAAAAAATGCAATTGACGTCTTTAGACGGCATTGGCAGGGAATAGCTCGATTCTGAATGAAGTCTTTGGACGGCATTGGCAGGGAATAGCTCGATTCTGAATGAAGTCTTTGGACGGCATTGGCAGGGAATGAGATAATATGTGCATTTAAATGCACCGTTATTTATTTCTTGCCACTGGTGCATTATATAAAATTCGCAAAGTTACAGGTGTATCAATACACTTAAACAGATTTACAGTTGAATGGCTGTTGTGTTGTGTGTGGAAGTGAAAAGTGAATGATATTCTTCCTTTTTTTCCAATAATGTTCAAAAGATTATTTTTACTTTTGTTCTAAAACCAATTTTGAAGAGGTCTGTAAAGCACATTATTGCCCGTAAATAAATAATACATTGTAGAAAAAACAAAACAGAATTATATTACTTGAAGCAATGCAACAACAGGTGACTTCTGCCAGCGAACCAAAATGACTCCTAATGTCATGATCACAACGCAATCATGCATATACACACTGTACACACAAGCATTCCATGCACACACAGACACAAGCATACACACTTTCAATGTCACGAGTGCAGAACTGGTCACCCCAGGCCCTAAAGAGGTAGCCTGGGGCCATTGGTGAGCAACAGAGCAGTCAAGAAGTGAGTGAGAGGAGAGCGATGGAGGGAGAGGCGAGGCAGTGCTCTGAGCCATGGTGCAGTCATGAAAGAGGACAAGGTCACAGATCATAGACATCAGAGTTATGGGCAGTCATGTAAGGCAACACCGCACATCCTCCAGCATTTAGCAAACATAGAATCTAAAAGATGGCATACCTGTGTACCCTACCTATCCTCATCCCTAAACTATGTAATTATGCTACATATTGCATAATGATAATAGCTGTAATATATCCAACACTATTCAGAGGGCATGAAAAACTATGCTGATATATCATGGTAACTTATCCATTCATCCATCCATCCATCCATTCATCCATCCATTCATTCTATAGTGATTATCCTCATTAGGGTATGTGTGTAAATATTGAAAATATTTTAGCTTTTGTTATCTTATTGTCTCATGTAATTTTCCTATCTTTGAACAATAATAATAATAATAATAAAACGCCCTATATTGCTGATTTCACATCAGTTCTCAACCTCACTGGTGCCCCTGTGAGTCAAAAGTAATGTACAACCCCAATTCCAATGAAGTTGGGATGTTGTGTTAACCATAAATGAAAACAGAATACAATGATTTGAAAATCATATTTGACCTATATTTAATTGCATACACTACAAAGACAAGATATTTAATGTTCAAACTGATAAACTTTATTGTTTTTAGCAAATATTCATTAACTTAGAATTTTATGGCTGCAACACGTTCCAAAAAAGCTGGGACAGGGTCATGTTTCCCGCTGTGTTACATCACCTTTTCTTTTTACAACAGTCAATAAACGTTTGGGAACTGAGGACACTAATTGTTGAAGCTTTTTGGTGGAATTCTTTCCCATTCTTGCTTGATGTACAGTTTCAGCTGTTCAACAGTCCGGGGTCTCCGTTGTCATATTTTACGCTTCATAATGCCCACAATGGGAGACAGATCTGGACTGCAGGCAGGCCAGTCTAGTATCCGCACTCTTTTATTACGAAGCCACACTGTTGTAACACGTGTAGAATGTGGTTTGGCATTGTTTTGCTTAAATAAACAGGGGCGTCCAGGAAAAAGACATTGCTTGGATGGCAGCATATGTTTCTCCAAAATCTGTATGTACCTTTCAGCATTAATGGTGCCTTCACAGATGTGTAAGTTACCCATGCCATTGCCACTAACACAGCCCCATACCATCACAGAGGGTGGCTTTTGAACTTTGCGTCCATAAGAGTCTGGATGGTTATTTTCTTCTTTGGCCCGGAGGACACAACGTCCACAATAATTTGAAATGTGAACTCGTCAGACCACAGAACACTTTTCCACTTTGCATCAGTCCATCTTAGATGAGTTTGGGCCCAGAGAAGCCGGCGCCGTTTCTGGGTGTTGTTGATAAATGGCTTTTGCTTTGCATAGTAGAGTTTCAATTTGCACTTACGGATGTAGCGCAGAACTGTATTTACTGACATTGGGTTTCTGAAGTGTTCTGAAGTGTGGTGATATCCTTTACACATTACACATTGATGTCGGTTTTTGATGCAGTGCCGCCAGAGGGATCGAAGGTCACGGGCATTCAATGTTGGTTTTCAGCCTTTTCAGCCTTGCCGCTTACATGCAGTGATTTCTCCAGATTCTTTGAACCTTTTGATGATATTATGGACCGTAGATGATGAAATCCCTAAATTCCTTGCAATTGTACGTTGAGGAACATTGTCCTTAAACTGTTCGACTATTTTCTCACGCACTTGTTCACAAAGATGTCAACCCCGCCCCATCTTTGCTTGTGAATGACTGAGCAATTAAGGGAAGCTCCTTTTATACCCAATCATGGCACCCACCTGTTCCCAATTTGCCTGTTCACCTGTGGGATGTTCCCAAAAGGGTGTTTGATGAGCATTCCTCAACTTTCTCAGTCTTTTTTGCCACCTGTCCCAGCTTTTTTGGAACGTGTTTCTGCCATCAAATTCTAAGTTAATGATTATTTGCTAAAAACAAAGTTTATCAGTTTGAACATTAAATATCTTGTCTGTGTAGTGTATTCAATTAAATATAGGTTGAACATGATTTGCAAATCATTGTATTCTGTTTTTATTTATGTTTAACACAACGTCCCAACTTCATTGGAATTGGGGTTGTACAAGAGCTGACATGAAAACAGCTCTGCCTCCAGGCAATTTGTTATGCTCCCTCCCCAGCGAGTGCTTTTTTGACTGGTGTTGCCCAGAGTTGTCTCGAGTCTATTAGTTCGGAGTTTATTTACAGCCAAATGCCCAGAGACCCGCCTCTGTAATGTTGTTTGGTGGTTATAAGAGCAGAAATTGAATGAAAAGCCTCGCACCACATGCATAATTCATGGCCATCATTATCAAGCGCACCCATACGCTCAGATAAATGCACATAAAAACACAAGCGAACACATGCGGGTGAATACAAACAAGCGAGCACATGAGCACACAGGTCATTATGTGCACTTATTAGAAGGCCTTTTCGGTCATTTGTACTCATGTTGAACTTGAGCCAATTGTCCCAGCATGGAACCTATTTAGGCATAATAACAGAACAAGAACATCACAGCCAGGGCTAAAGCCTACATCAACAATGAAAGCTAGGAAAGAAGAGCAATACAGATAGACATTTATTCAATATAAACAAACATCAGTAGAGGGAAATGTATTGGCTTTACCAAGCAAACACCCTTTTTGCATTGTTATGGTTGGGTTACATTCCACCTTTGATTAAAATGACGTGTACAAGTGTGTGTTACATAAAAGACAGGGCAGGTTAAGAGAGACAAGGAGGTGGCTAACATACAAGGTGAGACGAAATATGTTTCTAAGGTTGAGCTGCTCACAGCCTGACACGACATTTTTGCAGGATGCAGTGCAGTTCTACACAAGTACAACTGCAATAAAACATTTTATATTAAACTATTACTTTAAATTACTACTACTACTATTACAGTTAATACTGCTACTACTACTTACTATTTACACTGGTGATATTCTGGTTACATAGACGCGGACAGGAGGGCAATGCAGAGAGTAATAAACACAGCCCAGGTGGTGGGGTGCACGAGGGTTCGTCTCGGATGTGAGGCAGCATGCCGTGTTTGTAACCAAAGGAGTCAATGCAAGAGAATGAGCGCAACATGATAGAGTACCTGCACATGTATTGAAGGCAAACAGTTTGATTTTACATTCAAACTCCAGCTCAACCCATTCAGTGATTGGTAATATATTTCACACACTGGTTAAATAACAGTTGAGGGAGCGAGGGTGGAAGGAGAAAACTCCTTAAAAGAGGCGCTATTAAAAAGAGATGAGTGATGAAAAAGAGATGAGCGATGAAAGTGAATGGAGACAGCTTTCAAATGTGTTTCCTGCCTCTCTCCTGAGATCTAGGTGCAATGTGGTTGCTTTTGTGACTACACAAAGAGTATGGAATGCTCTCACATAGATGAGGAACATTTTTGAGACATCCCCCTTGTTATGCTCGGTGCCAATTCGACGATATGATGAATGGAAAACATGCTGTGGAAGACGTATGTATATATATATATATATATATATATATTTTATTCTAACTCAACACTTCAAATAACACACGATCTTGGAATTACGCATCCATTCAGCCCCCTCTTTTCTATTCCCCTTATTCTCAGTGGAGTCGTGAGTTAGTGGAGCCTATCTCAGCTGACTTTGGGCCAAAAACGGCATGCACCATGCGCTAGTCACCAACAAACATTTTACACTCAGATTTATACCTACAGTATGGGCAACTTAGTCATTAATTGACAGACCTTGTATATTCTTGTGTGGTATTAAAACCCAACCCACCCAGTCACTACCCCATGGTGCTGCCCATCTTGGAATTATGAATTGTAAGCACATTCAGTTGTAGTTTTGAGTTTTGATCAAGTACAATATGAATATCGATGCTGGAAGGAATGGTATGGTATTTTAGAGTGATGCACTAATAAGGGTAAGATTATACATCTTCATTAAAACGTTGCAAACTGAAGTGGGCTGGTTTTGAGCCATGAAACACCAGGGCTGAAAATGAGTCCCACTCCGGCCTTGCAAGCAGACATAAGCACAAACACATGCACGTTTACCGTCAAATCAACTGAAACAGAATAAAAAAGAACAAGAACCTCGGGGTTGCCTGAAGCTGTTTTCCAATCAATGTCACAAGGGCACGAGAAACCTGTAATATCATCAGTGGAGATAGAGGCTGGGTGTTTGATTAAGACATGGACTCCTACCCTAAATCTTAAGTATCACTTTTTTTCTTTCTTTCTTGAAACAAACAAATAACACTCTGACTCATTTGCAGTCTGTGGTAAAGGAGAACACTGAACAAAAATCACTGGTTTGATTTTGAAATAATATAGTTTAATACAGGGGTGTAAAATGTACGGCCCGCGGCCCATCATCCCGCGGGCATTGCTCTGCCTGTCAGGCAAGTTTTAGTTGATTTATGCATTCAAGACTCTTGTTTGGAAACTCATGCTTTTATTTTGACACAATTATGGTAGAACTGGAAGTGCTATGACTCCCGTGACGTGACGCACTAAAAGAGATCAAGAAAAAAGAGAGCGAGAAAAAAGATTGGCGTGGCAGGGCATGCCTCCAATCCATATGCAATAAGAGACTTTGTGTAAAGGCCTTTATACTCCCGCACTCATGCGGGCGACAGCGCCCACATTGCATCACGTAATCGACGCATTGGGCCGCACGGCCCCTATGCGACACTAGACGCGCACACAGCACAAATTGTCACCATGACCAAAATGCCGCGGAGATCATCTCTCATGATTGGTTCGTTTTAGTCACATACTGTGATGACGTACTCAGCTTTCCCCTTGGTTCCTCAACACCACCATCTTTAAAATACAAAACATGAAACAAATTGAGGCGAGGCTGTGCGAGTAGGTGCGCAAATATGTGGATCTTTATGATGCTAGCACAAAAAACTAAAAAGTTGTACAAACGTCAGCGAATTCCTGCCGTGAAATTTCCACGACAGTAGGTTTAGAGGTGTTGGAGTGCCAGGGAAGGTGGAAACTCATGAGGGACAAATACGGCTGCATGAAGAGGAGAATAGGCGGGAGCAGTGGGGACGCCGGCGGCCAGAAAATCCCAGCATTGTACTATTTCATGTCGTGGCTGTCTCCCCATTTCCGGCAACGGGAGTCGGAGTCAAATTTCGACAGGGTACAGGTAAACAATTGTCGCCTTCACTTGGTTCCGAACCATCAGCACGTCGTTAATAAGAATTCCAGTGCCGACAGTGTCATGAACGGAATTAGGGTGAACGAGGCACAGGTGGTGAAGATGCTCTCAGGAACAGGTGTGTATGAAACAGGGGGAAGACAAAAACCGGAACACACACCCATGACAGACTGGTTTTTGGTCAAATGGCAATAATGTGAAAATACCAGCAGAATAGCTTACACTGAAGTCATTGTTGTGTGGACACACAGTGTCGATGTTATGAGTCAAGTTTTTGGCTATGGTATATTTCAAATGATTCGATTGTTGGACATAAACAACCGCTACTACAGAGAATTTAGCATTAGTGACTCCTTTGGAAAGGAACTATTTTGAAGTCTGAAATGAGTCAACAAAGGAACTGAATATCTCACAACACCTGTGGAGTTTGTGACAGGAGCTAGAGCTCCATTGTTAATTTGTTTGGCACCACTGGCTACTGAACAACACATTTATAAACCTTAATTGTTTCAAATTGTTTCCGCGACAGACATCTACACACAGCCCTGGCTTCCTGCTTGCCAATCCAATGGCTGTGGTCTCGTAAGATACAAAAGCCTTCCTGTCTGAAGGTAAGGATGCACCACAGCCACTGACAGGCTCCCCTGGTCTGTTGCCTCTGCCTCACCTCAGCAGCCCTCAGCCCAACAGCTCTCAGCCCAGCAGCTCAGCGGGCACCACTGGCCAGCAGCCGCATCCTGCCTCTCTCGTCCAACCACCACCACGCACGACAGTGAAGAGGAAGCGAATGAACAATGATGACCTGTTGAAGTAGTTTGAGGCGAGAAGTAAAGCATGAGGAGCGGAAGCTGACCTTGATGGATGACGATAGCCGTTTTGGTGCACATGTGGCTGACCTTTTAAAAAGAGTGCCTGAGGACCAGAAAGCAATTGCCATGAAGAAGGTGTCTTGTGTGCTTTACAGTTTCATTACTTAATCTTTCTTGTTTTTCCGTTAGTTATTTCATTTTGTTTTCTTGTGTTCACATATTTTTGGTTAATTTATGTAGCAGCATGGCTGCCAGTAGAATTTTGGATTTTCTTTTTGTGTGTGTACTTTGTTGACAGGCTCATTACTTGCTTTTGTTCTTTGTTATTTATTTATATTCTTTGTCACTTAAAATGCTGTTTATAAATCATGATTTCATTTATTAAGGAAAAAAAAATATTCAAAGTTACCTAGCCCTGTGTGAAAAAGTAATGGTGCACTTAATCTAACAACTGGTTGGGCCATCTTCAGCATCAACAACTGAAATCAAGTGTTTTCTATAACTGACAATGAGTCTTTCACATCTCTGTGGAGATATTTTGGCGCACTCTTCCTTGCAGAATTGTTTGAATTCTGCAGAAATGGAGGATTTTTGACGAGTATGAACGACCTTTTTAAGGTCATGCATTTCAATCGGATTCAAATCTGAACTTTGACTAGGCCACTTCAAAACGTTCATTTTGTTTTTTGAAGCCATTCAGAAGTTGACTTGCTGGTGTGTTTTGGATTGTTATCCTGCTGCGGAACCCAAGTGCGCTTCAGCTTGAGGTCACAAATTGATGGCTGAAATTTTTCCTTCAATTTTTCCTTCAGGATTTTTTGTTAAAGAACAGAATTCATGGTTCCATCAATCATAACAAGTTGTCCAGGTGCTGAAGGACCAAAGCAGCCCAAAACCATCACACTACCACCACCATGTTTAACTGTTGGTATGACTTTCTTTTTCTGAAATGCTGTGCTACATTTACCCCAAATGTAATGAGGCACACACCTTCCAAAAAGTGAAATTTTCATCTCGACAGTCCATATAATATTCAACCAAATGTCATCATTCAGATGTTTTTTTTTTGCAAAAGTAAGATGAATACGGTGTTCTTTTTGGTGAGCTGTGGTTTTCGCCTTGGAACTCTGCCTTGGATGCCATATTTGCCCAGTCTCTTCCTTATTGTTGTGTCACGAACGCAAACCTTAACTGAGGCAAGGGAGGCCTGCAGTTCTTTAGAAGTTGTCCTGAGTTCCTTTGTGGCCTCCTGGATAAAACATTGTTGTTCTCTTGGGGTAATCTTTGTAGGTCGGCCACTCCTGGGAAGGTTCACCACTGTTTCATGTTTTCTCCATGTGAGGATAATGGCTCTGGCTAAGGTTCATTGGAATCCTAAAGCCTTAGAAATGGCTTCTGTAACCCTTTCCAGACTGATGGATGTCAAGTACGTTATTTGTCGACTGTTCTGGAATTTTTTGGGATCACGTCATTTTGTTGCAGCTTTTTTAGATCTTTTGTCCGACTTGATTTTGTCGGGACAGATTCTGTTTAAATGATTTCTTGATTGAACAGGTCTGGTGGTAATCAGGCTTGGGTGTGATCAGTGAAAATGAACCAAACATTGAACCAAATCATGATTTGACATGGGGAGTAATTACTTTTTTACACAGGGCAAGGTAATTTTGAATAGTTTTTTTTCCCCTTAATAAATAAAATCATTTAAAAACAGCATCACTTGGGTTATATTTGTCTGATGTTTAAATTTTTTTGATGATCTTAAACATGAAAGTGGGGAAACTATGCAGTCGCAGGACATATACTGTAGACAAACAACCATTCACACTCAAATACCACTGAGTTTTCACTTAATCCACAACTAACATACATGTTTTTGGAATGTGAGAAGAAACGTCTATCTGGAGAAAAACCGCATAAGCACAGGTAGAACATTCAAACTACAGACAAAGTGGCCAGAAGTGTTGGGATCTGGAATGGCCGCCAGCCAATCGCAGGGCAAAAGAAACATTGACTCCTAATATTAGGTTCAGAGATTAGTTTTAGGGAGTCATTAAAGACATTTTTATTGTCAGGACGAATATACTGTACACACTGTCAGTCATCTTGAGGCTTCTGCTGAAATGGGTTATTTATAGCTATGAAGCAGACCTGTAAATAAGCATTATCATTGTCGAATTATAGATTGATGCTGAAAAACATCTGCTTTCCTTTATAATGAACCCCTATATTAAACCTGTCATGGCAGCAAAATGGAATGTCCCAATAATAATGTATTGTTTCAGTTGTTTAATGTTTAATATATACCGTATTTTCTGGGCTATAAGTTGCTCCGGAGTAAAAGTCGCACCAGCCAAAAAATGCATAATAAAGAAGGAAAAAATATATATAAGTCGCTTTGGTGTATAAGTCACATTTTTTGGGGGGGGAATTTACTTGATAAAATCCAACACCAAGAACAGACATTTCATCTTGAAATGCAATTTAAAATAAAAATAGAATAGAGAACAACAGGCTGAATAGGTGTACGGTATGCTAATGTAATACATTCAGCTAAAAGGACGCATAAACAACGAACTGAGAACATGCCTGGTATGTTAACGTAACATATTAACAGTTATTCAGATAACTATAGCATAAATAACATGCTAACAAGTTTACCAAACCCTCAGTGTCACTCCAAATCACTAAATCCAATGAAATCTTCATTCTCGGTGTCACTTCTAAACAACTCCGCCAACTCCAGAGGTCGACGATGCGCCGCTTCCTCTTCTAAGTTGCTTTCGTTAGATTCATTGTCAGTTGCAGGTGCAGATACACAGTCCTGGAGCACCCTCTTGCAGTTGTCAGTGTGAAAATAACGTGAAATTATATAATAATGTGTTAATAATTTCACATATAAATCGCTCCGGAGTATAAATCGCACCCCCGGCCAAACTATGAAAAAAACTGCGTCCGAGAAATACAGTAATTCTATTCTGTTGGACACTATTCCTCTGTTTTTTTCCGATTCAAGCTCAATTGGATTCACACAACTATTTTGGCTTTTATTCTTAATATCAACAAGAATGAAGCATGCGATGCCTCTGTGGCTTTATGATAACAACATTCAGTGTTATTGCACCTACTTGCGAACTCAATTAAGTTTAGAGGCCATTTTATCTTGGATTTAAAGAGCCTTTGACTTCCTCCAGGGGCTAAATCCCATAAACCACTATGACCCACTGACATCATAACTTTTAGCCACCAGGCAAGGCAATGTCAGACTATTCTCAAGAGAAGGAAAAATATAATCTTGGTCTTGTTAAATGTGTGTGTTTTATGTAAAGCCTATCTCACACTGAGCAACAATGAGGTCTTATGATGACATACTGTATATGATGTGTTTTTATCTTAATTTCTTGACAATCTAACAAGGTGAGATGCAGAGCTTGTATTCATATGAGGAGGTAAGGCTAGTGGAAGGTATTCACTATAAACTGTATGTTCACAGAATAAATGGCATTTTGCCAAGTGTCGTTGAAAACAAACACACAAAAAAAGACTGGCTTTATTACTGTCTTTCCTCAGGATACTGAAAAGATACTCCCGATAAATCAGAATTTCCCACCACATTCCACCACAAATGTACAAGAGTCATTATTAGGTTCACTTATGACTCTAAATTGCCTATGGATGTGTGATTGTGTTTTTGGTGTGTAAGCAATGTGGTTGACTGGTGATCTGTCCTGGGTGCACCCATCTCATGGCCTAAATTACTTGGGATAGGTTCCATCTAATAAATGGATGTGTTTTCTTCCTAGTGTCCATCACTATTAAAAGAGGATTTGACACATCATTCCAGGTAATTGCTTAAATCCTTGGATCCTCTGGTTTCAATATTTTGAACGTAAAACTGTATCTACTGTATGATGTACCACCCTGGATTTAAGGACCGTAAAACCAGGGATTACCCTTGCTAACAAAAACACCAAAATGTCTCTGTGATGTTCACAACAAGGGATTAGAAGGGTCCTGCTGACAGGATTAAATCAATAGCGACTGTTTTCCTCTATCCTTCTTTGCCAAACCTCTTTTATCCCAAATGCTCCTGCTACATTAACAGATAATGTTTTCTTACCTTTCCCTCTTGCAGAGGGCTTTCTGGTCTCCTTATCCTACTCCTAATTTTTAACCTGTGCTGGGTTTCCCCCTTCAAATCCTTCCTTCTCCAGAAGGATTAGTTAAATCCTGGCTAATCCTAAAATTCCACACTAATGCTATGTCTCAGTGTATTCCTGTCATTTATGAAGTAGCATAGTAAGATTTAAGAGAAAAAAGTGCCTGTAATGATTTCTGTTGACTTGCTGAAACTCATTAGATTATACCCAGATATACACTGTATAAATGCACAAATCATTAAAACTCCATTTCATGATCTAAATGGCATAGACGAACATGTAAGGGTTTTGTATAACAAAAGCCAAACCAATTTATTTACTCATTATACTATACTTACGGAAGACGTCATACAAAAAGTAATTGGAACATCATTACATGAAATTGTTGTTCTAAATGTGGCTGCAGTAGCGGAGCGCTCATTTATTTTGGTCAAAAAAGCAATAAAGGTCGAAACCAACAGCTGTACAACAGCTGGATTCATTATTATTTTATTTTCTCTCAACAGAATCTTTAATTTAACATGAAATGGAATTGACAATAAAGTAGTGAGTGATAGAGTTACAATTAGTTTGACAGCCATAGATGATAAGGGATAATGACACAGCTGATGTACAGTATGGTGATGAGATGATTGGGCCAATGCAATTGGCATGATGACAAAATAAACAGGTTTTGAGGCACACAAACAATTCCAAACATTAACACCCGCCGAGGCAGAAGCAATCACACACAGATGAGCCACAGAGCCATCAATAATCACATCCTTAACAATCATCCAAACATAGATGTTTATACACAAATAAAATCATTGACAAAGCTGCCCAAAACCTGCCAAAAATGAAATCTGGCCTTTGTGTGAGGTTGTAATTCTGGGACACCTAAAGTGAAAGCTAAACAATCTCCAAGCTAGCAGCAATCTAAGACAAAATGCCAAGGTCAAGAATACTAACAATAAAACATTTTAAGATGAAGATGTTCACTGTGTGGTTAACTGTGATAATATGACATGGATTAAGCATTTTTCCATTGAATATACGTTGCAGGGTAGAGTGGATACAAGCCAACCGTGCTTTCAGGGTTGCTTCTGGTTTACTCTGTAACTGGGGAACAGGAAAAGTGTCAGAAAAAGATTTATTTTCAGTGAGGCAAGGGTAGAAAAAAGAGAAGGCGATAATGACTCATCATTTATTCCATCTGATCACCAAATGGTATATACCTAGGTATATTCTTTTACCTTGAAATGAAGTGTCCTGCTTTTTTTTTTTTTTTTTTTTATCTACGAGTGACATTTTTGACAAACCGTTTGAAGAATTTGCTCTTATTAGAAATTGTCTGACAACATGCCACGAGTGGTAAAAAATATTATTTTTTGTTTTTTGTTTTTGTTTTAATTACGTCCAAACACTCACCTTTATTTATGTATGTATTTGCTTATCCAGTTCAGGATCACTGAAACCTGGAGCCTATCCCAGCTGACATAGGATGAGAGGTGAGGTGTACCCTGGACTGATTGCCAATCAATCTGAAAGTGATACATACACTTCGTTGTCACCAGGCAGTTTGGCTCAGTTCAATATGATAAGGATTTTTTGGGGAAACTTGTTTTGCATTTCTATTGTAAAATGTCCCAAAATATTTGTGCCAGACTGTCCTACTGCGACAGCACCATATTGTTGGAGTACAGGTCACAGAATTGTACAGTACGGGACAATGGTGCAGGGTGGAGCAAGACACCGTCCTATGCACTGGTAAACAGAGAACTGTCACCTATTTCTTTAAATAAGAATGGAATGGATTGATGGAATGGAAAGAAAACAAAAAAAGTACGATTTAAAATGTACTGTGAAGAGTAAATTCAAAGATTTTTGTGTATGTCAGCACACATCGCACATGATTAACATCCAGTTTCGTCAAAATATATTGTTTTAAAGAACCAGAGACTCTTGAATTTAAATAATAATTCAAAAAGATAGGCCTAACACCCCCACACTCACACAAGTGGTGTAATTTTGAAGCTAAACAGAAATTAAAATTGGTTGCAGGAGGCAAAGAATGCCATGATGTGTGTATTTCAACTGTCTCTTTGGAGCTATTGATTGCACAGAAAAGACAGCCATTTAGAAGGCAAAAGATTAGACTTTTATCAGTGCTAAAAAGATGACCAATATAGATGCTTTGTGTGTTATCTTCTTTCCATACATAATTCATAAAGTTTAACAAAAAAGTATGTAATTTTGTAAAAAAATAAATAATAAATGACTGAAGCTGGGTTGCATAGTGGCTCAGTGGTTAACCTGTCCCTCACAGTTCTGAGGTTTGTTATTTGAATCCTGTGTGGAATTTGCATGTTCTTCCTGTGCTTGTGTTATCTTTACTCTGACGTCTTCCAGTATTCCATAAGCATTTAGGTTCACTGAAGACTCTTGATCAGGGGTGTCCAAACTTTTTCCTCCAAGGACCGTATTCATAAATACTGAAGGAATGCAAGGGCTACTTTGACATTCTTTGACTTGACAATCGTGTTTTGTCCTTGCATTTTCTGTGTTTGCAGAGTGTGTGGAGAGCAAATATTATTACTGTGTGCTTTTATACAGTACAATATTGCTGAGTGCAACTTTTCTGTATTCTTTTGGGGGGCTGGAACAGATTAATTGCATTTCCATTCATTTCAATGGGGGGAATGATTTAAGATACATGTTTTGCGATACAAGCATGGTCACATAACGAATTTCACTTGTATCTCAAGGCACCACTGTAGTTTCGTTTTTGCATATCCAGAAAAGCTCAATATAAAACCAATATATTTATTAGTCATAGTCGAAATGGTCGGCCATGACGAAGGGATGTAAGGGATCCTTTCAGGAGTGCATGAAGGTGTGGCAGAGAATGCTGGGATGTCCAGGGGGATTAGTTGGAAGGGATAACTTATAGTTTGGATTTGAAAACTTTTGTGACAATAGTCCTGGAAGTTTTCTGACACACCTCTTACACACCACAATGGAATCAAAACAATCAATTTGTGATTTAATTGCAGTCGTCCTCCTTTGAACTAAGATGTTTCACAAAAATATAGTATTCAACAGTTCCATTTTATGCAGAGTACCTGTATTTACATGGTCTTAAATGTGTTTGGACATCACCGAATCCTCAGTGTCCAGCCCAGAGATGCTTTGCCAGGTCTTCACAGTCGCCTCTTGAAGTTTTGTCTTCAGAGTGTGAAAAGCATGGGCCAATGATTTGAGATAAGGGAATTGAATTGCCCAATGAAGAATACTGCATTTCCTCACAGACCAAATGAGAGTGACACCATCCCACGTCACTACTCAGCCAATCAAATCGGGGTTGCTAGCCTGAATGCAGACATGAGGAAGGTGGAATAAAAAGTTTGCGATACACGAAGATAAGACTAGTGAGGCGTGAGGGAGCAGTAAACCCATATGAAGAGTTGAATGAGTGAGAGCAGAGAAACAGACACATAGACGAGTAAGTGGGACTAAATAAATTGTGCCCTTTTACAAAAGAAAGTGGATCGTGATAATAGAGCTTGCATCACCAAATGGACTGATTCATTTGTTAATTCACCTATTAGTTTAGCTAGTTTATGTAAGGTTCTTCAAAAAAGAAAGTTTCTAAAGAACTGTTAAATGTCACTCTCCATTCATACTAGCACGAGAGTAGAGCACCTACAAGCATCTACTTTGCCATTAGTGAAGTGAAGGATAGAACCAGAACAGTTGCTGCTACATTGTATTTTATTTTTGTCAAATGAAGGCCTTTAATTTAGAATATAATTCTATTCTAAAAATCTATTTTATTTTTAAATGCAGCGTTTCTTTTAGTTAATGAGAGAAGATCATTATGCCTGTCTACAGTACTGTATTACATGCCTGTATAGGTCAAGAACAAAGACTAAGTAGTAGTAGTTAAGACTACTAGGCCGCATGTAAACGTGGTTGGTAATGGTTGCGAGTCGGGGAACCGGTGACCATTTTTATAGGGTGGGAGGTGGGTAATGACAAGTCTAATGGCATGACCTCTGGAGCCTGGCCCCATCTGGATGGCTGGCTGCCGCGGGTGGGATGTGGTGGCGGTTGGCTCAAGGGAGGACGGCCTGTTGGTCCGCTTGTCCTCCCGCTGGGTGCTGGTCTGGCACCTCAGTGTGGCTGGCGGACTGCTCTGGGTGGTGTCCTCTCCATCGGGTCCTCTTAGATAAGTGGGGCCAAGGCTACCCGTCTTAATTGTGCCAGCACAAGCAACTCTGGACAACAGATGACTAGCATGCATGCATATATGTTTCTCCATCCGTTTGTTCATTGAGTTCCTTCCTCAAGGATGTGGCACTGCCTTTCCTTCACAGATAAGAACCTGACGCATATATTGTTATAGTAGTCATATACCGTGCTATTCCGCTAGAGCTTATATCGTTTTTTTAACTGTTTTAAATGTTCTGTCTGACTGTATTTTCCATAAATATTACAATAACAACCACACCCTGTTTTGCAAATAAAAACTTCCAGCATAAATTACTATACAGATTTACCATTCAGTTTAAAATATTAATAATAATAAATTAAAAAACATAAATATTGTTAAGACTACTAGGCTACTTCAATGTACAGTATACCACACTGATAATAGCACATATTATGATGTTCCCAACCTTAGCTTGAGGAAATTTTGACTTTGAGCAAATTCTCTAAATAGACCTCTTTGAAATTCAGATGAAGAGGAAAGAAAATGTGTTTTAAAATCTTCTTCTTCTTCTTCTTCTTCCTTTTCTTTTTTTTCCTCTTCTCCTTCTTCTTCATGCTATACTGTAGTTTTATACACCTTAAATTAAAACTTAACTTTACACTCCTCACAGCTTGAGTTTTATTTCAAATCAAAAGCAGTGGTGAAAATAAAATGTTTGCAGCATACTGTATAAAATAAAAGATTATATCTCGCCCACCTTCAAATTGAGATTTTATAGAATCATCATTGTAATCAGTATGATTCTTAGACATTAGAGCATTAAGTTGCACCATCTAGTACTACATTAATAAAAAAAATTCAATGTAAAGGAATACTAAAATGTGCCACTGATTTCACAATTGTTTGTCTTTTCAGTGCACAAGTGCACACACATTTGCACGCACATACACACACCTACACTCACGTATAGACACTGTCTCTTGAACTTCCCCTCAGCCCCAAGGCTAGATAACGATAGACAGAGAGAGAGCGACCAAAACTAAAGAAGCTGAGTGTCACACAGTGATGGCATGGTTTATTAGTTAATATGATTAAATTTTACAGAGGCACAAGCCGCATTGTCAGCTCACATCAAAGTGTACTTCAACTAGGATGGCTACAAGAGCAAAGCGAGCCCTTTGTGAAACCATGAGGGAGAAGTTAACTCAAGCAGAATACCAGAAAAAAAAGTGATACATTAAACATAAGGCTGAATGGCATAGAAATGTGAGGCAAAACTGTTGCAAAAGAGGAAGAAGTATTAGCTAAACCTACCCACTGGATTGACTACATGAACTGAAAAGTAGCAGATAAAAAACTCCTCTCTGTTTTCATCAGTGTATAAAATGAAAGACCATTGACATATACTTATGGTGTCAAGTATGAAACTGGCTTGCTGACCTTGTGCTTTTATTATCTGCCTTGAGACTGAGAGTTGTGAACTCACTTGTCGATGGTTTATTGCATCGCATGAAACATCTAAATTGGTTTTGGAGCACAGCACTCCAATCGACTCAGAAGTGCATATCACAATGAATTTACAGCTATTCCAGAAAAACAAGATAGATATCCAACAAGGCAAGACATCAGAGGGCTGAAATCAGATCATTTTACTGAGATTTCTTTATACTACACATTTGGTAAATGAATAAATAGTCAAATATTCACTGCCTATGCCAAACGCACAGTTTTATTCTATTGACTGATTGTCATTTGTAGGACTACATGATGTAAGTCTTATCAGTAAGAATTACGAAACCAGCCCTACTGGGAATTTCACAATTTATTCTTTTAACAAACAGTCAGGGGCCTCAGTAGCATGCAGAAATAACATACACAGCCGCAACAGCCTGGCATGTTAGTCACCAGCCTTGTTACTGACCCGTGTTGGTCAGTCTAGCACCAATAGCATATTCAAGGTGATCCCAGAAGTGTTCAGCTGTGTTGAGATCAGTACTGTTGGCAGGCCACACTTCGTCTTAAAAGTGAATCATGTTCGTACTCTGGATTTACAGGGCCTAAAGGGACCCCATACTCCTGGAACACCCTCCACAGAGCAACACAAGGGACAAGCTCAAATGTTTTTTCCAAGTCCAGAAAGCACATGCAGACTGAATGTGGTTGAGCAAGAGATTATGGAGCTGGTCCAGTATTCTTCAACCAGGACAAAAAATACATTGCAATTGCTGGGTCTGAAGTTCAGCTAACGGCTAGACTTTCCTCCCCAGTACTGCATTGGAATTGACTTCCATAAGGATTCTGATGAGTGTGATCCCAGTATAGTTGGAGAAAATCTTCTTAAAAAGTAGTACCACCACCCTAGACTGCCAAACTGATAGTCTGATAATGTTTTTGTCATTTTACACTGCGCATTCTATTGCAAATCAAAACATAGAGGAAAAATTAGAATAATCTATTTAAGCAATGAAAAAGTAATATTAGGCAGTTTCAAAAGTTTGCATTGCCTAGTTTTGCTCAAGGGCACCTTGGTGGTGCTCATAAGCGATCCATTTTTGCTCAAGGGCACCTTGGTAGTGCTCATAAGCGATCCAGTGTTCCTTCAGCAACCTGTCAAGCTTCCAAATTCTTTAGTCCGTGGGAGTCTAAATCTGGTCTGAAATCTCACCTGCCCAGTCAGATCGTTGATGAGCCAATGCTGCCACTAAAATTAATAATGACCGCCACTTCCTCAGAGTTTGAAAGGGAACTTGTACAAGGAGATTTGGGCCTGCCTTGGTCAGTTTAATAGCAACAATATCTGCTTTTCAATCCCAATCAACAATCCAGTTCATTTTAATTTTAATGTGTGTGTAAAGGTGGTTTAACACGATAATAATTGTTCTTTCACACATGATCAATTTCAGAGCTAAACTGGTTAATGCTGCTACTCATCATGCACCACCCAATACAGCCTTTGCAATTACGTATAAGCAACATCTTTACATCAAACCAGCCATATTTTCTCCACTTTTCTGGACTACCACCAACAATCACCTTTCAACAAATGTCAACAGAGGAATTAGGTTTTTTATGATCACAGGGTCCTGCTTTTTGCTGTAATCCAACTAAGTAAATGTTACATAGGTCAGATTCATTGTATTCTCGATTAATCAAAGTCATCTAAATTGTTGGCAGTGTGTCCTGAGAACCATTTCACACAACTTGAAATGTCACAAATATACAGTACTGTAAGAGGATGAGCACGTGTCAAAATGTTATTGGGTACAAAAACTGAAATGAAGCATTATGATCCTACTCATTACATTGGCTTTAATGCCACTGTAATCCCATTTTTTCCTTTGCAGACATTTTAGTGAACTTTTATTGTTCCTGCCTTCAAAATTGAATAAATGTAAAATCATTTACTTTCCATTTCTTACCTGTATACTACATAGATTACTTATTCATTTGTCCTGTTTCTCCTTATGTGTGTTTGTTTCATTCCTCTCCATATGCACAGTGAAGGACATGGTGGACTGCCAGTCTGGCCCTCATTATAACAATGTGTGTGATACCTTTTACAGTTGTCAGAGTGAGGGGGTAAACCCTGCCATTGCGCCCCCTCTGGCAGGAGCCCTGTCAGGTTAATAACCAGGGTTTCTCTGTGATTTGTTCTCGCCATTGTTTACTTGCTAATTCTAATCTGCGTGTAAATCAGATACTCAGAAATAATTAAAAATCCCACTCACTAATGAGAAAATATTTTGGAGTTTTGTGTTTAAATTTTAGACAATTTTACAATGTTGACTTTCTAGTCGGCACTGATTCTGTCATGGAATGTGCCAGAATGATATCTGTCATAGGATAAATTGTGAAAAAGTGAAACAAAACAAATCTTCAAATTCAAATCTTTTGAGATAAAAGCCGTGTTTAAATTGTCAAACCATAAACTCGACATTTCAGGGCTTTAGTCTTTTGAGGGATCTTTTTACAGATGGGAAATCTTATTGCTTTTTAAGCCTCACTGATTATGAAGTCAGAGAGGATGATTAAAAAGTGTTCATTTGAATGTCAGAAAATGTTAATTGCATCCAGTGGGAAGAGATATTAAATGCAGACAAAAATATGATAAAATGTAGTCAATAAAACAATGACATACACCTTCTGACAGCGCTCATCGCTGACACTGTAAATCAGTTGATTGATCCATTGACAGCCCAATCGCCATGCTGCTTTAATTTACTAGATTGTACATCACACTAGTGAACAAAACAGTACATGTACCAGGCAGGTGTACAAATACACACTTTATGTTTCTTTCTACACATATCCACCTATACCCACACGCAGATTGACAAGCTATTGCACCATGAGAGGGAAAAATGGCCAACAACAAACATGTCATGATGTTTTAAGGGAGAAATATACTTGAGCACACATCAATTGATGAGATGTGACCTTGAGTTTTTCTTTTTCCATTTGGACTGTCGGATGAATAAATGGTGCTGGGTCACGAGCCAGTGGTTATATGTGGAGGAAAGATGACAAGGAAAACAAGGGCTGTTCTAATAGGGTGGAGTGAAAAATAAAACATGAATTCTCGAAGAATGAAAAAGACCTTCAAATATTATACATCTCTTTCTTTAGCACAATTTATTTAAGTGGAAGTGTTTGTGCATTGTGTTGGAGCGGAGTTTAACTGGGCCAAGAATTAAAAGGTGTTTGATAATTTGTCTATTGCACACTGTGATTGACCTATCATAGGGTGTTCCAAAGCCTGAAATCGGATTTTGGTTTGATAAAGCAAAATAAATATTAAGGTTTAGTTAATTACTTTACTGATCCTCTCATGGACATTTCACCATCAGAATTCTGTCTTTGATCGTACAACAGTTCTCACTCTATTAACCCGAAAGAACCACTCCTTTTTATTCTTCTTTTAATGGAATGAGGCCTCTCTTGCTTTCAAGCACCAGTTAACACAATGGAAGCTGTGCTAACACATGAAAGAACTACTGTGAACAGAATCATCTACAATGAAGGGTTCTGTCATCAAGGGACTAATAGCAGCAAATTAGTTCCCTTTACTAAAGTATGCTGAGACTATATTTTGCAAGAATGGATTATTTCTGTTTATTTTTTTGTAAATGGTATGATTGTATAACTATGATAGAATAACTGTCCCAATGGTAACATTTATTTTTTTAGGATGGATTTCAGGAAAAGCATGGTACAGTTCCACCTTGACCATTTTACATTATCAACTACTAAACAGAACAAATATTGATTGATTGAAACATCAAGCAAATAATCTTTGTTACTCAAACCTGAGTGGTAGCTACAGTACTGTACATCTATATACCAGTAGTTATTCTAATTGCAAGCAGTTTTTCTGTGATAAAGATGTTGATGAACTCATAAATTCCCACACAAAAAATATGAACCAGCTAGTTTAACCCCAAATGTATTATATATTTAATCGTCATAACTAGTCACATGAACGAATTGCAGTCCAACAGGTCCAAAGTTCCCAGTCTAAAGATGTGCTACTTTAATGCATATCTTTCTAAAATTCTGTATCAGAGCAATTATAGTGTAGTGGTACGTGTAGCTGCATTTCACGCAGCCGGCGTGGGTCCGATTCCTAGTCAGTGTCTAAATACCCAGCCACGGCCATTCCCAAATCTGAATTAAAATAAATTATGGGTTGTGTCAAGAAGGACAGTGGTGAAGAAAGTTTCCTTGGAATAAGAGTAAATAAGCACAAAATCCTAAAGCCACTGTTTATTGTACCGAGTCATTGTGTAGTTTCCACATGATAGATACCAACCAAGTGTTCTTAGCTAAAATAGCTGAGTAAAAACGTCCTCTGAATACTCCAACATGCATGTGACGAGTCTGTGTGCTTTTCTAAATCTATGCTCAAATGCAATTCCCAGCTGTCACAACATGTTTTGTGTTCAATTGCACACTGTTGGCCCAATTAGAGTTGCAATACAATAAAATATACAATAGGCATTAAAGGTCAGGTATGCAGAACGTGTATGAGACTTACCGGTACATTGTACAAACGTGAAGAGTAAACAAGCCGATCTTAGCCAATGCTAGAAGTTTATTGTTGCAATTTTTTGGAATGTACAATCAATTAAAAATCGAAATAAACAGCCTACATGTCAAGCAGAAATGGTAATAATTCCACGTCGGTCCTAAAGTGCTGGGTGAGTACGTGATAATTCGGACTCCCCCGATGCCTTAAAGAGAGGTTGCTGCCTAGTGTTCTTTCGCTGTGCAAGTCCGAAGCCCGTGTTTACACTTACCCGTTGCCCTTGTTTATTCCCCAGAGCTGTCCAACTCCTCGTTTTTAACTATTGTTGAACCAGAGTTAAATACTGTAATCCAGCCACAAATACGAGTCTATCAGGTCAAACAGTTTTAACATACAAGAGAAAAGGTGTTTCTTTTTTTAAAAACTGCAATATCTCCCTTTAAAGAAAGCGATTCTACCTATTGTACACTGAATAAGGGTAAAAAGGCAAAAAGGGCAAATGTTGTGTGATCGGGATACTGGCACAATGCAAGTCTGCCGGTTTTGGCAGATAAAAGTCAGACTGTCAGTTCATTTTCAGCACAATTATCACATGTCAGCCTGTGACGAGAAGTCACATTTCGATGATGCTTTTCAGGATGGCGAGGGGAAATTCAGTGAACCAGCCTTCACTAATAAAATTATTGTTCCTCTGGAATAAATCAAAATATTGTATAACATACTTTTCTTGAATCCCTTCTGTTTTTTTCTCACTCATTTAACTAATATTTTTCCACTTATGTTTTCCTCCTGAATAATTAAATTACATTCCTCCCAACTTCTCTCCCTTACCTTCTGCAGAAAACAGTGCTCCTCCCTGACATGCCTGGTACCTGTGCACCCATTGTCTCACCCAATCTGACTCTTCTTTCTGCATCCAACTCCTCTCCACTTTCTCCCCTACATCACCCTGGCCACGAGGCTGAGGTCCCACCTCATGAAAGAGTCTTCAGCAGTGTATAGTTTCTAATAACAGCTAATCTGTTTAAGCAGCCGTGAAAAAGGTCAAGGCATCGACTTGTGAGGGACATGGACAGGGAGAAGGAATGGTGTGGAATAGAAGATTTAGAGGTAAGAGTGGAAAAGCACAAGAATACTGCTGAACTAATAGATGAGTCACTGCACATACTGTACTGTATATTTCCCAGATACTAACTGGAATTAGGACTGAAGAGAATCTTTAAATAACAATGTAAAAGCCAACTGAATCTGTTTAGAGTGATGCACCATGGCTCAAAACCATTTCTTAAATCCAGCTATGGTTCAATGACAAAGTGATTTGTGAGCACTTGCAGACATCAGATCCCATTATGGCTTCTGCAAATTCCTTCATAATGACTGCAAGAAGACATTCAATGTTAAAATCGACCGTAGATCTATGAACCTATTGAGGAGACATCAGAGGCAAAGAAGAAAATGAGGGTAAAGAATCAATATGAAATAGCAAAAGTGAAACACACACTTTCCAAGAAGATGTCAGACAACTAATGTGTAGGTCTGTGAAAAGGGTAAACTGTAATGTTGTTAATGATGTAATGAACATGTACAATGGCAAAAGGCTCAAGCAATAGTATACCAAAAGTAAAATACTATGTCCAACTGTATTATGTCAGTATTGCATGCCTATTGCAGCAAGGATTGATTGCAAAAGTAACATAAATAAAAGGTGTGGTTGATGTACCAATGTAATCTCCATCTTTGATCATTGATCCAACTTGTGGTCGGTGAGTGTGAAGCAGTCAAATGAAATACCTGTTGTTATTGCTGCCGAGGTACAGATTCTTATCAAAACTGCAATTTTCAAAAGAATTTCATGAACATGGGATAAAATACATTAGGGATGAGAAACCTGATACATAAATTTAGCAGGTGAAGCGCAAACACTAATTTCATTCCATTGATACAAGGCTTGAATGACAAACGAAAATAGATATGGTTTCTGCAAACACAGATTATGTGAGAAGTCTTGCTGTCGCTGGCATATTGTATTGCTGTCGCTGGCATATTGTATTTGATTATGCAATCAACGTTGAGAATTACTTTTCCGTAACGTTCCAGAATAAAAAAACACTTATAACCTTCTTTAACAGTGCCCCACAACCTTCCTTTCACTGTGGACAAGATTAGAATAGCATCAATGTAGTAGTATTTAGTCACTGATGGTGTAGTGGTACACGCCTGACTTTGGTGCAGGCAGCGTGGGTTCAGTTCCCACTCAGTGACGGTGTGAATGAGAGTGCGAATGGTAGTCCGTGTCTATATGTGCCCTGTGACTGACTGGCAACCAGTTCAGGGTGTAGTCCGCCTTTCGCCCGAAGTCAGCTGGGATAGGCTCCAGCGTCCCGCGACCCTAACCAGGATAAGCGGTGTTGAAAATGGATGGATGGATAGTAGTATTTATGGTATATTAGAAGGCTACGCACCATGTTCATATGCCTGGTTTTTGTGATAGAAACAGAGACCAAGATAAAGCATTTCATAATTTTTTTCCAACCATCCATTCATTTGCTTTACCGCTTATCCTCACTAGGGTCGCGGGCTGCTGGAGTCTATCCCAGCTACCTTAGAGCGTGAGGCGGGGTACACCCTGAACCGGTCGCCAGCCCATCGCAGGGCACATAGAAACAAACAACCCATCCACACTCACATCCACACCTACGGGCAATTTAGAGTCCTCAATCAACCTACCATGCATGTTTTTGGGACGTGGAAGGAAATTGGAGTGCCCGGAAAAAACCCACCCAGGCACGGGGTGAACATGCAAACTCCACACAGGCGGGGCCGGGATTTGAACCCCTGTCCCCAGAACTGTGATGCAGATATGGGAACCAGTCTCCACTGTGCCGGCTTTTTTCCCCTACCATAATGTGATATTTGACCTGTACAATTCAATTGCAAAAAAATAAATAATAAATCTTTGAGGGAAGTGGAGAGTTTTCAATCTGGAATAAAGTTGCCAACTATGTTTCTGGAAATTGTTCGGAATCTGAAGTTTTCTCTTGGCCTAACCTGCTGACATCTCATAAAGTCAGTCATATAGATGGCTTGTCTCATAGCCTACAGGACCGAACCGCAGATTGCATGCTAGTAAATTGCACCAGAGCATTTGTGCAACCAATTAAACGTATTCATTGGTGATGCTGTCTTGCTAAAGTACTTTTTATTGCAAAAGAAAAGGGGACATGATTAGTGCGAGATTAAGTCCTGCCAATCATGCAATATATAATTCAATTAAATGTTACATTTTAACTAATCATTAAAGCTTAATTATGTGCATATTACATTGCTTCCAATTTTCTGAAAGGGCATCTTCGTCAGAGAAGCAAGTAAGAATTGCCTATTCATAAAATGAATAAAACCCAATTTACAGATTTTATGAATAAAATCAAAGCACTTTTATCTGCAATACCAAAAGCAGAACATACTCAACTGTTTTCTCTGGGGAGATTTCCCCCATCTGTTTCCTTTGAATTTTATGAAAATTCCAATTGTAAAAAATAATGTACATGCAGTCCTAAAATGATACATCATGGATAATTTCTGCTACATTCAAATTACCCTTGAAAAGGTATCCTCCTATGACAGAATATATTGTACCTGCTAAATTGCATTCTTGTGCACCCATCTTTTCAACCACAAACTCACAGTCCACTCACACAACTGTCTTGAAATTACCAGGAGCAGGTGAACTTCCCACTTCCCATCACATAACTACAACCCCAATTCCAATGAAGTTGGGACGTTGCTTGATATACAGCTTCAGCTGTTCAACAGTCCGGGGTCTCCATTGTCGTATTTTACACTTCATTATGCGCCACACATTTTCAATGGGAGACAGGTCTTGACTGCAGGCAGGCCAGTCTAGTACCCGCACTCTTTTACTGCGAAGCCACACTGTTGTAACACGTGCAGAATGTGGTTTGGCATTGTCTTGCGGAAATAAGCAGGGGGCCCCCATGAAAGTAATTAATTAATTAATGGTTCCTTCACATATGTGTACGTTACCGATGCCATTGGCACTTACACAGCCCCATACCATCACAGATGCTGGCTTTGGAACTTTGCATCCATAACAGTCCGGATGGTTCTTTTCCTCTTTGGCCCGGGGGAGACGACGTCCAGAATTTCCAAAAACAATTTGAAATGTGGACTCGTCGGACCACAGAACACTTTTGCACTTTGCATCAGTCCATTTTAGATGAGCTCGGGCCCAGAGAAGCCTGGGTGTTTTGGGTGTTGTTGATAAATGGCTTTTGCTTTGCATACTAGAGTTTCAAGTTGCACTTACGGATGTTGCGCCAAACTGTATTGACTGACATTGGTTTTCTGAAGTGATCCTGAGCTTATGTGGTGATATCCTTTACACATTGATGTCGGTTTTGGATGCAGTGCCGCGTGAGAGATCAAAGGTCAAGGGCATTCAATGTTGGTTTTCGGCCTTGCCGCTTACATGCAGTGATTTCTCCAGATTCTCTGAACCTTTTGATGATATTATGGACCGTAGATGATGAAATCCCTAAATTCCTTGCAATTGTACGTTGAGGAACATTGTCCTTAAACTGTTCGACTATTTTCTCACACACTTGTTCACAAAGAGTTGAACCTCGCCCCATCTTTGCTTGTGAATGACTGAGCAATTCAGGGAAGCTCCTTTTATACCCAATCATGGCACCCACCTGTTCCCAATTAGCCTGTTCACCTGTGGGATGTTCCAAACAGATGTTTGATGAGCATTCCTCAACTTTCTCAGTCTTTTTTGCCACCTGTCCCAGCTTTTTTGGAACGTGTTACAGCCATAAAATTCTAACTTAATGATTATTTGCTAAAAACAATAAAGTTTATCAGTTTGAACATTAAATATATTGTCTTTGTAGTGTATTCAATTAAATATAGGTTGAACATGATTTGCAAATCATTGTATTCTGTTTTTATTTATGTTTAACACAATGTCTCAACTTTATTGGAATTGGAGTTGTAGAAGACAAACAGCCACTTCAAAACTCAACAACTTCTCGCCTCTCCTGGGATTTAACGGATTAGTGAGGAGTAAAGGAGCAAGGAGAGAGAAGGTCTGAAGAGTGAAAGACAAAGAGGAAAATAGGAGAGGGAGATTGGCTTTCTCCTTTCTATTCCCATTGTGGGCCATGCACCGTGCCGACTGAAAAGCTATGCTAATGGACAGTTGAAAGTACGCAGAGATAACACCAAACCCACTTGACTTCCTGACACCTACTTGAGTGGGGCCTCTGCTTTATCCTTGGCTAGTTATTATTCATGGCGCCTCAAAGTAGTCTGTCTGTCAGCCTTAGGGTGGACTGTTACTTTGTCTTTTCAAGGAGTCCGGCACATCGGAGTTTCTCATCCATGTGGGATACTGTTACAATTGCAGGATTAACCATTAATTATCATTTAAATGCTTATAGTAGTTTAAGCGTCCTTTGCAAGGTGGTAGGGCAGATTATAGTCTTGACAGATTCATGAAGATTTAGCTTGACCATGCAAGGTCAGCATGTGGTGAAATCCTCACAGCAGCTGTTCTGCACAAATAATATTAAGTGGTCTGAGAATTATGCTGTCCTGTTGCTGTACATGACTAAAAAAGAAAATTCAGGGAAGCCGTACATCAGAATCAGAATCATCTTTATTTGCCAAGTATGTCCAAAAAACCCACAAGGAATTTGTCTACGGTGATTGGAGCCGCTCTAGTACAACAACAGACAGTGGATTGACAGAGAACACTTTTGAGACATAAAGACATTGAGAAAAACAGTTATTGAGCAATATAGGGTTGCTAGTTATCTGGTAATGCCGGTACATTATTATTTTTTTGGACAATTGTGCAAAAAGATGCAGAGTCCTCTAGCACTTAGAGCAGTTCGAATGACTAATATTACAATAGTCCGGTGCAATGACCATTGTGCAAAGGGCGACGAGACTTGAAGCGAGTAGTACGATAGTCTGGGACAATGTTGATTGTGCAAATGTTGCAGATACTCCTCAGTCAGTGTGCAAATGGAGCAGATGCTACTCTGGCAAGAGTGGCCAGTATTGGTCAACAACAGATATGCAAATAGTGCAGCATAAAATCAACAACAATGTATTTACTATATTTTGATCAAATCATCTATCAACACAAGCAGTGTTCCGTTGTAAGATCTATGCACATGTGCATAGGGACATGCATATACTGTATATTTTTTCAATTTGTCTACTGGTTTTCAGGCCACTGAAAAAAAACACAATATTCAACTGTTTGTTTAGAAGTAGATGTCAAGGCTTTGTGCAGGCAAGTCAGGTTCTTCTATGCCAAATTGTTAAAAATTAACATTTATAGTACCGTATTTTCACGACCATAAGGCGCACTTAAAAGTCTTAAATTTTCTCCAAAATGGACGGGCGCCTTATAATGTGGGGCGCCTTATAATGTGGTGCGCCGTATGTGTGCACCGAGTTCCAAAATCTGTAAATGTTGTGTGACTTTAATGAGCGCTCCGCTTGACTGACTGGGAGCATTTCCTGCTGACACGCTGCTTATATAGAGGAAGGCGGACGTGACTGAGGACAGCATGCAGACGTAAAGGGGGAAGGGTGCGCGTGACAGAGGACGCTAAAGACATGCCTCCAGTAGGTATATAGTTCCGGTATGTGCATCGGTTTGGCTAAGGACCCCCAAAAATGGCGCCTACGAAGAGACACGCTTACAAAGCACAGTTTAAACTCCAAGCTATTAGTTACGCGGAGGAACATGGGAATCGAGCAGCCGCGAGAGAATTCAAGATCAACGAATTCATGGTTCACAAGTGGAGGAAGGAGGAAAACGAGCTTCGCTAAGTCAAGAAGACGAAGCTGAGTTTCCGCGGAAACAAGGCGAGGTGGCCCGAGTTGGAAGACCATCTGGAGCAATGGATTAATGAGCAAAGAATAGCCGGGAGAAGCGTTTCTACAGTCAAAATTCGACTGAGGGCAATAACTCGGCGCTTGCCATCATTCCGGGAGGCTTGACGAACCGCTGGAGATCCGTGTAAACAGGGCGTTCAAAGTGAAGTTGTGAGCGGCGTGGGAGCCATGGAAGACAGATGGCGAACACAGCTTTACTAAGACTAGGAGGCAGCACCGGGCGAGACTGCGGTCAAGCCTCCCTCCACTCTTAAAGTAGCTGTCAAGCCAGCCACCCCTAATTATGTTCAAGATTCAAATGAACTTTGCTGGTTGCATTCCTTAACCAAAGAGCACTGACGTCCGTATTATTGGGAAGATTTATGTTGAAGGTGGCTTTCGCCGCGAGTTGGCGACCCATTACCGTAATGCCTTGTATGAACAAAATTAGGGGCGGCTGGCTTGACTGTTAATTTACGAGTGGAGGCTGGCTTGACTGCAGTTGGGTGAGTTACGCCACAATTTGTGAATGGATTGTGGATGCTTGGGCTTACATGTCTGCTTCCATTGTTGTTCGAGCTTTCGCTTAAATACTTCAATAAAGTACAACCGAACTCAGTTTTGCTCCCGCTGCCTTTTTAAAAACATTGTTTTAGCGTGCATGCATGCTACCGTATGTGTCAAGCTAGCGTATGTGTTACCATGCCTGCGCCCAATAATACAGTGCGCCTTATATGTGTGTGTTAAATACAGAAATAGACCCCGTAACTGAGACTGCACCTTTTAATACGGTGCGCCTTATGGCCGTGAAAATACGGTAAACTAAGTGGTGTCACCCAATCACTTACTAATTATTTGGAATGCTTCTTTAAGTACAAGAATAATTTATTCTCATTAATTCAGAATTATAACATTTGGGGCTCAGTTTCTAGGGTTTTGGTGACTTATGTCACCACCGTATGTGCCACACCTGTCACAACCCCCTACTTGCGCTCAAATGTTACAGTCTGCTAGTATCGTCTCTTTGGAAAAGAAGGGTCAGTTCAGCCTTTCAGCCAACAGTGGCAGAGCGCATTTCTGACCTGTCAGGCAACATATACGATCAACTACATGAGAAAGCCAAACATTTCTGTGCATACTCAGTTGCTCCTTATGAGAGATCAGACACGGATGACTCTGCGGCATTCGCATTGTATGACCACGGTGTTGACGACAGTTTTAAAGTGATGGAGGAGTTGTTCACAGTGACTTAAATGCATGGCCAGACCAACGCTCAGGAGATATACCACCAGCGTATGATGCCATTGTGGATGCCGGTTTACCATGGCTGAGGTTTGCTGTAACAACAACCAATGGTGCGCTATCAATGACAGGATGGAGAAATAGACTGGTGGCATTCATTCAAATAAAACTCTAAGTGGAGGGTGTGGAGGAGGCCATTGCTTTGCACTGCATTATCCATCATCAGGTTCTTCGCAGCAAATGCCTAGAGTTTAACAGTTTGATGTTTGTCGGTGTGAAATGCATCAACCACAGCAGATCCAGGGGCTTAAAGAACCAGCAGTTTGACATTTTGGAGGAAATAGCATAAATCTTTTAGGGAGTGCTCTACTTCACCGAGGTACGTTGGTCAACAGGGCAAACATCTTAAAGAGTGTAGTTTTTTTAGAGAGGGATTGCATGACTGTTCCTGTGCTGGTAACCAAAATAGCCAATGGACTTATCTTTTCTTGTTGACATCAGACAGGAGCTGAATGTACTGAACAAGAAGTTAAAAGGCCAGGGGCAGCTTGTCAGTGCTGCCTATGACAAAGTCTGAGCATTCTCCACTTAACCTGTGTTATGGAAAGCCCAGCTCTCTCAGGCAAACCTCTGCTTTGCCCCAGGAAGCAAGGCACACAAGAATGCGGTCACACCATTCAGTGGTGAGAAGTATGCTGGTGTCATTGCAAAGCTTCAGGAGGAATATGATCACAGGTTTGCAGACTTCAAGACACACAGAGGCAATTTTAAATGTTTTTGCTAACCCTGTCCTGTGCTTCAAATGGAGTTCACTGACCTGCAGTGCAATTCTGAACTCAAATTCAAGTGCAGGTAAGTGAGTGGAAAATGAGACAAGCTTGGACAATTTTTGAGAGAAATGCGCTCCACCTTCCGTGAGATTTCCAGGATGTTTAAGTGGACCATGTGCCTTTTTGGGCTCACATATCTATGTGAAAAGCTTTTCTCCACCATAAACTGTAATAAATCAAAATGCAGGTACAGACTTACTGCTGATCATCTTCAAGCAAGTTCTGAAGATCCGTTAATGTTCTGAACAATCTATTCATGTCCTGAACAACCGTTTATGTTCTGAACTGTTATTGATAAATTGAGATGATTGGATAAATTGTACAGTTTTTTGAATACTTTAAACCCTTTGTTTGTGGAATACTTGGTGCGGCCCAGCCTCACCAGGGGGCTACATCCAGTGGCCCCCAGGTCAGTTGAGTTTGAGACCTCTGCTCTAAACTGTCCATACTGTAAGTGTAAATGTGAGCGTGAATGGTAACTTGTCTGTATGCCCGCCTGTGATTGGCTGGAGACCAGACCGGGGTGCATCCCGCCTCTTGTCTGTCTGCTAGGATGGCCTCCAGCTCACCTGCACCCCTAATAAGAACAAACGGTATAGAAAATGGATGGTGAAAGTGCTTTCTTGAACTCCAACTGTTGATATACTGAAACTGAATTCAAGATGTTATTTTGAATGCATTTGATGAACTGAGGTAAGAGAAGTCAATCCTCGAGTACATGTGGTACAGACAGCAAGGAGAGTGACATGGTTTGGACAACTGAGCTGATTAAAGTCGATGAGATGGGATCCGATTAAAGGGTAAGTTTGGTCTTTTCCGGCTCTGACAGCTCAGGATGGCAGCTCGCTGTGATAGCGGGGAAACTGCACCCATCCCAGGGTACAGCAGCCTAATAAAAAGATCCCAATTTTTAGCACCAGAAGAAGACTGTGAGATTCGATTTCAGTCATTCACTAGAGCAGCAATCGATCAACATTCAACAGCTTCATTTTAACATGGTTTTGATGGTGATTGGTCACAAATATTATTTTAATTGTCTATATTATGGACATTATTATTATTATTATTATTATTATTATTATACAGTTATGTAAGTTAATTGTTGCTTTGTATAAAAATGATGATCGCACTACTCGTCACTTTAAACCGCATACACTCCTTGAAGTCTCAGCGCCCTTTGCACAATGGTTATTGCACCGGACTATTGCAATATTAGTCGTTCGAACTGCTCTAAGTGCTAGAGGACTCTGCATCTTTTTGCACAATTGTTTTTTTGTCAATGTCTTTATGTCCCCAAAGTGTTCTGTAAATTGACTGTTTGTTGTACTAGAGCGGCTCCAACTACCGGAGACAAATTCCTTGTGTGTTTTGGACATACTTGGCAAATAAAGATGATTCTGATTCTGATTCTGATAATGTGTATATTTGCAAGAGAGAAAAAATTATTATCTTGATTTCTAAATAAAATTGGCCGTAAATGTTGTGTGATTGTCATCTAAGTAACAAAAATATATACATTCTCATTAAACTAATACCACCAAAAAAAATTTCATGTTTTATTGGACACATCAAGTAAAAACTTGCAGTATAGGGTGGAAAAATATAATATGAACCCCTAGGCTAATTACTTCCCTCAGAGCTAATCAAAGTCAAGAGTCAGCCAATGTGCCTTGGTTTACTAAAATGTTGGGAAACACTACTAGGATTTACATGATCTCAGATTTGGGGGATGGATGGATAGTTATCTCTCACTTACCAATGGTGTACATTCAGAAAAAGAGGACAATTAAAATAAATTAAGGTGATGATCATTTTCATTCAGCGCACTCATCTGTCGCTCCAAGCGGCTCATCCTACTCCAAAAGCCACAACAGATGATTCGAATTTAGTCAACATCAATCTCTAAAGGTCATTCGTAAAGTTGACAAATCCACTAATAAACTAGTCTGTGCAGCCCCTACTGTATATTGTACAACCAAGTCTCAATTTAGAGTTGCACACCTTCAGTGTAGTTCCACCTTGTGCTGCAACAAGCCAGGCAGCACTGAGCTCTCCCGGATGTGGATGCAGCATAATTTAGAGAAGAGATGAAAAGAGGAGAGGAAAGGAGTGGAGAGGTGGGGCAAGAGTATAAGGGTTGGGATATTTCCAGCACACTCCAGTGATACATGTAGCGGCTTCAGGCTATGCAGGTTTTGTTAGAGTCTGACTCATGGTCATGATGTCGTGTCTCATACAGTGATAGCTTTGAGACATATGAGCTGGTATTTCCAGCGCAAGGCACGGGACACCATTTCCTTGGCTGGATTAAAAACCATTCCCGAAGGATAAATCTGAATTTATTGTGCTCTTAGATTTGGACAATCGCTAAAATGAATTGCTTGCGTTCGATTATTCAAAACACAGTCATGGTAACGTAATTAACAAATAATTTTGGAGTAAAGGACACCTCACTCTTATTTAACATTCGGCATTGTTACAAAGAACACAACGCTCTAAACTCATTGAATGTTGAGCCAATGTGGCATGCCTCATACTCCGATGTGTCGAGGCAATACTAAATTGGTAAAGGGTTTTTATGTCTGTGTCGTAATGAGTTTTTAATTTGTGGTTAAGAGAGCAATTAAAGAATAGACAGATTAGAGCTGGTCGGTGTCTGATTCACCCAGGTTAGTGTTTCAAATCTTTGTACTGAATCAGGAATAATGAGTATGAGATGTCCATCAACCTGAATCTTATGACTCCTGTCTGCTGCTAAATACACAAGACGAATTAGTGGACTCGGATTATTGGTTTGAAATGGCTGGCTGACTTTCGTTCACGGACTCACCAGAAACACGATTTGGTTCATTGACTTCACTCCAGTCAGTGAATCTAAGTGGTCTAACTTCCATCTCCTCCCAAAAGTAATATATAATAAAAATAAAAATAAAAAATACATGGTGCACAATGTTGGTCTGATTTAATTTGGTGGAGAGACAGGGCTTTCTGCATGGCATTTTCTGATCCATCAATCCATTTATTTTCTATACTGTGTCGCTTATTCTCATGAGGGTCACTGCTTATCCTCATTAGGGTCACTGCCAGTGAGACCTGATCCCAGCTGATTTTGGGCGAGAGGTTAATTGCCAATCAATCACAGGCCACAGAGAGACAAGAAAACATTCAGACTAACATTTATACCTTTGGACAGTTTAAAGTCTTCAATTTACTAACCAAAGCATGTGGGAGGAAGCCAGAGTACCTGGAGAAAACCCAAGCTAGCAGAGAGCTAGAGAGAACAAGCAAACGCCACACAGAGAGATTCCGGATGCCTTCATTTTAACGCTTTGCTCCATGCAGGGTTCAAAATTCAGCCCAAGTGAACAAACTGCAATTTCCAAGTGTATCCACCTCTTCAGTTTGCTTGTTTGGTGTGGACCAGGGTTCGCATGATAGCTTTTGCACTTAGCAGAGCCATCAAACCAGAGGGAGTTTTAAAACAACCGAAGTATGAGCAAAGCTTTAAAGTTAAAAATCCAAGATCCATAATCCAGGACATCATGATGTGTCGCATTCACCACAAATCAGTCCCACCAATAATCATAATAAAAGGATCAAATGAAAACTATGTGTTTTTAGATGGGCGGCACGGTGGACGACTGGTTAGAGCGTCAGCCTCACAGTTCTGAGGACCCAGGTTCAATCCCCGGCCCCACCTGTGTGGAGTTTGCATGTTCTCCCCGTGCCTGCGTGGGTTTTCTCCGGGCACTCCGGTTTCCTCCCACATCCCAAAAACATGCATTAATTGGAGACGCTGAATTGCCCGGAGGTGTGACTGTGAGTGCATATGGTTATTTGTTTGTATGTGCCCTGCGATTGGCTGGCAACCAGTTCAGGGTGTACCCCGGCTCCTGCCCGATGATAGCTGGGATAGGCTCCAGCACGCCCGCGACCCTAGTGAGGAGAAGCGGCTCAGAAAATGGATGGATGGATGGATGTGCTTTTAGATGGATGAATGGATGGATGGATGGATAGATTTACAGTATGCCTCATTTTTTGTTTAATATTTGCACATCAGAATTGGTAAGCCCTGTTTCCATGCAAGACACCAAACTCTACCTTAATGGCGAACATTTCCCATGAGATGAGGTTGAACATTTTAAACATCACTGTTTTCTGTTAGTAAAACTTGAGAGACAAAAACTAACTCTCCCTTTGAAATCTTTGCTTCAAAATAACTCAGTGACAACTTGTTAGAGGCGGTTAAGAAATCCTCTCTGCTTAATTATCTTATTCATTTTGGTTGCACTCATTCCAGTAAGGTTGAGAGATGAGAGGACTGTGAAAGATGAAAGCCGACAGAGAAAAAGAGGGCAGCGAAGGATGACACAGCTTCTTGAAAAGGCACAGGTGGTGAGAATTAGGTCTATTGGCATTGCTGTCAGAAGAGGACCTTGCCTGAAATCACGTTGTTGAAGGGTTAAAACACATACAAAGCACTCATACGCAAACACACCTATGTGAATGCCAATTCAGATATAATGCAATGGATGTCCTCTGCGTTTCATCATCAAAGCCTTATTAGGCTGCACAGGGTCGGAAGGGGAGAATATGAACCGGATAAAACAAATCGTTTGATGTGTGAAAGACAGACACTGCAGCTCCAAAGTACTTAAGCTTCTCTTCCCAGTGGACTGACAAAGGAGAAGGATAGCAGTGAGGAAGGAGTGTTTCTCATTTATTCTCCTCTCCCCATTCCCTTCATCGTGAGGAGTTTTCGAAGTGTTGCGTCATTGCATGTTAAGTTCCAGTGTCAGCGATAGCCCTTTTAATTAAATAAAGAATGTCAGCATTGAAAAGGCAGTAGTTTGACAACAAGCCCGAGACTAAGCAAAAGAGATGCTTGAGTGACAGCTGAGGTAATGTTACTTTTGGAAATCTGAGACACTTAGCATATTATCCATCCATCCAATTTATTTTCCGCTTGTCCCCATCAGGGCAGCAGGTGAGCTGACTCCTATCCCCAGCAGATTTTGGAGGAGAGGCAGGTTACACCCTGCACTGGTTGCCAGTCAGTCGCAGGGCACGTATAAAAAAAACAATCTTTCACACACACCCATGGACAATATTGAGTTTTTAAATAACATCCATCTTTTTGGGACATGGGAAGAAGGCAGAATACCTGGAGAAAACCCTAGCTAGCCCAGGGAGAACATACAAACTCAACACAGAGCAGTGAGGCAGACATTCTGACCACGTAACCACCATCACTTAGCACATTATCTCCAACAAAATAATTCCCTGGAAACACAGATCATTATCTTGTTGAAATACAATATGTTTTGCTGAACTTGCAAATTTAAAATATAGTTGTTAAAAATTTCACTAATCTGCTTTGAATTCATTGAATGTCTAATTACTCAATAACCTTTCAACTTCAAAAGATGTTTCGTCATAAAAAATATGTTGTATTTCAAACAGAAACTACAAGTTTTCCCCTTCAATGTAACCACCCTGGACAATATAACTGACTAACATTGAATTTTTTCTCACATGCTTTTCATATCCATATCCTCTGTGTCAGGTCGTCAAGCAATGAGCAGAGGAAGTGATGATGAAACCAGTGAGACCAGAATTACTATAGGAAGTCATCACCGGTGATGAGTCATAGATCTTTTATTTCGACCTGGAGACAGAACGCTAGACCTGTCAGGGTCTGACGTTGCTTAAGCCGAAGAAAGCAAGACAGTTGAACTCCAAAGTCAAAGTCATGTTGATTGCCTTCTTCGATGTGAGGTGCATCATCCACAGGGCCAGACGGCCAACGAGCACATCTACAAAGAGATCCTGTGCCATTTGCTTCGTTCAATGCACGAGAAGAGGCTACAGTTGTAGCAGGACAACTTGTGGCTGCTTCACTACGACAAGAACACGCTTGCTAACAATGCACTGAGCATTTGGTAATTCTTGTCTGAGAAGAATATTCCCATGCTGGAGCAACCTCCCTGCTCACCCAACCTGGCTGAGTGAGATTTTCTTTTCTGTTTTTTAACTTCAAGGGGGTCATCAAGATGGGCGTGATGACCGAGCTGTGGAGGATCCCGAAAGAATCCTTCCAGGAGTGTATGAAGGTGTGGCAGAGAAGGCTGGCCAAGTGCATTAGACTCCAGATGGACTATTTCAAGGAGAAAATTGGATTTGAAATATATCTTCTGCAAAAAAAAGCAGTCCTGGAACCTTTCTGACATACCTAATATGCCTTTTTCAGAATCAGAATCAGAATTGAAAAAAACCCAAAACCCAATACTATTTTGAACCTATGGCTCTTATGGCGTTGGAACTATCATGGACCTACTTCGGATATGAAATGGAGCATCTCACCAGCCATGAGGACATCGTTCATTCAAGTTTTCTCATCGCATGAATAAGAGATTGAATGCAGTGTCTAAGCTCCATAAAGCACACGACCCACCAAGAAGAACAATATATATATTTTTTTTTCTGTTTTTTTTTTTCTCTCAGGGGTCTGAACATAATTATTATGGTTTATATTTTTAACCAGAGGTTTAGTGCAAAAGTAAAGACATTGATGGGAGTATAAAGTGTTGTAAATATTGTGTTACAACAGCGTGGCTTCGTAGTAAAAGAGTGCGGGTACTAGACTGGCCTGCCTGCAGTCCAGACCTGTCTCCCATTGAAAATGTGTGGCGCATTATGAAGCGTAAAATACGACAACGGAGACTCCGGATTGTTGAAGAGCTGAAGCTGTACATCAAGCAAGAATGGGAAAGAATTTCACCTACAAAGCTTCAATAATTAGTGCCCTCGGTTCCCAAACGTTAATTGAATGTTGTTAAAAGAAAAGGTGATGTAACACAGTGGTAAACATGACCCTGTCCCAGCTTTTTTGGAACGCCATAATATATATATATATATATATATATATATATATATATATATATATATATATACTGGCATTTTATTGTTGTCACTCATTCAGTGTGAATGTCACTCATTCAGTTGTGAATGTCACTCATTCAGTTGCCAGTTGCTGCTTTCATCCTACAATCTCAGAAACATGAGCAAAAACATGCATGTTGCTTGAATAGTCTTTTGAAAATGAGGAATTAAAACAAAAACATGGCTTTTGTCCTTAATGTGCAAAGAACAACATGCAACACTGTATGAACGGAATGAAAGAACATTGATAAGTTTGCACTCCTAGCAGTTCTGGCACTTATCTAGTCTTATTTACAAAACAAAATAAATTCCTTATTATGACAGCGTGATCGTACAGTGCTTTAACTCAAGAATTTTGATACAAATAATAATTTTCCAAACAAAGAATATATTATATTCTGTTTCACTTACGGAGCGTCCAGTAAAGATGAATGGCGGCCGCAGTAAATCGTTTGCCAAATATGAAGTTTGTCCCCTGACCTGTGAAGGCTCGTATATGGTGTGTTCCGACCTGTTTAGTCTTGGAAGTCCCGAGCAAAACCTCTTGAAAGAAAAAGAACTTTCGCTCGAAAACCAGAATGACCGCGTTCTCCCTAACATTCATCAGGCAGAAAGTTTAGTTCACGTTTGGCCAAAAGATGAACTAGTTCATGAACTTTCATTCATTGAACTCGTTCAGGTACAACACTGACGACTATTACTACTACTACTAATAATAATAATAATTATTATTATTATTATGATAATAACTGAGATTAATATAGTTCCTTTCAAGGGACTGATCAGTTGGGTGTGTAATACAGAGCTGGGTGTCATCAGTGCAGGAATGGGGTAAAGTATGAAGCCTTGTGGCATGCCTTGATTCACTGAGTTGAAGTGAATATGGTGCCACCATGAGATAGGCTCCATGTATAGTTTTTTTCCCCCCATATTTTCCCCCCCCATATTGACTGCACCTCAGCGAACCCGACTGTCAAACTCCTGAAGTTTGCAGATGACACCACTGTCATCGGCCTCATCAAGGTCGGTGACGAGTCTGCATATCGACAGGAAGCGGAGCGGCTGGAGCTGTGGTGCGGCCGACACAACCTGGAGCTGAACACGCTCAAGACTGTAGAGATGATCGTGGACTTCAGGAGGCATCCTTTGCCACAGCTGCCCCTCACGTTGTCCAGCTGCCTTGTGTCAACCGTCGAGACCTTCAAGTTCCTGGGAATTACAATCTCTCAGGACCTGAAGTGGCCGACCAACATCAACTCCGTCCAAAAAAAGGCCCAGCAGAGGATGTACTTCCTACGGCTTCTGAGAAAGCACGGCCTGCCACCGGAGCTGCTGAGACAGTTCTACACAGCGGTCATCAAATCAGTCCTGTGTTCTTCCATCACAGTCTGGTTTGGTGCTGCTACAAAAAAGGACAAACTCCGACTGCAACGGACAATCAAAACTGCTGAAAGGATTGTCGGTACCCCCCTACCCACCATTGAGGACTTGCACGCTGCCAGAACTAAGACAAGGGCGTGCAAAATCCTCTCGGACCCTCCGCACCCCGGTCACCAGCTCTTCCAGCTCCTTCCCTCAGGTAGGCGCTACCGATCAATGCAAACTAGAACTAGTAGACATTCCAACAGCTTCTTCCCTCTTGCGATCAACTTCTTAAACACCTAACCTATAATTCCATTACAACAAGCTGGCAATTTTTTGACTTGAGTTCGTTGTCACATTTCTGTGGGGCCAATTATGTATTACTCGTGCACTCACTGTAGTTGTCTCGCCATGCTGCACTATTTGCATATACTGGCCACTCATGCCAGAGTAGCATCTGCTCCATTTGCACACTGATTGAGGAGTATCTGTAACATTCGCAAAACCAACATTGTCCCAGATGATCGCACTACTCGTCACTTTAAACCGCATACACTCCTTGAAGTCTCAGCGCCCTTTGCACAATGGTCATTGCACCGGAATATTGCAATATTAGTAATTCGAACTGCTCTAAGTGCTAGAGGACTCTGCATCTTTTTGCACAATTGTTTTTTGTCAATGTCTTTATGTCTCCAAAGTCTTCTGTAAATTGACTGTTTGTTGTACTAGAGCGGCTCCAACTACCGGAGACAAATTCCTTGTGTTTTGGACATACTTGGCAAATAAAGATGATTCTGATTCTGATTCTGATATTGGCATCATTTTGTCGTTAGAAACAAAACTCTTTTGTGCATTAAAAAATAGGGTTCATCAGTTCAGAGAACATTTTTCCCTGTTGTTTTTTTTTGTGAAGAAACACTTTAACAATCATGGCTGGAAATAATGGTGGCTAGAACTGTACATTAATATAATGCGCATTCAACAATAAAACAAAGGTTCTCCATGTTTTTTCCACTCAGCATTCAATCACTAAATGTGTGTGTCCAATTTGAAATTAACTTGCGCACCAGTGTACCAGATGGGCAAATTTGTCCTATTCAGGAAGCAAAATATTGATTGGCTTGCACACTCACTGCATTTATATTGTCAGCACTTAATCAACCCTATTAGAAACCTCAAGTGACTTCAGTCTCTGCCATTGGGGTTAAGAGGACAATTGACTTTTTTTGGACAGAACGAGAATGATAGGACTTTAAGTGGGGTGAAGAAAGACACACAATTAACAATTTAGTAATTAGACTTAAAATAATAGAGCAATTAGAAGCCACACGTAGAAGAGTGAAACAAGAGTGAAACAAAAGTGTACAATAGTGGTAAATGAATGCTTCAAATAAAGATGTCAAAGATGACGTGAGCAGGGGAAATTTTTCAGAGGCATTAGGTGGGAGGGTGCAAGCATGGATTCTGAGTAATTGTTTCCTCAAATTTTTGGCTGTCTGACCACAGAGGATGAAACAATTGGAAAAGCTGTTAAATAATTAATTTGTCAACAGCGCGGGGCAGAATGGACTGTTTGAAGAAGGGGCAGATGTTTCAGCAGAGTTAAAAAGAGGGAGACACACAGTTGCACAATCCTACACGAGAAAGCCCGGTGCTGGAGACTGGCTCATCACCTGCATGAACACCATATGTCACTGAGGCTGACAATCTGCTCGCTAAGCCAGCACCTTGAAGTAAAAACAAACACTTATGCTTGAGTATGCACACAAATCTTCCTTCTTTCTTAATGGTTCCATTTTTTTTTTTGACTGCAAATACTCCTTCTTGCATACTGATGTGCAGCTCTGTTTACGCGGGGCTGTGAAGATAAGAATGAAACTGTTGATAGAAATGCCGGCAGAGTGCCTTCACCTACACACTGATCCACATCAGTGCATGCATCCTCACTGTCAAATGCAGAAAACAGGCAGATAGTCACACTTTCAGGTGCCACCTCATCCCCACACACCCGAGGCAACGCGGTGAGGAGTGTAAACAGTGCTTTCTTTCAATCCATCATTGTGTGAAATTACGTTCGCAGGTGACAGCTATCCCTGAGACCAAGCTCAACGCTGAAACCACCATTAAAATCTAATGAGGCAACACCACTCATAACAACCAAATAATCATTTGGCATCATGTTACAACACATACCTATGCCCGAGCCACTAAAACAGCAGCCGACTTTCATTCAATTACTGTACTGAGTCTAATGGTTTTTAGTTCTCCTTTTGAGAGAGACTGGTTTTATTCCTCTCCGTGCGTGGCTTGCAAGTGATTACTATAAGGCTACAAGGATCTATTTTCGGGTAATGCAAACTTATGACATAGCGAAGCATACAGTACTTTTAAATCCTTTAGACATGATTGTGTACTTCACATAATAAATTACACTGTCAAAGGTTGGTTTGAGGTTTTGGTGATTTACTGTGGAAATACGCCCCAAAACAGTATGTGCAAAGGAGTTCGATATAAGTGTGTTCATGAAGAAAATTTGACGATGCGGTGAAGCTGCTGAGTGAAGGGTCGTGTAACATTTAAAACAATCTTTGGATCTTGTGATTCCGTTCACATGACATACTTTATCATTTACTTTAATACGAGTCCCCAGTAACCGGGACAAATTATATAGTCAGAGGGAGTCCCAGCGCTCACTTCCAGAGTGCCTTCATGTCGGTGTTTTGTGGTTTCAGTGTGTTGGGATGCGGCATTTGCATTTGTTGTGACCTCTCTCGGCCACCGTACTTTACTGATCGTACCGGTGGGGTTACCTAGATTTATGTGCTTGTTTCCTGTGAGGGAAATTAAAAATGACACGACATTTAGACTATTATTAGGAGTCATGTATATTTAGTGACAGACTAAATTTAAACAAGAAAAATAATCAAAATTTGTTAAAATAGAAATAGGTAGAATTTGTGACATTATGCGGCATACTGTATTTTAGCCTATAAAAGCAAATGGTAAGCTCAATAAATAACTTGGCTCATACTAAGAACAATTTTCTAGTTGGTTGTTCACATATATCAGCATGAATGTCCATTGCATTATTGTACAAAGGAATGTGTGGAAGGAACTTCCTAATTTTCAGATTAAATTTCCCGCTTGGCTCAAAGGATTTATTTGATTTCAATAGTAAAAGACAAGGGCACAATGACAGGGAAATCAATACTGAAGTTTAGTGATACCTTTGATCAAACAGCCCAACCTATGTGTAGGAGAGAGTCAAATCAAGACTATCGCAGTGAATGTGAGTGGTTTATATGAACAGGGAACCAGTGCACAATGTACCACATTTCTCCCCCAAAGTCAGCTCGGTTAGGCTCCAACTCACCTTTGGTCCTCATGAGGACAAGCAGGATAGAAAAAGAATGAATATGTGGTTTTCTTGAATTTATGAAGATACAACATGGTTGTGGACCCACCCTGTATGGAAATTGAAAGTGTTTTTGAGGTAATGTTTTGAATTCATACTGAAGCAACAAATTAGATCTGCATTATTTTTACTTAGCATATAGTTGATGGGTCTTGGGTCACTTTAATATGAGTTCTGCCTTCACCAGACCCTGTAGAACCCGGTTGGAGTGAACACCAGTCTTCTCAGCCAGTGTCTCTGGGAATGTCCTCATTAAGTATCCCATCTTCACAATCCCTGTCTCCCTGAAAGCGCTTCTCATTGTGTCAGACAAAAAGGCACTCAAAGGTAGAAAACTGTTATTGAATAGTGGCTCTTCAAACAACCACAATCCAGGCTCTGCAGAGGCTCGAGTAAAGTCCAAAGTCTGCCAAGCATCAAGGACAGAGCTATAAAAAAACCGGAGCTAGAGGACAGCAGAAACAGATGTTTGTCATAACCTAGCCGCCCGGCACTCCGGAGCAGCAGACGAGCGACGGCTGACCAGCAGATTGAGTCTTCGTACAACAGCCTCTGTGCCGTCTGTAAACGAAAACCAGCCATCCTGGAGGCAATGTCTATAAGGCCTTGCCCCCCTTCCGTCACAGGGAGATACAGGACTGACACTCTCATCCAGTGATGACCAGACCAAAAAAAGTCCACCAGCATCTTCTGTAGCTGTTTAATCAGTCCTGGTGGGGGTGCTAACACCTGAAGTCTGTGCCACAAAAGACAGGCGACGAGATTGTTTACAATCAGAGTTCTTCCCCTGTAGGAGAGCTGAGGTAGCAACCATTTCCATCTAGACAACTTAGCTTGCACTTTTCCCAGCACTCCCTTCCAATTTTTAGCAACCATCTTATCGTCACCCAAATAAATCCCCAGAATTCTCAACCCACTATTTCCCCATGTAAGACCACCAGGGAGACCATACGCAGTCGCCTGTGTTGGATTACCAACCCAGCATGCCTCACTCTTTTCCCAATTTACCTTAGCTGAGGAAGCCTTTTCATACAGCGTTAGACTTTCTCTCAGTGCCTCTATGTCCCCATGTCCCTGGACCATTACAGTAATGTCATCAGCATAGGCTGACACGACTATGGGAAGGCTATAAGTCATCTCTGGCAGACATAGACCTTTCAAGGTTTTCCTTGAAAGGTTTTCCTAAGGTTTTCCTATCCTCAATAGGAGAGGCTCGATAGCAAAACTATACAATAGTCCCGAAATAGGACAGCCTTGTCTAATCCCTCTCCCGACCACGACTGGTCTGCTCAGTCCTCCCCCAACCTTAACTACACAACATGCACTCTCATACAGGAGTCTCACCCATGATACAAAATGCTCCCCAACTCCAAATGTGCGCAATGTGGAAAATAAGAAAGAAAGATCCACCTGATCAAATGCTTTTTCCTGATCAATAGAAATAATGCCTACATCAACACCGTATGCCTTGCACACATCAAAAATATCTCTCATTAAAAATAAATTGTCCAACAAAGATCTGCCAGGGATGCAGTACGACTGGTCTTCGCCAATTACAATGTCCATATAAACTTTTAGTCTATTTGCCAAAACTTTGGATAAAATTTTATAGTCCGTACATAGTAAGGCAACAGGTCTCCAATTCTTGAGCAAAGTTAAATCCCCCTTTTTTGGCAGAAGAGAGATCACCGCACGCCGACAGGAAGCTGGAAGAGTTCCTCTCCCAAAGGAGTCCTTGAAAACCTCCAACAAGTCAATCCCAATTATATTCCAAAAGTGTTTATAGAAATCTGCTGGTATTCCATCCAAACCTGGGGCCTTACCAGAGGTCAACTGGGTCACCGCAGTCGTCAATTCCTTCAGAGTAATGTCAGAACCCAGGAAATCTTGTACATCAGATCCCAGCTGAGGGACACCCTGAAGTAGTGTCTCTGTAGCCTTTCCATCGCACCTTTCTGCCTCAAACAGGTTGGAGTAGAAAGACACCGCTAGCCTTCTCATTTCTGCAGAATCTGAAGTCAGCGTCCCATCAGGCCGCTGTAGGCACACCATTTGTTTCCTCTGTCCAAAAGATCTCTCCAGGTTAAAAAAGAAGGAGGTGGGTGCATCGATGTCCCTCAGTGTGGTAAAACGTGACCGGACCAGAGTTCCTTTAGCCTTCTCTTGAGGAAAACATGTCAACTGCTGTCTTTTTTTATTTAACTGCTCGGTATTTTCAGCAGCCACACTCTCCAAAACCTCAATGTCCTCTTCTAGTTTCTCTATAGCCTTCCTAGTATTAATACTAGAGAAGGATGCGTACTGTTGGCAAAACACTTTCACTTGACTTTTTCCCTACCTCTCACCACTGAATTAAGGAGGGAAAAAACTCTTTCTTGGCTCTCCAATTACTCCAAAACAATTTAAAATTTTCACAAAAAAACAAATCATGTAAAAATTTGACATTAAAATGCCAGAATGATTTCGGCTTGTCCATGTGGGACAAAATTAGTTCCAATAATACCAACTGGGGAAATTTGACAATTAATTGCCCTGGTGTTAAAAGCCACAGACATAAAATCTGTCTAATCTGGCTGCAGTAACCACGCCATCAAAAACTTTCATTCAGGTATATTGTCTGTTGGTCGGATGCTTTGTCCTCCACACATCATCTAAATCCAACTCCTTAGTCATCTTTGACAAGAAACAGGATGACTGGGTATGGAGCTCCTGTCCTATTCTATCTAAAGCGGGATCGGTGCAACAGTTCCAGTCCCCCCCAACTAAAACACATTCTACTTTATCACAGTTGTCCAAATTTTCCTTTAGTACTTTGAATAAACTCAAACGGTCCCGCCCGCAATTTGGTGCATATACATTCACAAATTTAAACATAATGTTTTGGATTTCTGCTTTAACCATTACAATCCTCCCTGCAACTATTTCTGTGATCGCTAAAACATTAACACTAAGAGTGGGACTAAATATTATACCGACCCCCGCACTAAGATTAGAGCCATGACTGAGAACGTACTGACCGCCCCAACATAGCCCCCAGTCCGTTTCATTTAAATTATCACTGTGTTTCTTGCAACATAGCGATACCTATTCTTTTTTGTTTTAGGATTTCTAACACTAGCGCCCTCTTCTGTGCATTTCTACCCCCGTTAATATTTAAGGATGCAACATGTAAATAATTCATATTAATAAAAAAGAGAGGAAAATATAGCCAAAAGACAACAGCAGAGAAAACACCCAGTGTTGCAGTTCAATTTCTAATTTAATAATCAACTTTCAATTTTTTCTGTCTTTTACCACTTAAAATTTTCCTAGCAGCAGTCACGTGCTTCCTCAGGCGATATCTCTTCTTGTCATCAAGCAAGTCTGTTCCTACCACCTTTTGTAGGGTACTCACAGTCTTCACAAACTTTCTAACATCTGGAAAATATTATTGTACATCAACCGTTTTACCGAATGTATCCTCCAAAAACTCATCTAATTCTTTCAAAGGGTATAAATCCTTACTCTGGGAAACGCTGTCAGCAATTGAAGCACCATCAGAGTCACCATCAGTCTCCAGCCCCATAGCCTGGCTACCATCACCATGCTGAACCTGGTCTACTATATCAGCCTTCAGCTGCTGTCTCACATCACTAGCCTGTGCCATTTTCATCCGGTCAACAATACTATTCTGTTCTATAATTTGCATGTCATTCTTACTGTCATCCTTCTCAATAATAGCACGTTGTCCCTCTACCTTTGCCGCCACCGATCCACGGCTTTCAGCAAGGGGTACCTCCGCCGTCGAGACGGCATTCACACTCATAGGGCCCACTCCAACGGAGTCAGGCTCAGCCGTCCGCTCCTCAACTTCAACGACCCCGTCCACAACCGGACCTGCCTGGGCGTGATCCTCGGGGCTATCAACATCAGCAGGTCTCACTGTAGCATTGTTATGCGGGCACGGCACCCATTTATGACCAACATCTCCACACTCAAAACATTTAAACATTTGATGCTTCCCGAGCTTGCATTCACCATATACAGTCCTTCCTCATGACGAACACGGAAAGAAACATCCAACGTCTGCGTCTGAGAGTCTAAAAACATGAAAACCTGTCTCTCCCTCACACTTCTCTGAAACACACCACCACAGAAGAAGAAGAAGAAGAAGAAGAAAAATCACCTTTTATTGTCAAGAACATGCATGCATGCACCTGAAATTTGTTCTCTGCATTTAACCCATCACAGTGAATACATACACATGTTAGTGGAACACACTGGAGCAGGGTAAATTCTTTTTCTATCCTGCTTGTCCTCATGAGGACCAAAGGTGAGTTGGAGCCTAACCGAGCTGACTTTGGGGGAGAAATGTGGTACATTGTGCACTGGTTCCCTGTTCATATAAACCACTCACATTCACTGCTATAGTCTTCAACTACCCTAAAATAAATTTAATTTAATTTAATTTAATGATAGATGTCAGTCAGGAGAAGGTTACAGAATAATTCCAAGCCAGCAAATATACCCTGGAATACAATAAAGACAGTCATCATCAAGTGGAGAAAATATGACACAATATTTTCGAGAACTGAACGTCCATTCAAATGATGAAAAGATGAGAGAAAACCTAGTCAGGGAGGCTGCGAAGAGGCTTGCTGGTATTTTCCTGTCGTTCTTCCCAATCACGCCCTTCCAGGTCTCACTGTCATTGGCCACGTGAGCATTGAAGTCCCCCCAGCAGAACGATGGAGTCCCCAGCGGGGGCAAGTACTCGTATTCTTTCCATGTGGAGAAGGGTATCAAGACAGAAATCTTTTCTTGCACAAAAACATCCAACCCTGGCTAAATTGACCAAAAACTGTGAATGTGGAGTGTTTTATCTTCTGATAAAACCAAGGTTGAACTTTTAGGCCTTGATTCTAAAATATGTAAAGTGCAAAAACAACACCGCCCATCACTAAAAGAACACCATACGTGAAGCATGGCGGTGGCAGTATCGAGCTTTTGAAATGTTCTTCTTCAGCTGCGACTGGTGTCTTAGTCAAGGTGAAGGGAATTATGAACAGTTCCAAATACCATTCATTTTTGACACAAAACATTCAGTCTTCCCTTACATGGATGAGAAAGAGGAATTTTACCATTCCGCATGACAGGGAAACAAAGTCTACACCCAACTCAGCAAACCACTGTCCTAACGAGATGCAAATAAAGTTTTGGAGTGGCCTACCTAGTTGAAAATGCTTGGGGTGACCTGAAGGGGGCTGTGCACATGAGATGCCGTCACAATCTGACAGATTTGGAACACATTTGCAAGGAAAAGTAGGTCAATATTGTCAAGTCAAGGTGTCATGCTTATAGACTCCTACCGCAAAAGATTGAGCACTGTAATCACATCAAAAGCTAAAACAACGTATTAGATATGTTTGAAGCAATCAGCTTATTGAATGTTTTATTTTGTATAGTCCTCAAAAATGATTATTTCTTTTTCAATTGAATAGTACAGGTTTTAATTGCAGCACGGTAAATAGTGGTTAACATAGTGGACACATCTGTGTCGGAACATGGAATGCAGTTTTTGCTCTGACACTTGACCAAAGTCAGCTGGGATAGGCTCCACCTCACTCGTGACCCTAATAATGGATGGTTGAAAGTTTATAATTCCCATTATGGAAATGTTTTTAGATTATTAATGGTGTTTTATTTATTATACATAAAAAAAAATGTTGCAACATGGATGTGTTAAGTTTCTTCACTACATACATTATAAATAAAAGCATTTCGACAAACCTTTTTGGCTTTCTATAATTATTTTTATTTACATTTACATTTATACATTTCTGTGTTGACACCTTGCTGCATGTTATGGTATTGTTATGGTGCAAACATAGCCGTAATGCATGAATAGATGCTAGAATGTGTAGTGAAGGACAATAAGAGGTGACAAATGATAGTTAGTAGTAAAACAAGCGCTATGTGGGTGTATACGATTGATTGGTGATTGCTGTTAGTTTTTTGTGGCACTGTGTGGTGGCAATAAAGAGAAAGAGTTGTAAAGTAGAGGGAATATAAACTCCCAGATGCCAGGTATTTTTCCAACCAGCAGGGAAGAAGACATCAGTCTAATGAGTTCTCTCATAGCTGAGTGGGTGCCGTGTTATGGATCACACAAATATTCTTGCACGCACATACACATTGCAACATAGCTCACGTGGCTGTTATGAATTACATGGGCCCGTACCTAAAACCTTGGCCCGGTGCCTCAACACACGATACCCGCATTTGTCATTTTGCCCAGTGGATCCATCCCACTGCAAATATTTGACATAAACGTAATTGAATGCTATATAACATTAATTCCTCATGAAAGTTTTCTTCTGTTCACTCAGTGAATATGATGCTATTGTGAAGTTTAACAATTTTCTTTCAATTTTGGTTTATACATTTCATACCAAATGCTACTGTGAAACAAAACACTCTCTTAAGCTGTCTCAAATAAAATAAAGTATGTTATCAGAATCAGAATCAGAATCATCTTTATTTGCCAAGTATGTCCAAAACACACAAGGAATTTGTCTCCGGTAGTTGGAGCCGCCCTAGTACAACAAACAGTCAATTTACAGAACACTTTGGGGACAACAGAACACTTTGGGGACACCTTATGTATCACCTTTCAGAAGATACAATGAAATGTGCTCTATATTTGCTAATTTCTGTTTTCCTTAGAAGTGGCGACAGGGCAAAATTTAACACCAGATAATGAGAGTGACTACAGTTTTTTTTTTTTTTTTTTTTTTACCAGATATGGTCTTGAATCAAATGAGGTGAAAAACAAGCCAAATTAGGGATAAAACAAAACATTAAAATACATTCATCTCACATGTCCACACAAAGAGTCAAAACAAGGGACGCTTCACAAAGCGTAACGAAGCAAAGAAAAGTACAAATCAATACATCCCACAAGAAGAACAGATCCGGTACGCATAAGAGCTCACAACTCCACCGATGCAAACTTATCTGGCTGCTTGTTTGGTCCATGCTCCACCAGGTTTTCTTGACTTTCTGTCTAATTCCATAGATCAACATGTATCATCACAAATTGTGATGTGTTTTTGAGAGTGTGGGAATTAAAATTTCTTCTGGGGCGTTCTGGTTTGTCAACTTAGGTCGTACAACAAACAAGGAAGGGTGAAAATGAGTGCGTTGTTGATTAAAGGAAAGGTCAGTCATACCGTTTATTAATTTATTTATTTTTTAAAATGTTTTTCCTTTCCTTTACTCATTTCATTCGTAGATGACCATAGATTATTTATATTAACCTTTATGCCATTGGAAAAAATATGAATAATGTATGCTATCATATTAAAGTGACTTTTCTGACAGTTGCTGGCTTTTGAGGAAATGCTGTTGTCCATCTCAATCTAAGACTGTGTTAGATGCTCTGGCCAATTAAAACCACCCATGTGTTTGTTTTCACTATTAGAGGTGGACATACGAACCGCATGCTGTTGGACATCGTAAACATAGCACACACAAACACTGCGATCTGTCAGGTTTAAAACATTGAGGTATAATGTGCTTTGGACAGATCAACAAGTGATGTGTTCTGCCATGTTTAAGACAAATTTTCCACTAAGTACAATTGTTTAATAGTTATTTAGAATAAGTCATAATTGGTGTTTGCAATTGTTGCATAAGTATGAAATGAACCACTAATGTAATACAAAATGTTAAACCATAAACAGACACACATAAAACACCTTTTGATCCCAAGTGACAAGCATGGGACCTGACCAGTCAGCATGAAGAATTAATCCATTGATGCTCGCTAAAATTAGTTCAGTAGCTTGACAGTTTGCATGACTTCCTATTGCAGTTCTAAGATTTTCGTGCCTTTTGCTTTCGTTTATGAAAAGGTACAGCATACAGAAGAAAAGTCTAAACTTTTTCTCAACAGAGTATAGCTGAAGTCTTGAAATTTTTTACAATATTTGTATTGTATTTCAGATTCGATGTACACATTCTAGCTAGCTAGTGGATGCAGAAACGCTTCACTTTGTCTTCCTTCGTGCCATGTTTGAACAGTCGCATTACTATGCAAAATTACTTGGGTACAATTATTTGTACCCTAAATCCTAATTAAACGTTTACCCATCGCCAGTAATGCTCTCGGCATCTTGGGGAAGAGGGGTCTGCTGGATCTTGAATGATTATACCAAAATGTCTAAAAATGGCAGAGTAGGTAGATATGATGGTGATTTTTTTAAATGTATTATTATTATTTTTTTTATTATTGCTAACCTCCCCAAGGTGTGAACAGTGACATTATGTACAATGTGGGGAAATGCTGTCACTATCAATGTCTTGCGACATGTTTAAAAAATTAGTTATGAGGGGGGCGGACTGTGAAAAATAAAATGCAAAACATTTCCACATTGTTTGATGTTTGGGCGAAAGTACCCCAACTGCCCTCCAGCTGTTTATTTCTTATGCCTGTGCCCGACCTCCCTTTCAACTGCTTGTGATTGACCATAGCCTAAAAAATAAGGAGAGACTCTTTCTCTCTGATGCTAGCTTTAAATCAATGTGGGCCCTCGCATTGTGCTGTCAACTACAGCCTCCTCTGTCTTTACTGTGTCACCCAAAAATATTCAATTATGCCACAGTGGAGGGTGTGAGCCCAGGGTGTGAGGAACAATCAAGGGGGAAGGGGAAAGAAACAGCATGCAGGGAGGATTGAGAACCTCATTTCAATGGCGTAACAAATTAGATGCGGGTTTGAAAAGAAAAAAAAATGTATAAAAAAAAAAGAAGGGACTGGGAGCAGTAACCGCAAAGCGAATGATCATTAAAGTGTAGCCGTTGGGGAAAGATCAAGTGAAAATGGATATTATAGGATCAGGTGAAATGGTCAGGATGGGTGAGAGGGAGGGAGCTATTAACAGTGCACTGTAGGGCCCTACTGATCACCATAATAATAATAATAATAATAATAAAAGTAGGACTAAAAAGGAGGACAGTAAAGGCCATCAATGGATGTAGGGCAGCTGTTAAGGTGGAAATCAGAGACCCATGTGCGCCGCGAGAAATGACAGCTGGACGACCTTCAGCCAGGGATCACACACGCTCACTCTCACACTTGAATTACGATCTGTCTCTTCTGATGAACCTCTCTGGCAATGTCTTTAGTTATCGCGGGAATACTGTGGTTTTCATCTTACTTTCTTGCTGGAGGTGATAAGCTAACACACCAGCAACATTCAGGTTTAGCGCAATGGATTGTATATTTCACTCAGCCATAATCATCCTAAAGCAGTTAGACACCTCCTCAAAATTAGAAAATAGTTTATAAATGTTGCTGAAGAAAATGTAACATGTTCAGTACACAGACCAGGAAAAAAACCAATATAATGTGCCACCTGAACATCAAATTCCATACTCATATATACAAACCTGCATCAAATGTAACATGAAGATAATGCAGACATAATCTCAAATTATTTGTGAGCTAAACTTCAAAAATATACTTTTCAAGAGTAAACAAGAAAAAAATGGACAACTTCAGCATATATTCACGCAAGCTACATTCACAAAGAAAACGGGTGAGCTTATCCTGGCTGACTTTGGGCAAGAAGCGGGGTAGATCCTAGAGTTGGTCAACAGTCACTCACAGGGCAAAAAAATAACCTTTCACACTTCACACCATCCATCCATTCTCAATATCGCTTATCCTGTTCAGGGTCGCAGGGCACTGGAGCCTATTGCAGCTGACTTCGGGCAAAAGGCAAAAACTACACCTTGAATTCGTTGCCAGTCAGTCACATGGCACATATAGACACAGACAACCATTCGCACTCACATGTCACTGATTGGGAACTGAACCCACATTGCCTGCACCAAAGTGAAGGAAACGTACCACTACACCACCATCAGTGACTCTCACTTCACACCTATGGGCAATTTAGACTCTCAGAGACATTACAATGTAGATACAAATGGCTGAGGCTCAAGTGCAAACCACTTGTTGGACCACTAGTCCACTAGTGCTGACAAGGAAGGAAAAAACTAATTTTATACATATTGTAGGCAGGTCAATAAAAATACAATTTAATCATAAAAACAATTAAAGGAATATGTAAGTTGTAGATCAGATAGCAGAGTCATAAAATTAATATTGAAATGAGTAAATAGTCAGGGCAATAATAAAAGAGCTAAATTTTAAAAAATGATGAATTGCAGTACAAAGGGCACTTAGTTTCTCATTTGTTTGAATCAGGGTTATCAAAGTCATTGTAGTTCAGGGGGCACATACAGCCTAATTGGATGTCAGGCAAGCCGAACCAGTGAAATCATAACATAATTAATATAAAATATGGTGTTTCTCTTTTTGTTATAATGGAAATAAATAAAATGGAATAAAATGGAAATAAAATGGAATCAATACATCATACTGTATATAAACAAGATATGTACCAGATGAAAGACCAAAGTCTCAGGTATATATTTTGTATTCATGTCATTTTCATATTTTGTTTGAGTGCAGAGTTATAAGCAATCTAATAGAGAGTGTGAACATGTGATAGGTTGCCCCACCATCGGGTAAGTTGTCTCACTATATGGGGTATGATGGATTTTGCAACTAATAAAAAGTGACAAAATCATTGTTGTTCTCCTTTTTTTACTTGAAAGTGAACATTGAAGTAAGGCACAGAAAATGTTTATCATTAAGCTTGAAAAGATTGGTCATTGAACAAGCGTTAACATAAAATATTATGCAACATGCACGGAATTAAAGTCCTTAGGAACTGCTGGCACATAGGTCGTGGCTCTCAGTCTCAAATGCCTGTTTTACCTTTCTTTTAAACTGAAAATAAAAGATTAAGCAGAATTACAAAACAAAAAAGCTTTGCTTCATTATGAAAATACATGTGACAACTAACTCCAAAATGTCCCAAACTATCATGCTAGCGTTAACTTAAAATTAGCTTAAAACAGAACAATGACTAAGGTATGACAAGATTCCTTTAGCTCTCCTCTAAAATCTCCACATGTATCATTGCTAGGATTTTTATCTGAAAGAAGCCCATTATAAAATATATAAAATTAACTTTTTTTTTTTTTACTTTGCGTTGTGCAAAAAGGTTGATTGGCACTCGTCTCACCTCACAGTGTGAGATTGTCTTCTAAGACAGCACACGTCCCCTGACCATGTAAAGGAAGAAAACTAGTATTCTACTTTTTAGTTGCCACCTCTGGTGGAGAAGATATTTGCAATGTGACAACTGACCCATGTGACAACAAGCACCGGTCTCCCCTGTTATCAAATATTTATTGAAGTATGCTTTTTCAAAACAGTAAGAACAAGCTAAAATTCCTAAAGAAACATTGCAATTTGCTTCAATTTATCATCTACATGTTTGTTTTATAACTGACCCCACTGATCATATGTAAAAGTTAAAAACTTGAAGTTACATGTATTTGGAACAGAAAAAATATACTATTGCACGTCATAAATAAATGAATTTATCAAGATTTAGGAATTAATTCAACACATTTTTTTTCCTTGTACATTTTTTTCCTTGTACATAATAATTCTCAAAACCTAAAGTGTCTAAAGTGTAAGAACCATTTTAAATGTATAAGAAAGTGATCACCTGCAATTTACTGTATAAACCTTATTCATTAAACGTACATACATACACCACTTTCAAAGTCATCTTGTGGGCGTAAGCCTACGTTGAATACACCGGAGCTGTTGATGCTTCAAACCTCCTTGACTCTGCTTTTCATAATGACGGACAGGAAACTTGACTTGCTTATTACACCGTTTACTTCCTAAATAGGGACAGGTTATGTACTGGACAGTACATCTTTTTATATGTGCACTATAAAAGACAACAAGACACATTTGCATTATGGCTAATTAGCTAACTTGCTGAGCGCTCCTCGTCTTTTGTAACACACCCACCTTATTTATAGCCAGTGTCTGAGAGGGGAGTGCTATTGCATCATCAAATAACCAAAAGCCCATCTGAACAAGCACAATTGCTTGGAGTCTCACAGTGACCCTGTTACGCTGGCCAGTTTTGGGCCGCGGGCCTTACAATTAACACTGCACGTTTAAATGATTGGAACATAACCTTTCAACCAAACATTGGTGATTACACGACCAGGTGTGAATCACCTGGTCGTGTAATCTTCCAGTTCTTTCCAGTCGTCGTCTCATCCAGAACCCTTCTCTGTTAAAACCAACATCGCTGAGATGTGTGTAAAATATCTTGTAACTATGCACTTTAATGCAGGAAAGGATGCAAGGACAGTCCGCCGGGATGAGCAGCTCAACAATAGCCTCATAAGAAAGATGACACAAAGTATGTTTGCATAGTATTGATGTTGCCTCAACTAACATTACCCTCACTACACTGTGTGGACTTGTATTTGTGTGTTTCGTCCTTTTTCTACTCAGAGGTCTGAGGTCCCATGGGTATCCCTCTTCAACTAAGAAATGACAGTGAAGACAGCCTAATCTCCGTTCTGTCTCTCTCCTGATGCCTCACTTCCTCCTGTCCATCTATTGACATGTCTGTGGCTTCAGCACCATGCACACAAGGAATCTCAATGATCAAGCACGTGTCAGAGACCTTTACCTGTGCTCCACAAATGGACTTGTGAATATGAGTCACCTACAGAGGGTGTCACTGACCATTTGAAACAGTCTCAAGGCTGGAGTGTGAATACTAAATATCTCCTCATTGCACTCTTGTGTGTCACATCTCTGTCAGCCCGAGTGAAAATAGGGAGATCCATGCACAATGCAGATCTGGAATTATGAGCATGCATGAATGTCAGCTATCTCACTGAACAGTGCATTCATCATTAAGAAAGCAAATGATCAATGCCATTTAGCAGGTCATGTGGCTATGCACTTTGTGCAAGAAGCTAATGAAATGTAATAACATATCTAAATCAGTGTTTCCTAACCTTTATTAAGCAAAGGTGCATTTTTTTTTTCATTAGAAAAAAATATCACGCACACCACCAAACCAAAATGTCACAGAAGATTTATACTATAAATTCAAATTAAGCTTTATACACAAATCTACTGCAAGAGCATTTTGATTGTTCTGCCTGTTGGAATGTCGCTGCCATAAACAGATGAACAAAGATACATTATTTGTAGTAAATCCATCATTTTCGGAACAAGTAATTGAAATTCTATTATTTCTCGCAGGACAGCTGATGATCTTTGATGGCACAGTAATGTCTCACAGAACAGTGGTTGGGAATCACTGAAATTTGTGTAATACATGCAAACGTACTTAATATCGCTCGAGAATTAATATTTTACATACGTATCTGGCATACTGTTAGCAACCACAAGTTCTACCCTTCCACTGAAATCATGTATATTTTTAATGCAGCCCTTTTCATTGAAAGGTCAGAATCATAGCATACGTCATTCAAAATTCGAAGGAGGGAGTTATTTAAGTAGATGTTTTGAAATTCAAGTGGGTTGTGTTCTAAAAGCCATCCAAAGTTTTTTCTTTTTTTTTACACTTCCCACAACACACATCATCATAATGCCCATAGGCAGGGGAGCAATATCATATAAAAAATGTCTAGAGATGTGATTTTCCTAAATTTACTAATAAGCCTGTTTTATTCTGCTGGCAACTGCATTGGGTCTCACTGCAGTGAAACAGAGTTGCATGAATCAACTCTAATGATTCACTTGTTAAACTTCCATCTTTTTAACCAACTGTGATTGCTGGTCACATTTGACCTTGGTCGCAATGAAAAATACGTACTACAGACAGTGTTTCCATTTTTCTTATTTTTCCACTAAGATCTAACAGAATCTGTATTTTTTTAAAGCTCAGTAAGAAATAATGACTAAATAATGACTAAATAGAAAGCCTTTTCAAGTTAGTCATTAAGGTTAAAATAAGTTATAAAATAAAATCTCACGTACAATAGCTGTGGTGTTCAATCATAGTTTATTTCTACTATGTATTGTGTGGTGCAAAAATTGGAAAAGAGGAGATCGGAATTTAAAGTTGAGAGTTACAGCATGTAGATATGGATCAGAGTTTTTGGAATAATACATATTCATATGGGGAATGGTATTGGGGTCGATCTGTTCTCTGTATTGGTTTCAACCCCCTTGTTGACAGATCAAACTATGAAACCACAAGGCACAAAATGGCTAACTCATACCCTACTAAGCATGCAACCTTGGAGAGAGACAACACAGAATAAATGAATGTGAACAGAAATCCATACTAGGTACTTGCTTCAGCTTAGATATGTTTGTGCATTGTTTTCCAATATCCATTTATATAAACCGGGTAAGCTGCAACTATGCAAAATTGCGCACATGCTAATATCTTCTTATGTGGGGGGCAGTAAGGGCTTCAGCTTTGGAACTGGAAGATCATGGTTTGAGTCATCCAATGACAAAAAATTAAATTGACCAGTAGTTGTTGCAGACATGCTAAACGGTCAACCCCCAACCGTAGCGCAAGGGGCACTGAACTGTGCGCCTCTACTCTGACATATCTCCTTGCATGCCTGCATGTGTCTGACCCCACATACTCAACCCAACCTAAAGTCATCCAACCTCCAAGAGCCCATCACCTGTTCTTATGAGCCTGTGTGAATTGAATGCTGTGAATCAGGGCCGTTGGTTAGTGCATGAGACTAGTGGGGAGGGCGGGAAAGGCACTCTGCAGAATAGAGGGGGAATGCACTGCACATCCCCGTAGTTGTATGGGTTGTTGTCCCACCCACCAAGATATATCACCAGCTGTCCAGAAAAATACCATAATGTTACATACAACGTAATTATGTGTGTGTGTGTGCGTCTGTGTGTGTGTGTGTGTGTGTGTGTGTGTGTGTGTGTGTGAGAGAGAGAGAGAGAGAAAGTGTGCAAGTGTGTGCATATATAATATACAGTACCTCTCTGTCAGTGCATGATATGGACTTAAATATCATGCAACCCACTCCTAATAAGGGGCTTCTAATGATCTGGTGACATTTCAGAGGATGTGCAAGTGAAGGTAAGAAAATCTGTGGAAAAATGAAATCCATCAACACTGTCAAAAGCTTTAGTAAATAGGGGAAAAGGCTAGTCAGTATTTTGGATGGAGACTATAGACTTGTAGAGAGCATGTGTGTGACATAAAATGCGAGCTTGAGGCTGAATTAGGCGTGAACAAGAGATATAGAGAGAACGATGCTGAGCGATAAGTGCACAAACAAAATGAGAGAGAGTCAGAGAGAGCCTAGATGAGGGAGTAGAGATGATGGGCTGGCAGTTTCCAAGCACCAGGCTGTTTTTCAGATCTGTCAAGCACATTGTGAAGCATTGTTTGAAAGGCACAGGCTGATGGCTGACATATTCACCATGAATCTAGCTTGCCAGGCTGCTGTCCACTGCCCTACACTCAGACACACATGAGCAAATGGACCAATCTGTGTGTGTGTGTGTGTGTGTGTGCGCGCGCGCAGGTGTGTGCGTGCGTGTGTGTGTGCTGGTCACTGAAGGGTAATTGGCTGACCTTGGCCCATCAGGGTGTCTGAGATGAGCAAGGGTGAGGTGAGAGTGAAGAGGAGGAGGGAGGGTAGTAAAAAATGTTTCTCCCACATCAGAGTATTTCTGTCAGTGACACTCCACTCTGGCAGTTAACTCTTAGAACTTGTGAAAATGTGAGGCCACACACGCACTCTTCTGTGATGAAATACAAATAATGTACACAAACAATAATGTACTGATGCACAGTGGAAGCACACTGAATATGAACACCAGTCAATAGCAGCAATCATTGACCTGCGGTCACTTATTCTGTGAGTTAGTGTTTATCCCTTCACCATCTCTGACGAGGGCCATCTTTTGAAAAAATCGCATGCTTTGTTTTTTTTTTTCTCCATTCTGTCACACTTAACTATCCTTGTGTATACATTTCTTTTGTTCTAGCAGTGGAATCACTAGGCATATTTAGGTGGGGCTGAAGTTCCATTCCACTTCTTCATATAGGCTCATAGTCTCCCGGTCGTGCGTAAATCTTTTTTTTAAGTTTTTGGCTTGCGCACCTTCAAGAAATGCAAATTCTCCCGTAATGACTTCTGGCTCACCCACCGTGTGTAAGCGACTTGAGTACACAATGAGGTACGTAAAGAGGTGTGACTCATGGAAGTCTGAGGCTGGCTGTAATTCCTGGAGCGTGCCATTTTCCTGAGACATGTGAATGCCATAGAAATGTATTTGTAAATTCCATCCATCTATCCATCCATCCATCCACTGTACCACTTATCCTCACTAAGGTCACGGGTGTGCTGAAGCCTATCCTAGCAGACTTTGGGCTGGAGGCGGGGTATACCCTGAACTGGTTGGCAGCCAATCCCAGAAAACATATAGACAACTTTTCACACTCACATATTTCAGAGTCTTCAAATAATCTAACCCATCCATCCATCCATCTATCTGCCGTTCCGCTTATCCTCACTAGGGTCGCGGGCGTGCTGGAGCCTATCCCAGCTATCTTTGGTTGAAAGGTGGGGTACACCCTGAACTGGTCGCCAGCCAATCACAGGGCAGTTAGAAACAAACAACCATTCGCACTCACATTCACACCTACGGGCAATTTAGAGTCTTCAATTAATGCATGTTTTTTGGATGTGGGAGGAAACCGGAGTGCCCGTAGAAAACCCACGCAGGCACGGAGAGAACATGCGAACTCCACACTGGCGGGGTCGGGATTTGAACCCTGGTCCTTATAACTGTGTAGCAGATGTGCTAACCAGTCGTCAACCGTGCCGTCGTTTTGCAATAGAATATTACGATATTCAAAATCGTATTGTTTCTTTATAATCTTTTATATTTTTATCATCGGGCACAAAACCAATAATGAAAGATGTACTTCATTTTAGCTAATAACTTAAATCCCATCAATCGCAGGGTGACACATGGAAGCCACGGCCTGGATATGAACCCATGACCTGTGTCAGACACCTTGCTTCCTGGAATATACGGTATATCACACTACAAATGTGAATTTAACTTCCATAGCGGATACAAAGGTTAAGTGTCGTTAATGACATGTGCGCACCGCTGATGTGCACACTTTGTAGGAGAGCATGTTTTTTTTTAACTATTCTGTATGAAATAAATCCAATAAAAGTAATTTAATCACAATACTGTGCTTATGACTGAACGCATGTTTGGAGGTCGATCATATAAAAGACGGTGACCCAGCCATTGTTAAACAGTAGTGCCCTGCAATTAGCTTACGCCAGAGACCGTGAGAAAGTCAAACATATTTCATGACCAACATAGAGCAAATAAAAACAAATGATTTAAAATCTAACTCACCATAAAGACATCGCGATGACTGCAGTTGTTGTGAACGGGGCTTTCTGACAAACTCCAAGCCGCAGCAGTATTTTTAATGCTGACAAGCTCCTCACAGGTGAAAGAGTAAGTAAGAGAGGTGGAAAGCGGGTTCTTAGGCAGAAAGAGAAGAGGAAACCACAGAGCCTCGAATTGAAGGTGGGGACTATGACAGGAAAATCTCAGGAGTTGGTTGACATGATGATTAGGAGAAAGGTTGATATATTGTGTGTCCAGGAGACCAGGTGGAAAGGCTAGAGGTTTAGGAGCAGGGTTCCAATTATTCTACTGTGGTGTAGATGGGAAGAGAAATGGAGTAGGGGTGATTTTAAAGGAAGAGTTAGCTCAGAATGTCTTGGAGGTGAAAAGAGTATCAGATCAAATGATGAGGCAGGAACCTGAAATTGATGGTGTTTTGTATAATGTGATTAGCAGCAATGCCCCACAGGTAGGATGTGACCTAGAGGTGAAAGAGAAATTCTGGAAGGAGCTAGACAAAGTAGTTCTGAGCATCCCAGACAGAGAGAGAGTTGTGGTTGGTCCAGACTGGAATGGACATGTTGGTGAAGGAAACAGGGGTGATGAAGAAGTAATGGATAAGTACGGCATCCAGGAAAGGAACTTGGAGGGACAGATGGTGGTGGACTTTGCAAAAAGGATGTAAATGGCTGTAGTGAACACTTTTTTCCAGAAGAGGCATGAACATAGGGTGACCAACAAGAGCGGAAGTCGAGGACTGAGGAGAGGGGAAAGGAATACATTGAGGTGCGACGTAGGGCAAAGATTGAGGTGGCAAAGGCCAAACAAGAGGCATTTGATGACATGTATGCCAGGTTTGACACTAAAGAAGGAGAAAAAGATCTATACAGGTTGGCCAGACAGAGGGATGGAGATCAATCGCAGGGCACACAAAAACAAACAACGATTTGTGCACACATTTACACCTATGGGAAATTTAGAGTCTTATGTGTGTGTGTGTGTGTGTGTGTGTGTGTCTTCAATTAGGACTGGACCAGCTGATATTCATTTGCACTAACAGGGGCTGGATTGCTGTTTGATTACTGATAGATTGTTGCTTTCCATGCCTTTATGCACCTCCCTTTCTTCATGTGTTCAGTACTTTTTCCCTGTGTCATTTTACATCATTACACATAACTTAATTTCTGATCTTATTTGTTCTACTTTCTTTGCATGTATGGATTATTTGGGTTGTTCCCAACATCTGGTGAAATGTTCATGTCAATCGCACCTTCGGAAATATATTTAGTGAGAAAAATGGTGACATGCTAAATATTTCTTTCAGCCACTGTATGTACATAAAGTAATAACTGTACTGTAGTAACTGTAGTATAATACTGTATTCATATGGCGGCAGGGCGGCGCTGTAAATTTATTTTTAGTGTGAGTGAAAGCTTTTGTGTATTATGATTGCGACGGTGTGTGCGGGTGATTCAAATGTTGAATTGCGACAAAACCAGTGACATTGCTTGGCCACCCATGAAAACGGTTGGCAAACCACATCACTGTGCGACAGCTCAGTCAGGTTCACCCGTGTCACTAGGTGTGCGGCAGACTTAACAGTCACTTCCAGAGTACTCAGTGGTCAGACTCAGGGGCGGTTTCTGATATGCGTGATATGGGAAGCTGGCAGCATTCTGTGGGGGACTGCATTCCAACGCTAGGCTACATATCATTTTGTTGTCTGCTTGCGAGCCGTATTGTATTAAAAGTATGTTAACATACATAAAGCAATTCTTGGATGGATTGCCCAAAACGTAAGCTCCCGAGCACCCGGTGAAAATGCATGTCCCCCCTTTTTATAATTGTTTTCCCAAAATTGCCAGGGTGATCCATTGTTTGACAACAACTTATTGTCGCCATGGTAACGGTGACACGTTTTTTTGGTCACGCCTCCCCGACAGTGTTTGATTTGACAAGATAAAGAAGTCCAGTGACCATAAAAGACGGGATACGGTGGTATTTGAATACATGTCATGTAGTGTTGCAGTCCGTTGCCCCCACAATATGTAAATCACTTCCTTTTTTCGCTGTCTCTTCTGTGGGCATAATTAAAAAACAATGACAAACACATTTGTTTAGGCAGGCATTCCAATACAATTTTATTATTTTGATTTGTATTATTTTAATTTGATTGATTTTGTGTTGTTTTTTTTTTTTTTTTACTGTAAAATGTAAAATGCTGTGATTGTGTATTTTATATTTGTATGACCGAGTATTAATGATCTAAAGCACTTTGTGGGAAAGTTATATGGTTACTTTACATACTTTACTTACTCATCTATGACCATGAACAGGTAGTAGTCATAGAGAATGAATGAATGAATGAATGTTGAGTGTTCCTCTTGGTGTGTTTCACAATATTGTTTACAATGTTCATATCCTCTGCCTCCCCCTGCTTCTAATCTCTCACAGCCATAGGGGGACAGCTGTCGGTGACAGACCTGCAGAAATAACTGTGTAACTTACTACTCTAATCGATATAGCTAGGCACCAAGGGCTACAGCTTGGCTCTGTACAGTGTGTGCGTATGTTTGCGTGTGTGTGTGCGTGTGTGTGTGTGTGTGTGTGTGTGCGTGTGTGTGAACGTGCTGCTGGGTGCACTTCACATGAGTGTGTGTGTATGTGCTGTTGTGTGCACCTCACAGCTCAGCTCGCGGCTGAAATGGAAAATAGGCATCTGCTTCTGCCATCAATGGAAGACAACACAATTTAATACACCCCCATACCCTCATGCACCCCCATGGTCAGTTGTCTGTTCAGTCTGTTCTCCCCCTTTTCATATTGGTTACTCTCCCCCCACTGTTGCGTATAACGCAGTGCCTGTGTGCCATCCCCAGCTTCCACATGTAATCTGAGTAAAATGAAAAGGAGCAGTGTGACAAGGGGGTTAATAAAGCTTGGTTTAGCTTGTGTAGCCATGAGCAGACTGAGAGAGACATTTGATAATGAAATATTCCTTCCTGTTTATCCTAGGGTCTTGCTCTCACGCAGACTACAATTTGCACAGGCAGGCAAACAAGGCCAACACACACACACACACACACACACACGCATGCACGCACGCATGTACGCCTGCACACACACACACACACACACATGCACACACACAAACATCACACACACACACGGGTCGTCAAGCCTAAGAAGGCACTTTGGGGTAATGGCCCACTGCCTTGACTCTCAAAGAATTTTCAGTAATCTGTTGGTTTTATGAGATTAACTCTCCAATAGTTCTTCTATGCCTTTTAAAGCTCCACACAGGTCCACATTCATAAAGTAGCTTTTGGAGGTAGGTCGTTATCATTGTAATAACTTAAAAAGAAAACACAACAATAGCATCAGTACTAGCTTCTTTATATTATGTACTGGGCTTGTTTTTTCCCGAACAGCAAATAAAGAAATGTTCACAAAGTGTATGCAATTTTGCTGAGAGCAAGGCTTAACATTTAAAGAGTGTTACAGGATTTAACCCATTTTCATTTGTGTCACCCACTACAGTGCATCTGGTACAGAGGCCAAGACTTCATGGTGTCATTAATATAACAGCATGAAAGAAAGATTATAAAATTGGATTAAAATGACTTTAAAGTGAAAAGCATGAGAAGTCACATATACTGTATGTGGCAATGGTGTGCATGTGTCTTCCAACATAACTATATAATGAATATACGCTCTGTGGCTTTCTTGGTGTTTCTGAGCATGTGGTATGTGATTTCTCTTCACATCTGTGTGTTGTTTCTATGGTGACAATATTACACATGTGCCTGTCTACCCCCAGAATTACATTTTGCACAGTCCTTTGTAAAATGAGAAACCTTTAGCCCACAGACACATTCTTAGATGTGATCAAATTTAAGTATAGTCCTATACTTTAGTTCAGCTCTAAATGGAAAATGTTAGAGTGTTTGTACACCAGAAGGTGAACGAGAGAACAGGAGCACAGAAAATTGGGTTAAAAATAAATAAATCAATCAATCAATTGTATATATATATATATATATATATATATATATTCGAAGCACACCTGAAATATGCGTCTGTGACACACCGTTTATTCAGACGCCAACATGTACCATGAATCTGGAATCATGCAACTGGCTCTGTGAGGAAAGGCTTTACTGCCATCTTCTGGTAAGAGAAGTAACAGCATACAGAGTGAGGAAAGTAACTCGCATTTACACTCGTTTACACAAAACACAATTAGATACCCACCGAAGATACCCCTGATATCATTTAGTCACAAAATACTATTAACTATCTACTATCAGCAATCTTTATGAAAACATCCACGGTGAGTATCCACATCTTTTTTCCACTATTACCTTCACTGATTTCTAATACATTCAGAACACGAGTTCATCACATCACCTTAGCATGAGCCATTTAAATGCGGAATTCCTCTTTCCATGTGAAAACGTCATTGCCATTCCCGTCATTGTCTTTTGCATCTTGCCAACATACAAAGTGATTAATACACATGACACATATGGACACAATAGCCCATTTGTAACTGACACATGGCCGTTTATTGATCCTGTCCTGTGTAATAATCATTCTTGGAACCTTTTACTTATCTGAGCGCCTCACACTCATTCCATTCTATATTTATAGCCTGATGTGGACTAATGTGGGCTATTATTCTTGGTCATCCTCAAAAAATGTGGGCAAACATTGTTCATTACAGCCAAGATGCTATTACATGTGCAAATGTCTGCCTTGCCTCACTCCCTGTCTCTTTGTGTCTCTTCTATTTTCTTTTACCCCTCAAAGTGCAGTCTCATTGTAGCCCTTCTAAACCCCGCAGGCTACCTTCCTTTCCTTGAGAAAAAAAATAGGATATTTCACGGGATCCCGTGCTGGCATGTTGTGGTTACTAACAAACAAGGAATTTATCTATTGCTTAAAGCTATTGATTAATTGCCACCCTGACAATCACCCAGTGGTTTTGCGCAAAGTGACCTACTGTACACTGCAGTCAGTCAGTAAAACATCCACCATCTACAAAGTGTGATGATGCAGTGACCCCTGTGTTCGGTGGTAGTTATGACGAACTGTTTACCAAACTGAGTGAAACCATTTTTCATCTGCCCTGAGTGTCTGTACCGCATCATAGGACCTGAGTTCCTCACACGAAATATAGAGAATAATGGTTTATAACCTTGTGCTTGAACCCTTTTGGTCCACTCGGAAGTTTTAGCCCGCATTTACCCTATTTTTTTCCTCTGCCCGCTAACTTACATTATGCGGTATTTTCTACTCTATACATCATAATTATGTATTTAAATATACTGTACATAGTACAGTTTGTATAAATCACAACACTCACTCTCACAAATTGAAAAAAAATGAGATAACCTAATAATACTATCCAGGTGGGGAATGTTATTTTTGAATGTAACAAAAGTGGAAAAAATCAACATGTGGGGTGAATTTGGGGCGGGACCCTTTTGTTCTCCTTGGATCTTAATTTTTAATCGTACTAAGTCATCTTATACTAGAATTCTATGCTTTCATCAATTCTAGGAAAGGCCCTTATATGTTCTGTCCCCTGGTGCAACAAGTATGTTCCATATTGGCATGGTTGTATGACTTTGGTGTGGAGGAGCTTTAGAGCAGCGACCTCAGCCCTGTCACACACCTTTGGGATTAACGAGAACAGACATTGTGAGCCAGGCCATGTCTTTCAACACCAGTGACCTCTGACCTCACAAATGCTGGTTGAGTGGGAAAAGTACCCACAGAAACAGCCCAAAGGTTGTTGAAAACAGTTGCATCTGTTATTGCTGCATTTGTTGTATGGATGTAATATGTATATTAATGCCTCTCAATATATTTCATTCTAATAGCAGAAAAATGTCGACCAAACTGTTCAATCAGACGTGCAAATATACATCATACGTTGCAACCAAATTTATGGCAAACAAATATACGCAGATTGCTATTGGCATTGCATCAGTGTCATTATCCCAAAGCTTGAGGTCACAATTAAAACTATTGTGGCTCTAATCCTTCTACAAAAAATGCCCCGATATGATTGGAGTCCTGCGGCCAGATTCTTTTCATAAGAGGGCCAAGAACTCAGCTGAGTTATTATCGCTGAAAGCGCCTACTGTGAATGTGTGTGTGTTTTGTATGTGAGACTGAGAGAGCATTGGGAGAGGGAGAGGGGGAGCTCGGGAGAAAGGATACATGCAGGGACTCCTGATGCATCTCCTAACACCCTGACGATGTGCATCCATCCATCCAAGGCTATCCTTGTTGACTGGTTACCAGTCAATTGCAGGACACATATACTGCAGACAAGGAACTATCACTTTGGGCACATATGGGCAATTTACAGTTTTTAGTCAACTGAACTTGCATGTTTTTGTAAATTAATGTAATCTACACAGAGAAAATTCGCACAAGCACTTGGAGAACAAACAAACTCTTCACATGAAGGCCGAAGTCGAGATCAGAACCTCTTGACTGCGAGGTAGTTGTACTAAACATTAGATCACTGTCTCCTGACCTTTATTTAGCCATGGCAATTATCTCATCTCATGGCAGATCACCAAACCAAAATTTTACAAAGAATACTGAAATATTAATGATATAGTCTCCATGTATTGTGTACTTACTCAGTGTGAATTCTGGGCTTGTTTAGTTGAACATGAAGGTATTATTTTGTTATATGAACGGCAACAGGTGGTTACATGGGTTAATTCTATCTTTTGCTGTCGAGTGAAAGAGAATTTCATTGTTTTGTATGTCACTAAACAGTGGTGCCTTGAGTTGTCGATCGGCCGATTGTTTTGTGCACAAACTGGAGAAACACTAAGAGTGCTGTATATTGGCAGGTGACTCAACTCACTTTACAACAAGCAACAGTTTGGCGGATATAATTAGTAAATATTCTTCCAAAAAAAAAGAGGCTGCTGTTTATTGCTGTTAGTTTGCTGTTATAAGCTGTTTATTTCCACAACCACCTGAAGGTTACTTGGAAACTAAACATAAAACAAAGAGAATTACGTTGTATACTACATGTATTGTTATTGAAACAACTGCATCGCCTCCGTTTAGTATAAATGGGAAATAGCATACCCACACCAGGCTAACAATTAGCACATTTGGCGGTGTCGTTACCCTTTAAGCAACGGATATCTGAACACAAACAGTGCAGCAGGTTACAGATGCAGACAATATAACAATACTCACAGGCATATAATCTTTATCCTCCGCAAAGAACGAACAATATAAGTGACATTGACTGATGACCTGAGAGAGCACATAGAAACAAACAACCATTCGCCCTCACATTCACACCTATGGGCAGTTTAGAGTCTTCAGTTAACCTACCATGCATGTTTTGGGAATGTGGGAGGAAACCAGAGTACCCGGAGAAAACCCACGCAGGCACATGGAGAACATGTAAACTCCACACAGGTGAGCCAGGATTTGTATGTGTAAAGAGACTTGTCGAATTTCATTAAATCTTTTGTCTTTTGTTGATCAAATGCATTGCCTCAGGTCAGGCCAGGTGGGTGAAAGGGACCATTTGTCCATAACGAGAGGTGGGGTAGACCCTGAACTGGTCGCCAGCCAATCACAGAGCTCATATAAACAAACAACCATTTGCGCTCACGTTCCCACCTACGGGCAGAGTATTCAATCAACCTCCCACGCATGTTTTTGGGTTGTGGTAGGAAACCGAAGTACCCGGAGAAAACCCACGCAGGCATGAGGAGAACATGCAAACTCCACAGAGGCGAGGCTGAATTTGAACGCGGATCCTCAGAACTGTGAGGCAGATGTGCTCATCCGTTTACCACCGTGCCGCCCTGTTTAATTCGTTTTATTATTTTAATTATATCATTACTTAATGCTTTCATAAAGTATAATATTATAGAGTGCTATTTTCTCATTAAAAAACACATTACGATAACTTTTAGGGAAGACTGAAACGGATGACATTTCCATTCATTTCAATGGCAAAAGATGACTTGAGATACAAGGATTTTCAGTTACGAGTAAATTCAAGGAACAAATTAAATGCTTATCTCAAGGCACCACTGTACATCGTTGTCATACATCAATGAACAGAGATATATTATTTGTAATAAATAAATAATCATTTGCAGAACAGTTAAGTGAAATTGGAAAACACCTGGCACCCTTGACGATCTGTCACGGTAAGCAGAGCAAAGAAATGTTATTTATATAGCGCATTTCATACACAAGGTAACTGGTCGCCAGCCAATCACATCATTAAAATCATTTAAAAACAAAAGAAAAAAATAGCTTATAAACATTTAAAACAAAGAAAAAGATAAAATAAAAGTATCATTAAAACAGCGTACAGTGCAAGATTAAGATCATTGAAAAGTGGAAATGCTCTAAAAAGCATGAGAAAAAAGTAGAGTTTTTAACCTGAACTTAAAAACATTCACACTTGGGGCTGACGTCAATTCTGTTGGGAACCTATTCCGTTTGGTTGCAGCATAATAGCTAAATGCTGCTTCACCATGTTTGCTTTGGACTCTGTGCTCCACAATTTGACCAGAGTCTGTCGATCTTAGAGCCCTACTGGGTTTATATCCCATTAGCATTTCTTTCATGTATTCAGGACCTAAGCCGTTTCGTGATAGACCAGTAGCAGAACTTTAGACGGTAGACTAATATGTCGCAGCACATTGGTTGAGAATCACGAGGCTACCATGCTGCCTACCCATCCAGGTCAGATCTTCCAAATGTATATCTGAACTAATTTCCATCAAAGCACAGTGAACACAGTGCAGAAACCACAGTAACAATCGTGCAAAAATGCTTTCTGTTTAGAAATTACAGATTTGTCCTAAAAAGCCTCTGCAAGAAACAACCACTTCGTTAATAAGTGCTACTTGATCTTTTTAGCCCCATAACTGTTCCACTCTCATATAACAATGCAATTATTAATCTATTAATTAATCTTGCTGGATTATATCGTGACTTCCATCCACATTGTTTTCTTTCACAGCTCATCACTTTGCAGAATTAATTGGGAAAGACGAAATACAAACTATATGCAGTATGTCTAATGAACCAAAGAATATGTATAGACATACACTGAAGGACAACAAGGAGGCAGAAGAGCACTAGCAAACTACTACGCAATTATACACGGCAGGGAAAAAAAACCCATTAAACATCTCAGAAAAGAGTTTATCGGTACCCTTTAATACATTAAAAGCAAGCAGCTACGGTACAGGGTCGGCTTAACATTCTCTCTTCAGTTTTCATTCAGACATTTCAAGTATTCATTTTTCCATTCAGCCATGACATTGTTATCCAAAACATGACACATTTATGTTTCACAAAGACATTTTATTTTATTTAACGAAATAAGATGAAAGAGAAAAGGACATTATGTGTGAACAGCGAAAGAGAAGGGTGGTTTGCGGGGGACATTCTCAATCTCAAAAGAGTATAATTCTAAGAAGGATAATCTTTGTAGTGATGAAAACATGCATATGTATCATGAAATTGGCCCTCTGCATTTATTTAACCCATCACAGTAGTGAACACAGCAAAGACGCACTGTTCGTGGAGCACATTGGAGCAGGGCGTGACTTTATGTGGTTCGGGGTATCGGTGTCTTGCTCAATGTCACCTCAGTCGTGGGTCTGGCATGGTTGTTGGGGTGAATCGTCCATTGCCTCGTTGTACCCACATTTTTCTGCGGCCGATGACTTGCACTGGTATCCCCATAGTTACAGGAGGTGATGCTAACCACTTGGCCGTGGCTGACTAAAATCCAGACTGTGTTAGTATGATAAACAATCAGTGACACTGCGTCAGATAGGAAACCAACGAAGGAGGTCACTGGATCCAAATGTCTCACTGGCTCATCTACTGTCTCTTTGGTTGCTTTAATTTTCTGTTAATTTTTGCACTCACGGAATCATAGTATAAAAACATACTTGCCATGACGAATAAGTGACCTTATATCTTGGTTCATTCAATTACTGATATATTCAGTCACTATATTTTGCTTTCATTATTGATACTTGTTATCAATAAGAAAACAAATAGGGATGGCATAATTGATGCAGTACAAGGGAGAAAGGCAATTCAGAATCAGAATCAGAATCATCTTTATTTGCCAAGTATGTCCAAAACACACAATGAATTTGTCTCCGGTAGTTGGAGCCGATCTAGTACAACAGACAGTCGATTTACAGAACACTTTGGAGACATAAAGACATTGACAAAAAACAATTGTGCAAAAAGATGCAGAGTCCTCTAGCACTTAGAACGGTTCAAATGACTAATATTGCAATAGTCCGGTGCAATGACCATTGTGCAAAGGGCGCTGAGACTTCAAGGAGTGTATGCAACAACTACAGTGAGTGCACGAGTAATACATAATTGGCCCCACAGAAATGTGACAACGAACTCAAGTCAAAAAATTGCCAGCTTGTTGTAATGGAATTATAGGTTAGGTGTTTAAGAAGTTGATCGCAAGAGGGAAGAAGCTGTTGGAATGTCTACTAGTTCTAGTTTGCATTGATCGGTTGCGCCTACCTGAGGAAAGGAGCTGGAAGAGCTGGTGACCGGGGTGCGGAGGGTCCGAGAGGATTTTGCACGCCCTTGTCTTAGTTCTGGCAGCGTGCAAGTCCTCAAGGGTGGTTATTAGGGTGGTTATTTGATGTTCATTTATTTATTTATTTTACTGAGAAGACCACTGTTACATTGTAGAGCCAAGAAGGAATGAGCATGAAAGAAACAGTCACCAGTATCCATCTTCATAATTTTAAAAGATATAAATTTCATCTTGGTTGAGCATTTAGTAATGTAGAATTGAAATTGTTTGGTACTGACACCAGAGAGTAGAGTGTGGAAAAAAAAGAAGAGGAACATAAGATGTCTGAAAGAAGTTCCAAGCATGGAAAGCAGCCCTCGTTGTTGTCTTGATATTCCAAGTGGTGGAGAGAGCGGAGATGACAGTACAATTAGACACCAGCATCAAAGCAGGTCAGAGGAATCCAGGCTTGGAAACACTATCAAAGTCCTCAAAACACAGAGGAGAGCAATCTCTGCAGTGGCAAAAATAAATGAATAAAAAATGCAGAGACACTGTATGTGTGTGTCAATGTGCAAACAACAAACCTGTGCATGTCAGATAATTGTGTTTCTTTTTGAATGTTTGAACATCTGTGAGCATGTATGTCAGTCAGTGCACATTCCACTGACTTGTGTGTAAATGTCCAATTTGGGAGTGCTGTGTATTGTTGATGGAACAAACACATCACTGCTCCCCTTTCTCCGATATGCAGACGAATCATTGGCAGCCGTTTTGTGTCATCAACACGCACAGAGACAGACACATGGTCAAAAGTGGAGAAAATTAAAAACAAAACAGTTTATGGCACTCAAAATGATAATGAAGCCATCCAATAAACTAATTATTTAGTTGTTTGTCAAACTAGTGTGGACTGTTGATGCAAAAGTGGAGGTAAAGGAGCACCAGGGAGGAGTCCAGCGACATAAAAATGCCGAACAACTAAAAAAAAACTACAACAAGAAGGATACCTGGAAGGACAAGAGACTAAATAGACTCACACTAACATCAGATGGCATACAGCTGGGTAGAACACAGGTGTGGCATAGGGGCAGGACAGGGAAAACCAAGTGAAAACCACTTTTCAAATCTGTCCAATCGAAGCGGCTCCTCTCATTCCCTTTAAATGTGGCGCGCGAGTGGTGCACTAACAGTCTTTGACATGGCGGAAGAAGAAACTGATCTGCTCGAGTTTGGGAGTTCGAAGCTCGTAAAGTATGGTTATACGTAACTGCAAAGAGACCTCCACGGGCGGATGATGTAAAGTTGCTAGGGGGAAGATAACAGATCTGTGCCGTGAAATGGGCACCTGGAGACAATTCTCCCCACAACAATTGTGTCCTGTGTCCAGTGGAATGATTTTTTTAAAATTTATAATTAATAATAATAACAATAATAATAACAATAAGACATGAATTAATTTCAATAATGATTCAGAGGGTTTGTTGGTCGCTCTTCACATAGGCTTAATTATGAATAGAATATGTCTGACATAATGACATAACAAATGTATATCTATATATACACTATATATATATATATATATATATATATATATATATATATATATATATATATATATATACTGTACATACAATAGCATGATGTTAAGTTTGTTTGGCTTCAACACCAAGCTGAATGTTATGTACCGTAAAGGAGGTGATTAAGATTGGCATGATAAAACAAAAGGAGTGATAGTGTCAAGAGAGAATGTGTTCACTCTTTAGTAGACAAGAGACAGGAAAAGCACTTTGAGAATAATGAGAGATACAATTTAATATGAATTTGCATGCAAGGAGACGGTTCAAATATAATATAACCTGATAGCTGCCTAAGAACTATGTATTTATTTCTCCTTAGGCTAGGTCATATATGCACACATGAACAGGCAGTTATCATCTGGCTCATGCAACTGAAGCCCCCCCAACCACAGACATCTTGGTTTTTCTCACAGCAAAGGGACAATACAATATCAGAGAGAAGGAAGGTCTGCTTTCTTATCCTTGCACTAAAACAAAGTATTATGTGATGCTACATTTAATATAGAATACATTCAATACATGTACTTCTATTCACTAATCTCAACTGCTTCCACATGTATTGTGTGGCAAACTGCTCCAACCAGCTCTCTCAGCTGGTTGGAGAAATTCACCACCACCACCACCATCACTTTGGTTTCGTCACATTTGATTCCAGGTGGGAGTTATCACAACACTCAGCAAACCCGATAAGCACTGATCTGAGTGCATTGATAGGAGAAGTGTATCATCAAAGTGCTTGACCAGGTGGCATGTCTTGATGGGTGGTCCTGTGGTTATTGATGGAGAAGATGAAGAGCAGTGGTGGGCTGAGGACACAACTATGGAGAGAGCCAGTAGAGGTGAAGGTTAGGTTGGAGAATTCTCTGTGACCTGTTCTTCATAAAGTCTATGATCCACAGTACCGTAATAGTTGATAATTGAGGTGAAGGTTTCTCTGCCAGGATGTTTTGCTGTAGCATGTTAAAAACAGAACACAGGTCTGCAAATAGTAGCCTGGCTGTGGGATTGGGCTGCCCCGAATGATTTTTACACTGTGTTTAGGTTATATTTTTTGGTTCTGTAGATGTGATGATGTGCTTTTTTTATGAACCCCTCCAAAGCCTTCATCACAAGGGAGGTAAGAGTCACTGGCTCTGGCTAATTTGCAATTTTAGTTAGCACTTATGTCATTAATTCTGTCAATATTTGGTTCCACCGTGACCGAGTTAGCACATCTGTCTCACAGTTCTGAGGACCGGGGTTCAAATCCCGGCCTCACCTGTGTGGAGTTTGCATGTTCTCCCCATGCTTGCGTGGGTTTTCTCCGGTACTCCAGTTTCTTCCCACATCCCAAAAACATGCATGGCAGATTGATTGAAGACTCTAAATTGCCCGTAGGTGTGATTGGTTGTTTGCTTATATGTGCCCTGCGATTGACTGGCAACCAGTTCAGGGTGTACCCCGCCTCCTGCCCACAGTTAGCTGGGATAGGCTCCAGCAGGCCCGTGACCCTAGTGCAGATAAGCGGTTCATAAAATGGACGAATGGATGTCTATATTGCTGCATTAAAGTGTTTAAGACAGTGCTTATGCTATATTTTATGTCTATGTAGAATCTTCTAAATGCAATTAAATTTAATTGTTAGTTTAACGTGACCAACTGTGCCCCTGTCTTTGGTCAGCTGTGCAACCAATTCAACTTCGATAATGCTAATGTATTAATGTTAGCTATCTTCATTATGATGGGTCTGCTTGGGGAATGATCCATGCAACAACACAGTTTACAGTTTAAATAGGTCACATGTAAACATCCCACAATTCTGCAGCAAGTCAGGGTTAAGGGTTCTAAAGGTTCTGGGGGAGGAGTAAAAGAATGTCAGATGTGGGCAAGTGAGGAGAAAGAACAAATTAAATGGGCGGAAGAAAAAGGGGACAAAATACTGGAAGAGACAGATGGGATAGTGCTGAAGACGGAAGCACTTATGGATGAGAGCAAAGGAGCGATTGTGGGAGACGGTGAAGAAGGGAGCGTAAAATTGACTCCTACGTGTCACATGGAAACAGTCCCTAATTGGCCAATCAGCCGATCCCAGATTGAGACTGTTTTCTCTGACGATGCTCTAGCAGCTGTACCCCGGCAACAGGCACATATTCATTTCTTCAAATATAACACCTGCCACCAATTCCACCTCTTCATTTTCTCCCTCTTATTTGATATACTCTTAGGAAGATATGTTAAACAGAGAGAGAAACAGATTGAAAGATGAGAGAGAGAGAGTGACAGAGAGATACTCTTGTCATCTTCCTAAAGCAAACAGAGTAAATCATCCGCTTCAGTCCACAGTCATGCAATTATTTTCTGTGATACTGTATTAGAAAATTATTACATTCTTATAAAATAGGCTCTGTGTGTGTCATAAACTCTAGTGACTCATACATTGCATAATACATAATAAGCTATTAAACATTATTCAGTCAGGTTTCACCTGTAAATTAGTTATTCATAAAGCATCATGATGGTAATTGTTCTAGCACAGTGATTCTTTAAGGGTGGTATGAATACCACCACTAGTGATCCATGGGCTTTCTCAAGTGGAATGCAACAGAACCACTGCCTAAGTGGAGTTCAGTTGTACATTACGTTTAAGTTCAGTACATTTGCATTTAATGTTTAAGAACTGTTTGTTTTTAACATCAAGAAACATCCATCCATTTTCTGTACCGCTTCTCCTCACGCGTGTCGCGGGCGTGCTGGAGCCTATCCCACCTATCTTCGTGCGAGAGGCAGAGTACACCCTGAACCATTCACGCTGACATTCACACCTACAGGCAATTTAGAGTTGTCAATTAATCTACCATGCATGTTTTTGGGATGTGGGAGGAAACTGGAGTATCCGGAGAAAACACACACAGGCTCGGAGAGAACATACAAACTCCACACAGGCGAGGCTGGATTTAAACCCGCAACCTCAGAACTGTCAGGCCGATGTGCTAACCAGTTGGTCACCGTGCCGCCATCAACAAACAATATTAAATCAACGGTTTAGGGGTCAAAACACAATGTTTAATGAACACTTGGGCCTACTACACTACTGGGATGGTGGTACTTGAAAAGCAGGAGTATTTTATTGGGGTTGTAATTGGTCCCAAATAATCCGAGAACCACATCTGCCTTGCAGCCATGGGGTGAGTCACCATGAGGGGGAGAATGCCCATGACTGACAGGGGACCCTAGAAAATTATATTTTAATTTGCGGCATCGAAATGGTGTGGCCCAAAGTAATATTTTTTTCATGGGCCCCCAAATCGGACAGTCGATTAGTTGGGCGGATGGGTGAATAAGGTATGACAATGAAACAGATATCTTTCACTGCTAAATAATAGTTCATTGAACATAAGTTTGAGCCAAGATGCCAAATAAAGGTCATTATATCTGAAATTATCCATCCATCCATTTTCTGTCACAGGTGAGCTGACAGTTTCAGGGCACATACTGTATAGACAAACAAGCATTCACACTCACATTCACACCTACGGACACTTTAGAGTCTTCATTTAACCTAATGAGCATCTTTTTGTATGTAGGAGGAAGCCAGAGTCCCCAGAGAAAACCCACACAAGCACGTTGAGAACATGCAACGACCACACAGGAAGGTCAGAGCCCAGACTCGAACCCCAGACTTCAGAAATGTGGGGCGGAAGTGCTAACCACTTTCACTGTGCCCCATATATCTGAAGTAATAAAGTTAATTTATTAATTTATTTTCCTAATAAATTTAATTTTATCCTTATGTAAAGCATCTTCTCCTGATGTTAAACAAAGCTCCAAACATGTAACAAAAAAACAAAAAAACATCAGTGGTTACATTATTTTTGCGTGGTACACAATCCCAAAGGAAATATATGGCGCTTTAGTTGCCATCTGGCAGGAACCATGTGTGTATGCTTGGTCATGGTCTTATCAACCTCCAGGCTTTTGTTATATTGCTTGATAGAAATAAACTGAACTAAAGAGCACAAAGAGTTCAAACCTCCAAATACGCTAGAAGGTCAATTTTAGAGTTTTCTGAGATTTTATTGTTACTAAACACATTTTAAATGTATTGAATAAAATCTGAATAGTTCTGCACCCATCAATGTGACAACTGACAACTGATAGTCACACTACAGGGGTCCTTGATTTACGATGGAACTGACGTAACACCATTACCAAATGTTTTTTTTTTTTTTTTAAAGAGAACAATTCCTTACATTTATTGAGTGGTGTGCAGTGGATTTTGGACCTGGGCCTTGAATGAGGGCTTAAATGTCCACACACACCAAATCCACATCTTAACACCAAAAACCATCATATCACAAAGTAATGTACAAAAACTTAATACAAAATTATGCGTGGCATTACACACACACAGAGAGAGAGAGAGAGAGAGAGAGAGAGAGAGACACATTTAAGCATATTTGAGGATGGATACCAGGGGTGACCAAGATGGTGCCCGTTGGCCTGTCCAATAAGTTACTCCCAAGTGATGGGACACTGTGACTGTCTATAGATCTTGCAGAAGTGATCATTTGAAAAAATGTCTGTGCCCAGCCCACGTTCAAATGAATGGTGTCAGCGACACTAACACTCTTGCTTTTATTTCCACCCAAGTCCTCTCTTTAGAAACCTGCTTCTTCCTGACCTATGACTCTATCTTTTTATGGTTGAATAAAGTACTAGTACAGTGTTCACCACAGTAGCCACACATGTCCAATTTGTGATGTAGCTGTACAGAATGAATGGCAAGCTTATTGATGTAAACTCGCCAATCACGAACCACAATTACTCGGTTAAACGTGGCACTGTTTTTGATGGAGATAGTGACGGTAACTTAGAGGATGTGTTTATTTTACTTGATGACGCCAGTGAACACAGTCAGTGGTGAAAATGAAAGGAGCCCTTTATACTACAGCATGCTCTCGTTCTCGTCAGCTTTGCCAAGTAGCAGACAAGACGCCACCCAAAAATGACGAACTCAACCTTCTTCATGCCTGTCATCTTCATTTTCATTGATAGTTAATTCCTCTCTCTCCTCGTCTTTTATCACATGCTGGCTCAAACTGAAAAGGCTAAACAGTGTTCATCGTTGCCGCGGCTCGTACTGTACCTAATGCTAAAAACACCGGCAAAACTGGGAAACTTGACATCACTACCCAAGCGACGCAAACAACAATGACGACCATTGTTGAAATAACATTTCGTAAAAATATATAAACCTGGAAATTATTTTCTAAAGTTGTTTCTTACTGTTGTTACTTACATCGAAAGAGATCATATAAACCGAACATGTCATTAAAATCTGAGTTCTTTTTCAGGTTTGTGACCTCTGATGTATGCCATTATTACTAGAAACATAATTAAACCTTTATCTTCCATCAACTCCCCCAAATTTACAAACCTTTACACTACAAAGTATCAGTTCTAACTTCTAATAACATGACAAAAGCATAAAAACTTTACATAAAATACCGGTACATCATACTCACCAAAGATGCATATTATTTATAGACAAACTCCATAAACCTTTGCTCCTCAGAGTTGTTTTGGAGTGTCAGAGCTACCTGCAGCTAGCAGTCACCACTAGCAAGTGGTTGCTGCTCTAGAAATGAAGCGAATAAACCCTTTTCTGGTTTCAGAGAAGCAAACCACCCTGTCCTCACAAAGTCCATTTTTTCTTGCTAAATCCACTTTGAAAATGTATTTTTAATCATGTCTGATATTCCTCCATCTTGACACCTGCGCGAACCTCACTGTAGGACTACTATCAATCAATCAGAAGACGGAAATTCAACCAATCATAGGACGGGAAAATTCAGTGTACACGGAGAGAGACCTGTGAGAGAGAGAATGCCGCAAAGGCGGAGAGTGACGTGAGAGTAGTGAATATGATATCTGATTGGTTAAGAAAGACAGCCACTGTTCATCGTGCCTATTTATCCAGAACCAAATGAACACAAGACCAACGATAGGGATTCTGAAGGCCCAAGGCAGATTACATTAACATGGCAACACACAGAAACTGAAATCTGATTGGACAAAAAAAATCCCAAATGCCTGGAAGCTGGACAATGACACATGCTATGAAATGAAGACAAAAGACTGTTGGAAATAAATTCCCAGCTAACTTTGGGCGATAGGCTTGGTACACGCTAAACTGGTTGCCAGCCAATCGCAGTGAACATATAAACAAACAATCATTCATATTATTATATATTTTGTATTTTACTATACTTATAATAATAATGTCTTATTTAATTATAAATGAAAATGTCACTGCAGACCACTGCCTTTACTCCTGTAGTTGGCTTGCAAGCCGGAATGGGTGCAAACTAGTTCATTACGCGCCATTCGTAACCACAAAACTTTGGTCAAGATCATCACAAACTGAGGATCCCCTGTAATGAGATTCTACTCTGAAATGCTCCTTTTCTACAATGAAACAAACCTAGCCCTTCATTCGATCCTCAGATACAGCTCTGAATCATGTAAAAATTGCCTTTGTAATCAGCTGGTGGTTCTTATTCTTCAGGCAAACGAAAGATTTTAGAGAGAAATAAGAAACTCCTAATGCTGAGAACCTTTTATAAATAAAAAAAAAAGTCAATTTTCTTTCCAATACCTATTACATTCTAGGAAAACATGGTTTATAGTTGAAGTGTCTTCACACTCACACTGCCAATTTGAATGTTTTCCCACAATATGTAAATTACTGTTAAAGCCACAGCGGCCAAACCTCAGTCTACTTATCTTGACCCTTTCTTTTCTAGATCCATAGCCAACCAGATTTGTTCTGGCCCACAGAGCCTGCCACTCAACTTCCACTCCTTTCATGGCTCTTTACTCAGAGTTTGACTCTTCTCATTGAAATGTTGACTACTTCTTCCCTTTCCAGGCTCTTCTTTGATAGAGAATCATCCATCTCATTCCCCTCAATCCCAGCAGGCCACAGAACCCAGCAAAACTCAACTGACCAACCTGCCTTCTGAATCCCATATAACTCGAACAAGATTTTATGATAAGGTCAGATTGGATCTACCTGCACTCAAAGCCACCAACGCAGCATACTACAATCTTACTTGGTCCCGTTTCCTCCACTCACCATAATGCTGAGTGAAATGAAAGAGAACTGCTGTCAAAGATGTGCTGGCCTCTACCAATTCCCAACTAAGGCACACATCACCCAAATTCCACCTACCCACTCTCTGGATCCACAGAGCCATTAGTGAACACCTCCAAAGACCCTGAGGCGGACAGGAATTCCTCTATTCTTTTAACATTGTGCTTATTTGTCTTCAGCAAGAAACTGATCAGTTGTACTTCCCATAATAAACCAGAATGGCACTGTTAGCCAGGGAGTGTGCTCCACATTTCTTCCTGGCCAACTGATGAGTGCTGTAAAGGAATCTCCATCTCCTGCCCCTGTAAGCAAACACCTTTCTGGGAAAGTCGGACTAGTCCCACTCACTTTTTCGCAGTACTGCAGCCTTAATTTAGTTCGCCTAAGACTGAGCACATTCCCCCATTCCCACTAATAACGCTGGAACCTGGGTGGTCTTAAAAGCTCCAAAGCGTATTCTCAGCGCCTTGGACTGTAAGATATCAAGCTTTTTAAGTGCTGATTTTGCAGCAGAACTATAGACAAACAAGCCATAATCAATTGCTGCCCTAATCACAGTCTTATATACAATATCAAGCACATGATCTCACCAGCCCCATCCATTCACACCCGACCAGACTTCTCAACGCATTCACAATTCTTGCACACTTCATCAGAGTTTTGAGCGGTCCAAATCATTCATCGAACTTAAACACCCAAATATTCAAACATTTTATTTTTTAATATTACTCTCCCAGGAGCAGTGCCATACATACTCAGCTCACCTCTGAGGAACTTTATTTTAAAACAAAAAATCATATAATTTCATTTTGAGGCTGATATTTTAATACCCCCACTTTATTGTCTCCCCACTCCTCTACAGACCCCTGTGCTCTGAACTTGCTTTAAACAATATTCCTATCCACTTTTCCAAATGGCCCCATCATCTGCCAATAAAGACAAGCTAAACCCTCTCCCATTTTTACTGAAAATATCATTAATCAACACCTTGAATAGGATTGGACTAATCACACTTCCTTATTATGAACATTTGGTCAGCACTGAGCTTTTGTCATGTTGTACGTTCCATTGCATACTAGTTGGTGTGGTGTTTTTAAACAGTCAAAAAAAAAGGTATGAGGGTGGGTGATTGAGGTAATTGCCATCACCCGCGTCAGTGTGCACAACAACCACTGCCGTCACAAGCAGCAACTGGCCAAACCCACCCACACACAGATACTTATCATTAAAAAAAAATTATGTTTCTTGTGCATTTTGCCTGTTTCCTTATGGTCATTTAAAAAAAGCTGGTCACTGTCATCTGCATCTTTTATGCACATTATCAATGATATGTCAACAGAGATTTAATTTATTTCATTTTCAGTGATAAATTATCGTCACAGTTTCACTTAAGTGTGGCATTTTTATACATTTACGTACAGTTTACCCAAACTGTGTCGCAATGCTTTTTAAAAAGCAGACGGTACTCTTATGCAATTAAAATACATACTGTATCTGGTTGGTATACTGTATCTGGGTTGTTTGTGCTATTAGCAATCCGAATTCCTTGAAGATTGATTTCTCATTAAAGAATGAGGCAGGATACCTGGATCAATGGTACGCACAAGCGTATGAAGGCAATAAGACACACAGACAATAGGCCTGTACACCGTTACAGTGGTTGAATAATATTTCAAAATATAAAGCATAGTCACATATGGCACCTTCCTATCTTCTTTCACACACGCACACATACACACCAACCAAAACAATCCCAACCACAGACAGATACTCTAAAGGAGGATGAATTACTGAGTAAATGGGATCCGACGTAACCCACAGTGGAAGTGGGACACAAGGGGGAGATAGGTCATACGGGAAATAACAGTGTCGCAGTATCTTTTTGCCCCTCAATAGTGTTTTCTTTCTTATCCTGGTATTCTCTTGTTATCTAATTTTAAAATATAAGTCCTTTCCAGGGCGGCACGGTGGTCGACTGGTTAAAGCGTCAGCCTCACAGTTCTGAGGACCCGGGTTCAATCCCCGGCCCCGCCTGTGTGGAGTTTGCATGTTCTCCCCGTGCCTGCGTGGGTTTTCTCCGGGCACTCCGGTTTCCTCCCACATCCCAAAAACATGCATTAATTGACAACTCTAAATTGCCCGTAGGTGTGACTGTGAGTGCGAATGATTGTTTGTTCGTATGTGCCCTGCGATTGGCTGGCAACCAGTTCAGGGTGTACCCCGCCTCCTGCCCGATGACAGCTGGGATAGGCTCCAGCACGCCCGCAACCCTAGTGAGGAGAAGCGGCTCAGAAAATGGATGGATGGATGCAAGTCCTTTCCATATGTGTCATATGCACACTTTGCTGGTGCACTACCAGTCCATCTGCTGCTCTGCACTGTATTATAAATTATTATTATCATTTAAATTTTTAACATTAAATGCATATGCAAAGTCCATTTTGTTTATGGGTGTAAGAGAAAACGTTGCTCCCAGACATACACAGTAATCCTCTCTCTGTTCGTATGCCTCCATGGCATGTATATATAATATTAGTGGTGGGTGTATATTATCCATCCATTTTCTGAGCCGCTTCTCCTCACTAGGGTCACGGGCGTGCTGGAGCCTATCCCAGCTGTCATCGGGCAGGAGGCGGGGTACACCCTGAACTGGTTGCCAGCCAATCGCAGGGCACATACGAACAAACAACCATTCGCACTCAGTCCCACCTACGGACAATTTTAGAGTCTCCAATTATTTTTTTCTTTTGCCACCAGATGTGACGAGACACACACCTTCTGAAAACCTCAATTTTAATCTGGTCAGTCCTTCCATATGTCCTGAGCCTATCCCAGCTATCTTCGGGCGAGAGGCAGGGTACGCCCTGAACTGGTCGCCAGCCAATTGCCGGGCACATAAAAAACAAGCAACCATTCGCACTCAGATTCACATGTATTGGCAATTTAGTTTTCAATTAATCTAACTTGCATGTTTTTGGGATGTGGGAGGAAACCGGAGGGCCCGGAGAAAACCCACGCAGGCACGGGGAGAACATGCAAACTCCACACAGGCGGGGCCGGGGATTGAACCCGGGTCCTCAGAACTGTGAGGCTGACGATCTAACCAGTCGGCCACCGTGCCGCATTATTATTATTATTATTATTATTATTATTATTATTATTATTATTATTATTATTATTATTATTATTATTATTATTATTATTATACACCCTGAACTGGTCGCCGGCCAATCGCAGGGCACAAGTACACATATACTGTACATTGTCAGTGGCAGTTTAAGTGACAAATGTAAACTATTTTTGGCAACACTGTTTCGTCCCAATGGTCCGTTATATCCGATAACCGTTATATCGGGGTTCGTTTTATCGAGGATCCACTGTATATGGATTATGGATTTTTTTCTGTTACCAGTCACAGACACAGTCAACACAGTCAGTAATACAACTATGAACAAAGGAGATGAAGGGAAGCTACGGTGGATATAAAAAGCCTACACACCCCTGTTCAAATAGCTGTTTTTTGTGATATACAAAAAGGCACCCAAAATAAATCATTTTAAAACTAACCTGTACAACTCAATTGAAAAAAACAACAGCAAAATTTTAGAGGGGGTGTAAAAATAAATAACTGATATAACACCCTCTTATGGGGATGTGGCTGTGTTCAGAATTAAGCAATCATATTTAAACTTGTGTTAAATAGGGGTCATCACAAACCTGGTACCATTTAAAGTGCCTCTGATTAACCCAAAATAAATCGTAGGTGTTCTAGTAGGCTTTTCCTGACATTTTTTTTTTGCCATGGTCTGCATGCTTGCTTGTGTGTGTGTCATTTTTCAAAGGTATTAGTCAGAAGAAGGGAACAATTTTTTTTTACAAAGCATCAACGTCATATAGCATATCATATGTATAATTCTCTTAAAGACTAAAATAAATGATATCGAAACATTTTGAGTGGAATTGATGACACAGAGGTTAATTTTTTTTTTTTTAATATTGATGAATGAAGAAGAAAATGGGCTTCAGCATAAAGGGCATTTTTTATCATTCAGGTCAAAAGGGCAGGTACTTGAGCACCACTAGGGGTTTATGTGTGCACGTGCCTTTCTTATCTCAGTATTTTGTCCCTTTCCAATAAAAATCGTGCACCATGTCTAAATTTTCTCTTTTGTAATTCTAGCCTAAAAGCATAATCAACAACAAAATTGTGATTATGATGTTGATGATGATGATGATTATTTCTAAGTGCACAAAGGCTTAAGTCATGGCCTGTAGCAAACCAGTGCACTTCAGGCCCCAATAACGTGCACACTGACATGTGTGTGACTGTGTGTGTATGCAGTAATTAAGCCGCCTGGATATCAAACTCGCTCAGCCTTGAGATAAAATGACAGCAGTGTGGTTTATGTAGGCTACTGTATGTGCATTCCCTATTTGTGTGTGTCACATGTCATGGGGACAAGCAACTGACTGAGAGTGAGATTCTGGCTTTTGTCTCTATTGCTCTGCACTAATCCAATTGTCCAAATAGGAAGAGTGAGAGATGGAGGGAGCCAGTGAGAGAAACACTGAGATGGAGCATCCAGCGATTGACTGCCATCCAACTCTAAATGGCAAGCTGGATGAGGATAAGTGTGAGAGGATGAGGAAACTTGCAAACACACCCAGCTACCCACATACACACAGACACGAGCAGAACACACACGCACAGGCCTCACCGGCACTCCTACAAACCTCTCATGGTCGCCTACATCATCCAGACATACTGTACATGTTCCTCACACACAGAGACAGCTACAGTATTTGCCTACTCACTCACAAGGAAAGTCCACATACCTTGCCATCTCAAAATAAAACACACACAACAATTGTCGCATGAAACGAACACCATTGTGAATTGCTGTGTCCCCTCACTATAGCCCGCAGCAATGTTGAAGCTGAAAGTATGGGGTGTATTGAAGGCGGAATTGCGTGAAATCAAATTCCCCAAAGCAGAAAGAAAAGTCCCACAGTGCCATCTGGTGGAATAATCCACTGTAATGTCATTTAAAACAGCCAGAGGAGCCATAATTGAAGTTCACGTTCAGGAGCCACCATATTATGCACACTTGCACAATCTAATGAGGTCCAGTATGAAAGCCGTCTGACTTTTCCCCTCGGATGTTGCTAAAGTGATGATGCAGAAGTACCTCATTTTACATTATTGTGCATTCCTCTTACTTATCAAGCTACATGATAGCTGTCTCTGCATGAGACTTTAAATAACAAAGAAAAAAAGCATTTATTGGAATAGATTCAATATAAAGGGCACCCATCGACAAACGTATTCACACAATTAAGAAAAACATATAGTATATATGTATTTATTTCTGTTAACACAATCAAAAGAGTCAATAAACCTATTTAATAAGGAGGTGAAGGGAAGCTACAGTGGATCTAGTTTACATACATTGTTCAAATGACAGATTTTTGTGAGTCAAAGCAAGCAGACCAAGATAAATCATTTCAAAACGTTTTCCACTATTAATGTGGCATACTGTACAGCCTTGTACAACTCAACTGAAATAAAAAAAAAATATTTAAAAATCTTTTAGAGAGGAAGTAAAAATAAACAACTGAGATAATATGGTGGCAAAAATTTGCTCATCCTCTTTTAACTGGGATGTGCCTGGGTTCAGAATTAACCAATCACATTCAAACTCATGTTAAATGTGAGTCAGCACACACCTGCCACAATTTAAAGTGCCTCTGGTTAACCTCAAATTAGCTTCTGTTGTTTTAGGAGGCTTTCTCTGATATTTTTGTGGTTATTATGGTGGCGTATCATGGTCCCCAGAGAGCTCCCACAGTATGAGAAGGAGTGTACAAGGGTAAGAATTTTCAAGGCATTAAACAGACCATGCAACACAGTAGAAACTGGTCCCTCCAAAATTGATGAAAAAAACATGAAGAAAACTGGCGATGGAGGCTGTCAAGAGGCAAACAGCAGCACTGAAGAAGTCGCAGAAACGTCTGCAGCAACTGACTGTTTAGTACTGGTGACAACAATCTCCTGTCATATGAACATAAACAGAAAAGGTATGTTTGCAGCAATCAATACTGCTCATCACCAAAAGAGCATCGTCCTTACAGTAACACATTGTGGAAGCAGCATCATGCTTTGAGGCTGTTTTTCTTCAAACTGCACCTGGGGCCTTAGACAAGGTGGAGGGAATTATGAACCGGTCCAAATCCCGGTCAAAATTTTAAATCATTGCAAAACAGTTTTGCAACGATTTAGATTGGTCTAATTTTCTTTCATCTCACACAAAAAAAAAAACACACGCACAAAGAAAACTGGCATTTGAAGATTCTGTCCATCTGCTGCTGCTGCCTTTACACCTAGCCCCCTTTCTCGTCATTAAACATGACAATTTAACGTCAGGAAAGAGATGCATAAGGTTTTGAAATCACAGATTTCATTAGTACAAAACCTTGAAGGCTATGCGTTGAGCTGGGTGCTCTTCAAATAAAAAGGCAAGTGTTTTCAGCGGGTGTGATGCCAACATCGCCACCCCACCCCTTTTTATGTTTGCAAAATGTCAGACCAGAGGCACTAGCCACCAGTGGTGCTATGTTAAGTATTGTGGTTGATTTTGCTCCAGATTATGTCAGGAATTGTACAAACGTTGTCATCGCCTGCATGTCTGAGTTGCTGCAGCAGACGGTTTGGCCTGGCAGCTTGCGCGTCGCTCAGCACCACATGAGTGCTAAGAGGAGGAGAGGGGAGGCCAGGCAGCGGCTTGTCTGCATGGCGGATCAGTGAGATGCACAAATCCCACAAGAATGCAAATAAATACCAATATGATATCAAAACAATTTGGTGGGGAATCCATAACAGAGAGGGAATTTTTTTACCAATCCTACCAGTTTAGTTTGCTCGTGTTGCCACAATACAAAGAGAAGAGGAATGGACATGGTGACTTAGTTGATACAATGCATTCAAATGTCAAAAACATAAATAAATATATAGTGTATTGTAATATAAGATGAACAAAGCAAAAGTTCAACAACAACCAAAGTGATATTATCACAGTGATGCACATATCGAGTTCAGCTTTTATCAGACTTTCCAATATCCTGTTAGTCTGGGGTCATTGTGCTGTTTTTGACTTCGCAAGAAAACTGCGGTCAAGTTAGAAACTCCAATAAGTCAGCATTACAAAGGCCGTCACTGTCTTAATTTCCTGTCTAACAGTGAGAAAAGACATTTCAGATGGGCAAGAGTGTATCATTTTTTTCTGAAAACATATCGGTATTAAATGAATGACCTTATAATTCAAGGGTAACAGTTAAAAACACAATTAAGTGATTCAAACAAATTAAAATTGTGATAATTATCACACGTGATGAGATACAGAAGGAAGGAAGCACAGGCGGTGCATGCGCATGCATGTATGTCTGACGAAATGGAAGAAAACAGGCTTATAAATGAACGAGTTAAACTGGGACTGACAAATAATGCAGACAATGATAAGGTGGAGGTTATATTTCAATAGCTTATCAACACCACTGCTGTAGCTATTTGTGTAAAATTAATTTCCTCTGTGGTAATAAATCAGCATGACCAAATATTTCACCCACTGTTTTTTTTCTATTACACACTCCATTACCCCATACCACAAATATTTCTTTTTGCTGAAGATCAATCATCATGTCTTCACAGGCTAATTTTAAAATGTATTTTGGCTTGTATTGCAACACCGTTTAAAATGTTAATTTACTCATGCTACCCCTGTTCAAATTTAAAAATCGAGCTGATTTGAATATTCAATATTCATTTACTTTTATTTGGTAGATGAAAAGGTACAGATTGTCAAAGTGGTTAAAATGAATTTAGTGAATGCATGTTTGCTTGAAAGTCATATATTCTGTACTCTCATAAACAATAATTCCCAGACACCGATTAGAGTTAACAGCCATCAAATCTCTTGCAAAGCTGAGCTAATTTAAAATCGAGCATGATTCGGACATTAACACACAGGCAATGCTGATTATTGAGGCTTGGTCTTTTTAATGATGAAGACAAATGGACTCATTATTAAGTGCGTGGGAGTACGTGTGTGTGCGTGTGTGTGTGTGTTTGTATGCGCTCATGTAGGCCAATTCACATCAGCCTCTGCGTGTGCCCCTCTTTGGGATGTCTGTGTGTGCATGCAAACTGTAAACTTTAACTTTGTTCAAGCTCGGTCTCATGAGGTTAATTGCATCATTTAGCGGTAGTTGTTGAATTTTGCCTATTTTAAATACAACTGAATATTTTGTTCTCTCATGTGCCTGTATGGGGGAGGGAGTGTGTGCGCGTGTGCGTGCGTGTGTGTGTGTGAGTGTGTGTGTGTGTGTGTTTAAAAAAATTATCACCATGCTCAGACAGAGCCGGAACACACGATGTTATGTGTGTTATACATGTTCACATGGCTATGTTTATCTCCTAACATACAGCAGCACGTTTTGAAGAAAGAACGTTTCCTTCCATCCTTGGAAGGAAACTTAAAGAAGTATCCCAAAATACAGTAGTAAAAAAGTGATAACTTAGGAATAGACCTAAAATAATATTTAAAAAAATAAATGTCTATTAGTGGAGTCATGTTTATGGATTGTTGTAAAATCAGTTTTTGGACGCTGTTAAAATGCGTAACTATTGTGCAGTTCAGATGGTGGACATTAGAAGGCGCTAAGAGACATCCATCCATCCATTCTCTGTCACGCTTATCCGCTTCAGAGTCACGGGGTGCTGGAGCCTATCCCAGCTGACTTCGAGCGAAAGGCGGACTACACCCTGAAATGGTCGCCAGTCAGTCACAGGGCACAGACAGACACAACCACAACCACTCGCACTCACATTCACATTCACACCGTCACTGAGTGGGAACTGAACCCACGCATGCCTGCACCGAAGTCAGGCCAATGTACCATTGCACTGCACCATCAGTTACTCGTGCTGAGAGTCAAAGGGGCAAAATGAAGCTCAGAGAGAAAATTAAAGTCAAGTGAAATTGGTGGAATTCGAAAGTGAAACAGTTAAGATTTACTAAAATAAAACACTCGGCCAATATTACATTATTCTTCTACTTTATTTGTCTTGGTCATAAGGACACTATACAAAACCAAATTTCAACTTGGAACTGAATTGGAATGTGATTTGGTGAAATGTTACTCACAAATATTCCGTATAAAATTAAATACAATTGTTTTATAAAAGTAACAAACGAAAACAAAGAGAAACACGCTGAACATTAACACATGCAGTCACAATATAAAAAATAGACATTTGTTTTCTTTTTTCTGTACAAACAAACATGGACACATATAAATATATAGAAATACAAAAGGGTGTATTTTTAAAATACAAAGGTCAATTTTTACAGTTACATTCCATGATAACAAAAGATGAGACATAGCACAATATTCAAGTGAAGCAGTCTTTTCTCACAGACACTGCACATTTGTGGTACACTTTAAGATTAGATCACGTAACAGTTGGTTTCTCCCGTTAGCATCTGTAAACATTACAAATGATGATGGAGACTTAACTGGTGGATTCTCCCTCAAAATCACCCACAAACACGACAACAATTGTGGAGTATGTTCTTTGAGTTTCTCTTATGAGGTCATTGTGCCACTCCGTTACAGTGCAGTGTTTTACTCTTCAAGTCTCTCAACTCCGAATGGTGAGAGGATATTTGGTAAAACAAACAAGACAGCATTAAAATGAGCACAAAGCATCTATCGTATTGATTATGTATGTTTGCAAATTGAATTTTCTTATGAGTGTGGTCAACTGAATCACTCTATCACTCTCTAGTTCTGCCTGACGTCCTGCAGTAGTTGATTTATCTCGTGGACCAGCTCGCTCGCATCCATACCACTTTCCTGGCGGTTCTCGCCACGTTTTCCACCCTGGTGACCCTGATAGAAAACACCATCAAATTCATCTTCTTCATAGTTCTCCGGAATCTCTTCCATGGCAGGGAGCCATTTGAGGTGTGGTGGCTGTCCATTGGTGGAGGTGGACGATGAGGGAGTGGCCGGCGAAACATGGTTGTTGCCCACAGATCCACTTCCTGGATTTAGATAGTGGGTATTGGCAGCCCACGCGGCCACACCTGGTGGGTAAGCGGGACCCTTCCCGCCTGGTAACAAGCCTCTACGGTTATCCTGAGGAACAGCATTGTTGCTATGGTTACCAGAAATGTTGCCACCGCGTCCTCTGTCTTTCTCACCGGCTGCTGATGATGAGGTTGGGCTTGTTTCGGTGCACTCACTGTACGAGTCCATATTCGGGGGTAGGAGCCGCTGGAATACGCTGTTCATCTCTGCGAGTAAGGAGGCAGGCCCTCCTGCAGGTGGACACACCTCACTTCCTCCCGCAGCAGAAACTCTTGTCGGCCCCGCATCCTCACTGCCAGGCTCCTTGCCAAATGTGGAGAAACTCTTGAGCTGCTCTGACTCCTCCGAGGACTGGTCGTCATCAATTTGGGGTTGCTGGGAAGACTCTTCCCCTGGGATGTACATGTTGTTGCGGTAGTCTGAGGAGGATGTGGGTGAGGAGAGGGGGGGCATCCAGCACTGGTCAGAGTGTCCCAGGATCCGGCATTCATCCGTGCACAGTCTCATTGCTAGAGGAACAAAAACAACAAGCATCAGGAGCTTGTCCAACAAAAAGAAAACAATGTCCTTATGACACTTATTACACGTAGAAAAGCAGAATATTTCATATATAAATGCTCACTGCAAAATAAGTAAAGTCGGATGAATCAGAAGCTTCATAGTGAGAGGCTGTCTTATTTAATACATGTCGTAAATTCTCAAGTGGAAAAAGGGAACATATGTTATTGAGAAGAAGCAACAATTCAACAGAGCGTGTTTTTGGGTTATTTATTTTTTTGCACGAAAAGCAGAAATTTTGGAATATTAATGAATGAGGCCTGTTCAATATTTCACAAAGTGGTTTCCATCTGATTCTTAAACCACAGTTTGGTAATGTTTCTCTGACGCCCTCCATACTTGCATTCGTGCGCGCAGATTGGTGTTATTTACGGGCTACAGTAAGAATACTTTGTTAGATAAGAAAACCACTAGATTTTGATAACTACATGATCAATCAGAATCACAATCAGAATCATCTTTATTTTGCCAAGTATGTCCAAAAAACACACAGGGAATTTGTCTCCGGTAGTTGGAGCCACTCGAGTACGACAACAGACAGTCAATTAACAGAGAACACTTTTGAGACATAAAGACATTGAGAAAAAGAATCACTGAGCAATAAAGGGTTGCGAGTTATCTGCATTTTTTATTTTTATTGTATTTAATTTTTTGACAATTGTGCAAAAAGATGCAGAGTCCTTTAGCACTCAGAGCAGTTTGAATGACTTATACAGCAATAGTCCGGTGCAATGATCATTGTGCAAAGGGCGCCGAAGGTTCAAGGAATGTATGCAGTTTAAAGTGACTAGAAGTGTGATAATCTGGGACAATGTTGATTGTGCAAATGGTGCATATACTCCTCAGTCAGTGTGCAAGTGGTGCAGATGCTACTCTGGCATGAGTGGCCAGTATTGGTTAACTTTGCTAGATTCCACCCATCTGGCATCAAGGGTGGCTGATAAATACATATCTGACTGCTCTTCCTGTCATACCACCAACATCCTGGACATATTCAAAGGAGGCAGGGATTGTGTTGCTTTGTCATCTAGCATGACTGAACATTTTAACAAATTAAATATATTGAAGAGAAACCAAGATACTGTAATCCTAAGCATTTCTTCCCTTTTTTTTTTTTTTTTTTACATATTACCATAAAAAAAATAGAGGAGCGGTGTTAGGTAACAGGAAGCACTTAAAGAACACATTGACAAACCCTGTCCACCACTCCTCCCTTTATACATCACAATTAAGATGGAAAATACATGTACAGCAAAAAGACGTGGGGAAGCTTTCCGGGTTGCAGCGAGTGAGAGAGGGACAGAGTGACAGAGAGAGAGAATAACATAATTCTAAAAGCAATTACTGTGAATTCTCCTCAGTTCAGACATGAAAGTACAACACTGTCACTCAACAGAGGGAAAAAAGAGAAAGGAAAGAAAATGGAGGAAAGGGGAAAAAACAGCACCCTGAGACGCATACCGATGAGTGACAGGCGACTCATCTCTGCTCCGGGGAGGATTTTACAGACACGACTCGGGGGGTAGATAACGCACACACATACACACACACATACAGAGTGACACAAACAGCCCGGCACACTGTAACCTCTCTCAGTGTGATAACGAGCGTGGAAATAGGGTCTGTGTGGGAAAATGAGTGGAGCACAATGGGATTGTGTTTTCACCTTGCTGGATGGCTGTATAAGCAGGTGTATGGACTATTAGTCGGCTCATGTCTGACCTGTCCATAGTGGGAACATTTGTCAGGCAGGATGTGCACAAAATTGCTAGGAGCAGTGCAGAGGAAACAGTTCAATTCACTTCCACAATAATATTGCCGCTCCCAAGGAGGTTTGTTCTTTTTCTTCTGTGGCTTTTGTGTACAACTTGATGATGGATATTATGGATAGTTATTCTTCCAGTTATGTCATATTTTTTCAATCATATTTTTTATGGCAGGCAATACATCTCTGTCACATCTTAAATGAAATCTACTTTGCACGGTCAAAAGTTGTCAATTCAAACATAGATTCATCCAGATCTGATGCAGATTGCCTGTGGCAGCAATTTAAATTCAATATGGAAAATCCCATTTCAGATGTTCATAGCTCTCTAACTTGCTATCTCTCTATATTTATGGATTGTTTTAAGACTACATTCTACTTCTGTTCTGGTCTTGCGTTTAAAAACCAAAAACAAATCCAAAACATATTTCGCCTTTCTGTGTCTGCTAATTCCAAAAGATATATAACAATGTCTTTATAACTTTTGCATGATGAAATTAATTGGTGTGATTGTGCGAGGAGAGTGAGAGGGCGTCCAAGGTGTGTGACTCGGCAGAACAGAGCCAAATGGACAAGACATACGGCTGAGGGAAATGATCGGAATCCATGTGTCACATCACGGTAGCTAACCTGGATGGAGGCGGTGGTGCATTTCGAGATGTATCAGATCAGAAAAGCCTTCCCCCAGCAGCAACCTGTCCACAGGGGATTCTCTCCCCATTTCGCAATCACTGTCCCCCGCCTCGCTGTCCCCACGTCCACTGTCCTTCAGGCTGAACTTGTCCATGTCTTGTAATGCATACCTAGATGGAAGCATTACAAAAAGCGTAAGTTAAACGCGTGGAGAATAAAGTGAATGGATGTCATGTTGTTTTTTACGAAACTTGTCTGCAGGCCATTGTTCAAAACGCATTTCTGCAAACTGTTAAATCTCTATCTAAGCTTGTCCCATGTGTACTTCATGCAATTAGCTCTGATAAATAAATATATGACAACAGCTATCAGACATCGATAAGTCTATCAAATGATGTGATAAGCAGGACAAAGCAGTAATATTTTCCTACTCCAAATTGTTTTCAAGGGGAGACAAGAAATAGTTGGGACATTCTGACAAATGAGCTAAATACTTTGGAAAGTGAATGGCACTGGTATGCATGTTGACATTTGGAATATGGAAAAATAAGACAAATTACACAACAGGTTGTTGAACATGTCGCACAAATGTAAATTAAAGACAACAAAGTGGTTTTTAAAATGTAAATAAAAATATATTGGCGGTGTTGGGGCCGAGGGATTACCTGTAGCTGCGAGAGTATTTGTTGCCACGGAAACTGGGTCTGGGTTGGTACTGGCCCTGATGGAGCATGGACAGAAGCTGTGAGACTTGCTGTATCCAAAAATAACAAAACAAAATAAAACAAATAAAATAAAAAAAATAGGGGTAAAATGAAAAGGGTTGGGGTGGAAAAGGGAATAACAGATGGTAAATAAAGGAGATCAAGCGAGAGAGAGACAAGACAGAAGACAAAAAAATGGATGAGTAAACAAAATGGATGATGGAGAGGCTGCTCAATATGGATGAGACAAAATGGATGGTGTTAAAATAAAAAGGGGGGGCTGATCATGGGTGTGTGAACCCGGGTGAATTCGAAGACACATGACTGAGGGTGAACCATGGTTATCATGAATTGGGACCAGATGCAAACAAAGTAAAGACAAAGACATGGCTGTAATTATCAACACACTTGATGAGAGTTATTTTACAACTACAAGGAAATTCTACCACAGACAGAGCTGTGTGTGTGTGTGCGTGCGTGTGTGTGTGTGTGTGCACGCGTGCGTGTGCGTGTGCGTGTGTGTGTGCGCGTGTGCATGCAAACTCACCTCCACCTGTGGAGTTGTATGTGCCAGCTCCAGGGCAAAGCTCTCTGGAATGTGATTGGATGAGATGGTCACCAGGCTGTTAAGGGATTGGCGACTGTGGTGATTCTGCCTGCTCCCCATCTGGGCTCGGTCCATGGGGGGTGTAGCCGAAGGTGAACGGTGATGGGATCTGATTGGCAGGGTACCGTTCACAGTGGGAACCAGGGTGATGTCTCCTTTGTGGATCTGCCGTGAGGGCTTCCTGGGGTGGTGCTGGTGGGTGGACTCGGCGACCCGGCAGTTGTAGGACTGCCTGGTCTCTTTCTTCTCTCTGTTGCAGTGTGCAGCAAACACCACCATGATTACCAGCAGCACGGCGCAGATGGCCCCCAGGGAGATGATGATAATCAGCGACGCATCAAGTGGAGACTCCCCTTGGTCCATCACCTGGACGTGATTCTCCATATTCTCATAGAGGTTGATCCTTACAACTGCTTTGGCACTGAGGCTCTCACTTCCCTGATCCCTCACCACAACAGTTAACTCAGCATGCTCATGAGGGAAGTTCTCCAGACTGGCGTTGGCATGAATTTCACACGTTCTTGGATCAATAATGAAGAAGCCCTCTTCATTGCCACTGACGATGGAGCAAACAAGCTCTGAATTCATCCCTGTATCACGGTCAGTTGCCCTGACCACAGTCACAAGATGTCCAGCTTCAGTGAACTTTGACACTGGTACATCAGCACTAAAGTTCCACAGCTGAGGGACCACAATCACCGGAGGATTGTCATTCTCATCCAGGATGTTCAGAACAACGGTGGCATTGCTGTGCAGCGGTGGCTTTCCTGCATCTTTGGCTTGCACAATAAAGGAGATGCGACTCACATCCTCCCTGTCAAATGTCCGCAGTGCATAGATTGCACCATTAGATGGGTCAATGGTCACATAAGTGGAAATGGAGCTCCCTTGGATTGATGTCTCCGGGATGGAGTAGATCACCTGTCCATTGACATCCAGATCTGGGTCTGTTGCCATTATGGAGGTCAAATATGCCCCTGGAGCATTGTTCTCTGATTTAAAGATTTCAAATTGTCCCTTCTCAAATTGTGGCGGGTTGTCGTTTTCATCAGTTACGTGCACAGTGAAGTGTTTGACTGTGGAGAGGCTAGGAGTCCCTCGGTCCTCGGCCACCACAGTCAGACTGAACTCTGACCTCTTCTCTCGGTCCAGAGACACATTAGTCAGAATCATGTAGTTGTTTTCATATGTTTTCTGCAGTTTGAAATAACCTTGACCGTGAAGCTTACACTCCACCTCTCCATTCAAACCGGAGTCCAAGTCCTCCACCCTCACTAAAGCTACAAATGTGTCCAGTGGAGCAGCCTCTGATATATAAGCTGCATCCCCATTGCCCTGTGAGGACATAATATTGATGCTAATGTCTGGTTTGTTGTCATTGACGTCTACCACCTTGACCAGGATCTTGCAGTGAGCTGGCATAGAGTTGGGACCCATATCTTGCGCTTGCACGTCAATGTCATAGGAGTTTGCAGTCTCATAGTCTATGCGAGAGATGAGGGTCAGGTGACCATTGTCAGGGTTCATTTTAAACGTCTCCATGATTTTGGGGGCCACGTGACTGCTGAATGAATAAACGATTTTGGCATTCGTCCCATCATCCGCGTCAGTGGCGTTTAAGTCAATTAACAGCGTTCCGACAGGTGCATTTTCGGGAAGATTGATCACGTACGAGGACTTGTCAAAGATCGGGCTGTTGTCGTTTGAGTCTGCGACGTTGATTTTAAGCAGGGTGGTTCCGGTTCGAGATAGAATACCCCTATCAAAGGCCGTGAACTGAAGTTCATAACTGGAGCGCACCTCCCGATCCAGCTCTCGGAGTACCACCAGCTCAGCATATTTTGCCCCGTCGGTTCTGGACTGTATTTCAATCTGAAAGAAATTGTTGGGCTCTAAGGCATAGCTGTACAGGGAGTTTTCGCCCACGTCCGGGTCCGTGGCGCTGTCCAGCGGAATGCGCGCTCCCACAGACGCGCTCTCGGATATTTCTATCGGGATGACGGCACGGGCGAACTGTGGCGCGTTGTCGTTGATGTCAAGCACGTCCACCTCCACGTGAAACAGCTGCAGGTGCTCCGTGGGCAACGTAAGTACGTCGAATTGGATCGAGCAGTTGAGATTCTTTTCACAAAGTTTTTCTCTATCAATTCTGGACTTGATGCTTATTTCTCCGTCCTGCTCGCCTACCGTGAGAAAGGATGAACTTCCTCTTTGCATGGCTCGGAAGCGCAGCGACACTGAACTCGGAAGTTTCGCCAGAACATCCGCGACATCATCTTTTAAACGAGCAATAACCGTACCGACCTTCTGTTCCTCGTAAATCTCATATCGCAGTGTCTTACCGGAGGCGTCAAGTGTTGACAGCACGAAAACGAAGAAAACCCCCCACATTCTCAGCTGAAGGAGTGCGGCCATTATGTCCTTTTGTGGTCCAAATCAAGCAAAAACAAGCTCCAAAATGTCGCAGAGGTCAATTCCAGATTTGATTTAGGCAACTGGATGGGATGTTTCCCGTTGCATTGCTTCCCTTCAGACCAGAAAACATTCATATGCAATACTGGCTGAGTTGCACCGATTTCAATGAAAATACCCGTAGTCTGCTGTCAAACAGATCTGTTGCGCACATCGAGTTGTGCTATTGAAGAGTGCGCTCTCGCTCTCGCTCTCTCTCTCTCTCTCTCTCTCTCTCTCTCTCTCTCTCTCTCTCTCACTCTCCCTCTCCCTCTCTCTCAGTCTGAGGCGTCTTTGCACTGAGACTCACTCAAAATAAGCCGCCTCCAATGGCTCTACATTAGCTTCTTATTCATTCAGATACTGGCTAGGGGCCACACAAACTGGCAAGGGAGATGAAAGAGGGGAGGGGGAAACCCCGCCTTGCGGGGGTCCACTTTCTCCACATTTCACAGCAACCGTGACCCCACCTCCCACCACCATTGACAAGCAATAAACCAAACCTGCAGAAGAAAACAGTCATTCACAGTTCTCATGCACTGTGACGTTTTCACTATACTATAAAACCACAGGAGGGTCTAAGAAGTCTCGCATTGGGATTGTTCCCCCTTAGACAGTTTGGCGGCACAAGTCTCAATTCTCAGAGGAAAAAGTCAAACATGGTCAACTCAATCAATACCAAAACCATTCATCATCATGGATGGGCTTTGCTCAGCCATAAGCAGCTGTCGCCCAACTCCTGCGTGAAAGACACATGAAGTCCTGATAAATGTGAACTGAGTCTCACTGTACAGTATTACTGAGTTTTCCCTTCTGAAGTTGGCCCTCTCTCACTCTGTGCTCTTTGTTGTTGGGGTTTAGAACATATTATACTTTTTTTTTTCCACATCACCTATGCTTGTGTGAGAGTGCAACCAGCTAAGCTGTGTGGCGAATCGTATTAAAGAGGCATCGAATGGATACATTTCAATATTGGGTCACGCTTTGGAACACTTCTAGTCTCGTGCAAAACTCTATTCATCATCACTCCAAACTCCCCTACAGGATGCATGTTTGATGATTGATACAACACAATGAAAGAAAAAACCCACACCATTTAGGGTTGTTTTGCATCCCCATTGTCCAATTCGTGTAAATGCGCATGCATGCTCTTATGAGGGGAGATGGGGTGAGAGAGCTTTAACGAATGTACGCAACCCCGTGCATTCTGGATACCATCTGGCCGGGGTTGGTTTGGCACCAGAACCCAGCGATTACAATCGACGAAAGAAGACTTGAGCGGAGCCGAGAACCCGCACACAAATGTGAGGAAATGAGTTGTCATGAAGGATTGTAAAATACCAAACAGTCAATCCAGATTTTGCTCATACACATGTTTTCAGAGCATTTATGTGCCTCAAAGGCCCATTTAGATGAAAATTTATTTTGGACTTCAGTTGACATGACTAAAATCCTCATATTTAAACAAAACGATAAAGATGAGAAATTCAAAACTCTGGAAAGAAATACAAGAACAGGAGCTATGCTTAAACTCCGTGAAGCGGTAATTATCCATAAAGACACAAATCGGTGACTTTGCTAAGCAAGTTAATGATTTATCACCAGCTGCCACCTTCAGAGATTTCAACACTTAAACATGTTAACGTAGTTTTAAAAAAAAAAATTATATGTCCATTAGGCCTACTGTCTTAAAGCGCAATAGTTTAGTACCGCATAGGCGTTTGTAGCACCCCTTAAATCACTGTTGTCAAACTGGTGGTCCGGGGGTCAGATCCGGCCCGCCACATAATTTTATCTGGCCTGCGAAAGCAAATAAAAATTGCTCATTGTGTTCTGGTGTAATAACATGGATATATATGTAAGCATTTTTTTGTTTCCAATCCCCCTTTGAAAAGAAATGTAATAGTTGATAAACACGTTTTTATAGGCTTCTGATTTCGAAACTGGTTATTCGTTAACGTGTTTTGTATAGTGTATATAATTATATGATGTAATCTTTCATTTGTATGGGTTCACAGTCGTAACAGCCCTCCGAGGAAAGTCATAACTACGATGTGGCCCGTGACAACAATGAGTTTGACACCCCTGCCTTAAATGAATCCCAGCGCCGCTAAAATTTAAGGGATCAAGAAAAACAACATTTCTAAACTGTATGTTTTTTTTTAACAACCTACAAATCTGTAAATCTACAGTACTTAGTTGTAACGTAATATTTTAGCAACAATACAGCAACCCCGTCCCCCCATTGCCTCAAAAATGGTTTGCTCCTGCGTTTATATCCTATTTTTGGGGTTCCTGAAACACCCCGAGAATGAATACCAGCACCCCTAAACCTTTGATCCGAGAATCGCCCCCTAGCAGGTATCCCTGTGACACAAACTAGTAACCTAATGCCTTCAATTGTCCCCACACACAAAAACAAACAAACAAACAAACCAACAAAAAAAAAAGTTCAACACTGACTGTCTATTCATCACCAGAGCTACGTCTGTCTGCATAATATTAGCATTCATTCTCCTTTATAGACATTATTCAGCATAGTGGGCTTGGTATTTAAACAGGTTTGATGCGGGCGCATAGAATTTCCATGGCTCAAAATGCTCACAATGCTGTAATGCAATTACTCTTTGCGTCCCAGAGAAACTAATCACATTTGGGGAACAAAGTCAGCTCTTGGGTTTTTATGGAAGAAGAAGGGGGCAAAAGAAAGAGACAGAGTTAGAGGGGGAAGGGGTCTTAAACAGTGTGCAGAATAAAACAATTAATGTATAGAGGGGCGCATCATCTAAGTAAAAAGCAGATGGAGGCTTAATACGTTTAGGCACGCTGCATAACCAGAGGAGCCGAATAAACACAACGCATTTGATGCTTTGGAACAGCAATAATTGGGTTAAACATATTCATCCTCTGCAGCAGGTGCAGGGATGTTATACCAAGTGCGTTTTTGGAACTTAACTTCAATTTAGGAGGATATTTATTGGGACAGGCTAAAACGCTTAACGTAAAAAAACATAACATTGCTGAGTGTCCGAAAGCTGCGATTGGTCATCACAAAAATTCATGTACATGGACATCATGTCAACATGCAGAAAATCTGGAATATTGGGGTTATCGTTCTGATATTTTCAGAGGTTGAAGTGGGCCCGAGTAGAGCTGTCCACATACATTTAGGTGACGATTGATGCAAGTTTTCGGATATGAAGCGACATTAAGCTTTTTTACATTTACTTAAAGCGTTTTAGACTGTCCCCAATGAGATCAGATATATTCAGAAATGCAAATAAACAGCACAAACAAACAACAGCAGGATACTCTGTTGTGCAAGTGTTGTCAAAGGCCTCCGCATTCCCTACCTTGTAATCTTAAAGTGATAACGTCTGTCGCTAACACTATGGTGATTTTTGTGCTGGAACGCCTCTTTCCCTCCCCCCAAATAGAGACCCTGCACCCCAGTCCAGATTTCAAGAGGAATGCTTGTGTGTGCGTAATGCTGGTGCTTTGCTTGTAAAGGCACGCGAGCATCTGTCGCCTCGTCTGCCCATTCATTGTCATGTATTCAATTAGCGGCAATTTTGTGGATTCCTTTTCCAAAGGGGCGGAGTAGCCACTGAGACATTGTGAGTTGGCTTTCACTTGCGTTAATGGGAGAAGTTGGCAGCACCCCCTTCCCCAACCCACGCCGAACACACACTCATACACATACACACACCCACATACTGCAGTGATTGTTATTCATCAGAGCATGGTGCCTCTCCCCCTCATCTTCACTTTCATTGGGGGTCCATTGAGCTTTATTACTTTATGACTCGTTGGTCACCATTGTGAGTGAATGTGTTTTCAGACGTGAAAAAGTGCACAACCTTGTTTTTGTTCACAGTGCACACTCTGAGCGCAACATATTGCAAGCGATGTCAACAGTTGGTTGACAAATTTATAGCCCAGGCAGAACTAAGAGGCAAAGAAAGAATGTGTTTGGTCACCTTTGAAGTGGGTCGCATTACTGTATGTGTTCTGCTTGTCCCTCAGCACCACACCCAGTGAAAAGAACAGCCTGTTATTGCTTTTTTTACAGACTTTACTGGCTATGCTCGTTTGAGAGCTGTATAAAATATTCATACCTTTCCTCTGCAACACCAGAGCAAATGTGCTTTAACTTCTGGTATGGAAATATCATACACCATTTAAATTACCCTGGACTGTTTTGTATCGTATTCTATCCTGTTTTATTTTATTCTATTCTTTTTGTTTGGCTGATAAAGAATAGAGGTTGTGGAATTCATGTAAAAGAGTGGAAAATATTATTCGCTCTTTTTCCTTATAGTATATCTGACTGACTATAGTTACAAAGGAAAAGTTTTAGCCTTGAGGCTTGTTCACCTTTTAGCCAAACCTAAATAAAACACATCTATACTCCTACTGTGTAAAATAACCGGTCTGTTCCGCTATACAGACTTTTTTTTTGGTCTGGACTAAAGATTTTTTGCTTTGCTGTTACTTTGTTAATGTCTTAAAACTACAAACCCTATTCAGACACAGCCTAATATCAGTAGAAATCAGTGTCAAGTGGAATCCTGCATAACACATATCTAATTCATACACAGTTAATTTTCGTGACTGAACGGAGAAACCCGTGATTTGTCAGTTCAAAGTAGGAAGTACCACCACATCACAAGCTATTGTGCTTTACATGTGTCTGCCTTCTCCTGCGCAACAACGGCGGTGAGCATGTGTCTGTGTGTGATTGTCATGTTGTTAGTTTGTTGTGAACGGAGTCTTCCTAGACATGATTTCCTGATGACTGACAGCTAATTTGTGATCCAGAGATTTGTGTTTTAGAAAATGATGTCGCAAAGTGATGTGCTTTGTCCAAACAGATTTAAGTCCATCGAGTGTGATTTCTTTGGCGTAGTTTGTGTCAAGCTGGTAATGAAGACTGCCCGAGTTTTTAAAAGCAGCCATCAACCGAGAGATATTTGTTTTGGACCTCAAATGACAGTGTGTCATTACATGTGAATGGCATAAGCTCTTTTGCACGAGTGCGATTTGAGACCACATGCAAATCACTTTTGACTGATGCATTCACAAAGCGGCACATTTTTCACAGCGTAGTTTTGATGATAAGCTTGTGACGCAGTTATCTATGTGTTTCCACAGTTCCAAAGGGGGTGGGGGGGATCAAACACTTTTGTGGTTTACTTCTTAATGTTTGAAGTTTGAAATGTTAACAGTGCATTCCAGAAGTCTAACAAATAGCAGGATAAATCGCACACAATGCAGTTTAACTGAAACTGAAGATTGTTGATGCACTCACCACATGTACACACACACACACACACACATACGCGCACACACAAACACACGACTACTCACACATGCACACACACAAGCCTAACAAGCTCCAGAGACTTGCTGGCAAGCACCAGACTCTTATGGGTGTGGGTTCATGGAGAAAGAAACAGGGCAAAAGAGAAGTACTGTTTTGTCTTAGTGACAGAAAGCCCTCGTTGTTTCCCCTGAGCTTAATTCAACAACCTGGATTGATTAGAGGCAAGAACATGAGCTGCAATAACGCAGACTTATACTTAGGCTCGTCTGTTTCAAGCCCACACACCTACTATGTGTGCTTAAGTGTGTATGACAGTGTTTGTGCACATTTGTGTGCATGAAGTAACACATAAGACACTCACAAGAATGTTACAGGACATGTCCCAGGGTGACGCACATCTGGGGAATGCACCAGATTTACAATTCTTGGGGCTCTGAGAGATGGGAGCTGTGGAATGGAGGACCGGATTTGGGTGCTTGCTAAGCAGGAGCAGAAGGGGCTGAAGGAGCATGGAAGAGCAGAAGAAGAATGGCGAAGAGACCAGAGCATTTAAAGATGAAGGAAAAGGTAGAACTATGATGGGGTGGATCAATTCTGAATGTAATGAAGAGCGGTGAAATGGAAATGAGGAGAAACAAGGGGCCAATGACTTTAAAGGATTGTCAAATAGGGAGATTAAAATGAAAATGTACGGCACAATGTTTATAAAAGTGTAGAATTATGTAAGGAGGTAAACAAAGGGTATATTAAAAGTGAGGAAAAGAGAGATATTGGTATGTGTGTGACAGAGAAGTGAAGGAGTGGGGTAGAGAATATAGAAGAATTGTTTTGGTTTTACTCTGCTGCCTGCAGCCAGGTCGGCATTTCAAATGGGTATCCGTTCTCAATTGCTTTACCTGGATAAATAAATGTCAAATTAAAAAAAAAAAAAAAGGGAACATGCACTCTCATGCTCACTCAGATGCTCATGATAAAAACCCTTTTGACTCCAATTCACACACTCAACTTCTCACCATTGTTTATTAAAAACACCTTCAGACTGATTTATAGCAACCTTGAGAGTACTCAAATGCTCGCAGTATCCATTAGCTGAAAAAAAATACAAAAATAAAAAAGTCCAACCGCAGGATATGAGCCTCGGTTGATTTAGTCTAGCGGAAAATGTCATTGGGAAAGTTGGCAGATGAAGTAGATATAGACAATCATTTGTTTACTCAAGCTTTCCCAAATGTGGTGTAGCAACAACATTAACAAATTGACCATGTCGGTTTTGAGTGGTTGTACTCTGAGGAGGATTCCTCTGCCGAGGAATGCTTAGCATGGTGCTTCAACTTTAAGCAGCGGATTTGGGACAGAATCCAAAGAGTGAACAGCAAATGTTCTGTCGGCTCAGCATGCAGTAAGATACAGAAGTAGAGGAAGCAGGAAAGTGGAGCTCTTGCAATTCATGACTGACAACACAGACAAGTACTGGATAGAGAACACATGGGAAAGGGAAGAAATATAAATAAGTAAAAGATGGATGTGGCAATATTGATGATTGCAGTTTTGGACATCTTCCTGAAAACTGAATATAACAGCTGGCTTTTGATTGGGTGCTTTGGTTTTATCAGTAAATGCATTGCATTATGTTTTCATTGCTGACAGTAATGCCAAATGCAGTGTCACACACGCAGAGGTGACAAGACAGAAATCATCCCGTTATAGCTGCCTCACAATTCTCAGCAAGTGCATCGATGACATCATATTGTTTTGCTGCAAAAACCAAGATCAAACGTAAACAAATATGAATATTTTTATGCTAAGCAATGTGGGTGTTGATTATACCTGAATTCCATCCATCCATTTTCTACCGCTTATCCGAGGTTGGGTCGCGGGGGCAGTAGCTTTAGCAGGGACGCGCAGACTTCCCTCTCCCCAGCCTCTTCATCCAGCTATTCCGGGGGGATCCCGAGGCGTTCCGAGGCCAGCTGAAAGACGTAGTCTCCCCAGCGTGTCCTGGGTCTTCCCCGGTGTCTCCTTCCGGTGGGACGTGCCCGGAACACCTCACCAGTGTGGCGTCCGGGAGGCATCCGAATCTGATGCCATCTGGCTCCTGTCGATGTGGAGGAGCAGGGGCTCTACTCTGAGATCCTCCCGGATGACTGAGCTTCTCACCCTATCGCTAAGGGAGAGCCCGGACACCCTGCGGAGGAAAATGATTTCGGCCACCTGTATCCGGGATCTTGTTCTTTCGGTCACGACCCACAGCTCGTGACCATAGGTGAGGGTAAGAACGTAGATTGACCGGTAAATCGAGAGCTTCGTCTTTCGGCTTAGCTCTTTCTTTACCACAACGGACCAATACAAAGTCCGGATCACTGCAGATGCTGCATCGATCCGCCTGTCGATTTCCCGTTCCATTCTTCCCTCACTCGTGAACAAGACCCCAAGATACTTGAGCTCCTCCACTTGGGGCAGGATCTCATCACCGACCTGGAGAGGACAGACCTTACCAGGGAGGCTGAGGAGTGTGATCCCCCAGTAGTTGGGACACACCCTACAGTCCCCCTTCTTAAAAAGGGGGACCACCACCCCAGTCTGCCAATCCAGAGGCACTGACCCGATGTGCACGCGATGTTACAGAGGCGTGACAACCAGGACAGCCCCACAACATCCAGAGCCTTTAGGAACTCCGGGAGAATCTCATCCACCCCCGGGCCCTTGCCATGGAGGAGCTTTTTAACCACCTCGGACCTCAACACCAGAGATAGGAGAGCCCGCCTCAGAGAACCCAGACTCTGCTTCCTTATGGGAAGGTGTCTCGGTGGAATTTTGGAGGTCTACAAAGTATTCTCCCCACCGACTCACAAAGACTCAAGTCGAGGTCAGCAGCGCCCCATCCCCACTATACACAGTGTTGACGGTGCACTGCTTCCGCCTCCTGAGACGCCAGATGGTGGACCAGAATTTCCTCGAAGTCGTCCGGAAGTCTTTCTCCATGGCCTCACCGAACTCCGACTTTTTCGGACTCCCCCGAAACATGAGCAAAGTTCTGTCCGAGTTTCTGTAGCCAGGGATCGGCTAGCCAAGGTCCCTGCCTTCGGCCACCGCCCAGCTCGCACTACACCCGACCCCTATGGCCCTTCCCACAGGTGGTGAGCTCATGGAAAGGGGGACCCAGGTTACCCAGACAGCTTAGCTCCTAGTATCATTGGGGCACACAAACCCCTCCACCACGATAAGGTGACAGCTCAAGGAGGGGTATGCCTGAATTAAAATAAAAAAATATGGGCAAATATGCAATTAGAGTTTGCAAAATAAAATGTTTCTTTCATTTTGTCAAAGCAGAGTAAAAATGTAAGTTCTTTCAGCACATGAGCAATAATAAATGTAATGTGCATTGCTGTTGCAAATCATCATACAAGACCTGACAAGGCAGGATCAAACTCTCTCTTTTATTGCAGCATCTTCTCAGCTAACAAGCAATAAATCACCCCAAAGATTTTGCTGTACCCCAAAAAATGGGAAATGTAAGAACGGGGTCATTGTTTTCATTCTTGCAAACTCCAATAGTTACACAAACAAAATTTAAAAAAACGTCTTCCAGTGGCCTCATCTGTGACCGCAGAGAAGAGGAGCTATTTAAATTTAACCATGTAAAACAAACACATTGACGTTATACCAAACTCAATGTGCAGTGTGATTACGGAAAAATACACAAACAAACACATTTGGTTGATTATAATGCCCTCTGCAGCTTCTACCTCCCTTTTTAATGGTGTTAAACAGGGATCCATCATAATTAGCCAAATTAATTCCAACAGGCACCACCTCATCATCATCATCATCAACAACAACACCAGCATTTACTGCTTGATTGCTTTAATATACAGCAACAGCTACCCCACGTTCCACATCTCTCACCATCACATTCAGTAAGCACATGACGAAGCCGCTGAGGGAAGTTGGCTTCCATTTGGATTCAAAACAAGACATGACACAATGCTCCACTCCGCTAATAAAAACAAATCAGTATTACTTCTCACCTGTGTGCAAAAGCAGCTTATGTGGTCAATGATTTCGTCTGAAGAGATGTGGCATTGTGGAACGGTGGACAAGTGGTTAGCAGATCTGCCTCACAGTTCTGAGGACCGGGGTACAAATCCCGACCCCGCCTGTGTCGAGTTTGCATGTTGTCCCTGTGCCTGTGTGGGTTTTCTCCGGGTACTCCGGTTTCCTCCCTCATCCCAAAAACATGCATGGTAGGTTAACTGAAGACTCTAAATTGCCCATAGGCGTGAATGTGAGTGTCACTGGTTGTTTGTTTCCATGTGCCCTGTGATTGGCTGGTGACCAGTTCAGGGTGTACCCCGCTTCTCGCCTGAAGGTTCCAGCACGCCCACGACCCTCATGAGGATAAGCGCTACAGAAAATGGATGGATGGACGGAAATGTGGCATAATTACTTATAACATTTAAAAAACTGAAAAAAAAAAAAAAACATGCATCAGGCGCCATCACTTATGTGTGGTGGCCTATAGATTAACTGAACCTTTTGGAATGGAGTTGTATGGCACATTCATTTTGGCTGGGGACAGTATTGAAACAGACTGGGTGACCCATTGAAATTTGCAATAAGAGAAGACTGTATTATGTATTATGTATATGAGATTAGGGTTATGTGAATAATGATGACACATCAATGGTGAATCTGTGATCTTCTCTGATCAGTGCCTCGACACTAACACTATTCTCAGGATTAATCACTAAAGATGGGCTGTCTCCTTTGCTTGTGACACAAAGCAGGCTCTTTGATCCTGGACACCCACTTTGTGACTGTGTTTTAGCCTATTGCAGCTTCCCCATGCACATTTAGCAAATTTTGAAAAGGTTTCCTGTTGGTTCCCCTTCCAAAGCAAGAAATTCAATCACAGCTCTTTGCTTCTGAGGGGCATCTGATTTCCAAAATGGGTGACAGGAAGAGGACAGGCTTCAACAAAACTTTTTCAAAGTAAACCTTCAAACAAGTATTTAAACTACAAACCGTGAAAATTTTAGAAGAAAAATCCAATTATTAGTAGGTTCAATTAAATATCTCGTATATGCATAATATATATTATACCCAATTCTGTGCTCTGACAGTGCAGTCTTTAACAGAATAGACCAAACTCCTGTGGTATTCAGGAAGGAAACTGTGCCTATGATACATCCATCCATCCATTTTCTGAGCCGCTTCTCCTCACTAGGGTCGCGGGCGTGCTGGAGCCTATCCCAGCTATCATCGGGCAGGAGGCGGGGTACACCCTGAACTGGTTGCCATCCAATTGCAGGACACATACAAACAAACAACCATTCGGACACACATTCACACCTACGGGCAATTTAGAGTCTCGAATTCATGCATGTTTTTGGGATGTGGGGGGAAACCGGGGAGAACTTGCAAACGCCACACAGGCAGGGCCGGGGATTGAACCCAGGTCCTCAGAACTGTGAGGCTGACGCTCTAACCAGTCGTTCACCGTGCCGCCGCCTATGATACAGTTTGTCTTATTTATATATGAGAGCTCTGCTGTCTTCCATACAGTTTTGCTGATTACTGTCTCGTCCTCTCCTTGTTTCCCTAGCACCCTCCCTCCCCCTACAAATGTTACGTTTTTGTCTCATTTTATCATTTTGGTCCTCCTTTTTTTCTTCCTTCTCACTCTTGATCTCCACCTCCCTTGCTGCCAATTCTCTTATGTGTTCCACATGCTGGAGAGGTGAGCGTGGGTTTCACAAGTCTACCGTGTGTGTGTCGCACTTTCCAATTAGCCTGTGTACCTGCTTCTGGCTGTGCAGAAGATAAGATGGAGCTGATACCGCCAAGCAACTGTTATCTCTGTTTCCTGCTGTCACACACGAACCGACATACACCTTCATAAGATGCAGGCCTGTGAGCACACGCTTAGTACCGGGGTACTAACTTCCAGCACAGATGCATTGGAGCGATATCCGCAGTAGCTAAGAAGGGGTGGACAAGTGTTTATAACGAATGCATAAGGGACTGTCACACATTGTCGACTTGGCGTGCCTTAAGTTAGCATGGCTTCGAGTGCTTGCCAGCCTCTGTTTTGCAATTTTGCATGCTTCCACAAACAACTCACTTTTGTGTGAGTGGCGCGAGAATGGACTGAAAACGTTTGAGTGTATTTGTGCGTGTATGTTTGACTCTTTGCTGGTGGCAGGGTGGTGGGCAATGTGTTGACCCTGTGACCTACCCAGACTGTTGAATAATAAAAGGCTATTCAGACAATGACAGGGTGACAGCGTGAAAGGAGCAACCATGGGGAAGGGTGTGAAGGGAAAGAGAATGGGGGGGGGGGTTGTATTAGAGGGGAAAGAGAGAGTGTCTGTGTGTCTGGGGGGTGTCTTTGTGGGAGGTAAAAAACTCATTATTTCTCTTGAGCCTTTCTCTCATTACTCCAACATTCTTTGGCTTTCTGCGATTTCTGTTTTCCATCCCTCCAAACCCGTGAGTTGATCTTGAGTTGAGTTGATCCGTTTCTTCTCTACTCGAGCTTCATTTTTTTTTCACGGCCCCCTATTTATCTATCATCCGACCCTCCCGTTTCTCTTCTTTTCCCCTTGTTTCATCCGTTCCCTACTTTCTTCTATATAATCGACTCAGCCCTAAGAGCCTCATTCCCTGTCACTTTCGCTTCTTTTGACTCATCTCGCTCGTGTGTGTCCCTCCTATCTCCCACCTTCCTCCCCTCTCATCTCCTCCCTTTCTGTCTCATTAGTGATGCTGTCGACTTAGGATGTGATTAGCCTGTTTCAGCCCTAATTGCAACACAGAAAGGGAGCCAAATCAGACCTGTGATTCTTGGCTACACATGTGCATATGTGCTCCGACATACGTACTATACACTGCATGTGTGCACCCCTCTTTGTAAGTGTGTTCAAAGAAAAGACTATGGCAAATTGCTAAACAGTCAGCAGCTGTGTCGCAATATAAAGTGCTTTCAACCATCTGCAGCTTGTGATAGATGTCATTTCACAAAATGAAAATGGGTTTCTATGATGAAAATTATTGTTTGAACTAAGCAGGAGGAGTGGAGCAAAGCAAAAGCATGAGAGAAAAGTGGAATATTAATCGAGTCTATTTTTGTAATTGTATTTTTTGCTATGTGTGCTTCATCTTTCTTAATTGTTCAAATAGTAATTTGTGTTTGGCCTTCAGGTTATTCAAAATTTCACAGAAAATGTGAGAAGATATCTGTGGGAAATATTCTTCAGGGTAAAAAAGGACAGTCGTGGGCGTTGAAAGGAATTTAGTTGATCTGCCATTCCTCTTGAATAATATCATCTTTTTATTTTCCTTTTTCCCAACTGAATATATCACTGGTGCCGGGAATACTCATTTCCTCAGAATTATTCCATTCACTGTTTCTAATCATCTCCACAACATCTCCACCAAATACTAATGTGAGCTGCTATCAAAACACATTCTACATAGTCTAGTGGCACTCTCGTATCAGGGTGCCTGACTTTTGGCAGTAACAATAATACCTATCCTGACCTATACTGCAGGATATACACGTAATATGTGCTTGTTCAGACATACTGTTTAGTCTCTCTTGTGGTTAGGCGCGTGATAAATACTGAAAAGCTTTTTAAACATTGCCGTCATCAAAGTCGCCATTGCAATGATCAGCGTCTCGATAATTAATCCACTCGCGTTATTCCTTTGCATGATGAGATACCGGAATCTGCTGTTAAGCTTCTGTGTGGACCTGGAGCCTTAAATTTCAGGGGAAAAGCGAGAATAACATTTGCAGTGATATGGTAACTTTATTACAAAAATGATTTTTAAAGGCTTCAAATCATAAACATGAGATGAGAAGGATTTGTAGAGTGAAGAGTTTTTATATGCTTTGCATAGCTAATGGCCTCCATGCGTGCAGCACTTCTGCATTCGGTGAAAGGTGGTGTATAAACTTCTGATTGGCATGTAAACCCATAGTGACAACATTGGAGACGTGTTAAAACTCAAAACTGAGTTAATGCTAAATATAGCGGCATACTGCAGTGTATGTGCTATTTACTCGTCTTTGAAAACTAAGAACTTTCCAAGCTATAGTCACCTCTAAAAGTACCAGCACCAAATTATTGAATATATGTATGATACAGTCCCAGGTTATCAAGCATCTCACGACAGAGGTTATTTTTCAGTCAGATGGCATCCCAGTAGCTTGTGGCATATTGACAGCTGAAACTATTATGCCACCTGACCTTTCCACCAGAAATGCTTGATATGTTGCCATGCATATGGTCCACAGTACATACAGATGCTTTGAGTAGAAGGCAGCCTACAGCGCCTTGCAAAAAATAAATCACCCCCCCCCTAGCCTTTTTACCTATTTTGTTCTGTTAAAACCTCTCAGTTTAAGGATTTCTTTATCTGAACTTTATTTGATGGATCTGCACAAAATAATTACTTCTGATATGAAAAGAGAATATATATATATATATATATATATATATATATATATATATATATATATATATATATGTATATGTGTATACATATACATTAAATTTGGCATGTGCAACTATTTACCCAGTCGTAGTCAGTACTTTGTAGAACCACCTTTTGCTGCAGTCATGGCTGCCATGTTGTTTTTGATAAGTCTCTGTTAGATTGCCAGTGGGATTTTTGCCCATCCCTCAAGGGAAAACTGTTCCAGCTCCTTCAAGTTTGACAGTCACTTCCCCAAGAATATCACTGTATTTTGCATCAACCATCTTTCCCTCGACTCAGACCAGTTTCCCAGTGACTGCTGTCAAAAAAATCCCCACAGAATGATGCTGGCACCATCGTGTTTCACTGCGGAGGTGGAGTTCTTGGCGTGACGAAATGTGACGGGTGTGCACGAGACATATACATTACGTACATCACACATGCGTGAAATGTTAAACATACGTTTTGTGAGTCTCCCATATTGCTTTTTGCAAACTCAAAACCCTTGCCTTCTTATTTTTAACTGAAAGTTACAGCTTTCTTGTGGCAACTCTTCCATAAAGCACGGCTCTAAGGAGTGGACGGCCTATTTTGGTCCTATTGACAGATACTCCAGCCTCTTCTGTGGAACTCTGCACCTCCTCCAGTGTTACCTTTGAACTCTGTGCTGGCTCTATGATTAATAACCTCCTTGCCTGGTCTGTGACGCAGCCCTCTCTTGGCAGGTTTGTTTTGGTACCATAATATTTTTCAATAGATTATGATGGATTTGATAGTGCTCCTGGGGATAATTAATGATTTAGATTCTTTTTTTTTAAAATCCAACCTTGATTTGTACTTCTCAACAAATATGTTCCTGACTTGTTTGGAGAGTTCCTTGGTCTCCATGGCTGTGTTCTGTTTGTGGTGCCTCTTGCTTTGGTGTTGCAGCCTCTGGGGCCTTTCAGAAAATAATGATCATGCAACATTTAGGCTATGTTCACATTGTAGGACATGATGCCCAATTCTGATTTTCTGTTGAGCCAATCTTTTTATGTTGTCGTTCACATTACAAATGCAGGCTTGAAAACATGAGGCTTTGCGTTGACAGATGCATTTGTGGCAATTTCAATGATTGTGCAACGGCAGCCATCATTTTGTCATATTTACCAGTTTTAAAGCATTTTCTTTTAGCCACTGACTGTTTTCTACTGCTTCGTCTGCCATTGCCATTTAGTGGTATATCTGTTTGTCGAACAATTGTGACGTTTGTCGCCTTTTGCTGACGTTATAGATCGGATGCACACCCCGTGAGCGTCCATACTATACTCGTGTCGGACACATATCCATCTTATATCTACATACGAAAAAGGCTCAAGTCGGATATGAAAAAAAATCATATTTGTACTGTTCACATTGACATGAAAAAATCAGATAGACGTCACATTGGGGACAAAAATCGGAATTGACCTCCAGTGTGAACATAGCCTTAGATTGCACACGTGGACTTCATTTCACTAATTATTTGACTTTTGAAGGTAATTGGTTGCATCAGAGCTTTTTGGGGACGTCATAACAAACGGGGTGAACACATGCACATGCCAATTTTCAGTTCTTAATTAAAAAAAAATATTTTATATGTATATTTCTCATTTCACTTCAAAACTGACTATTTTTTCAGATCCATCAAATGAAATTCATATTTAAATTTTTTTTTTAATTCGAGGTTGTAATGTAACATTAAAAATGACCACAGAACAATTGTTGTAAGTATTTGTGAAATTTCAATAAGTTAAAAATGAGTCAATATTGACCTCCAACGAGGCAGTTGCATTCTGTAGTTTATTTTGGGGGTGGTGGTGGTGGTGGTGGGGGGGTGGGGCATGGGGGGGGGGGGGTTGGTAAATACTGTACATATAACTCAATGTCTAGATAATTTTGACACATTTCCATTGGGTCTGTATCTTTGTTGGGCTGGACGCTTCCAGCAATCTTACACTATGTCAGCAATTTGGCCTCCTCACACCACCAGGTTGAAAAGCCAAGAGTCAGTGAGAGACAAACAGCTCGCGTTCTGGCATCTGATCATATCGGGCCTGACTGAAATAGGGCATGAGGCTCACCCCGCTGTGTACTCATATACATCAGGGGACACATTGACATTCTTTCTTGAAGGTAGAGTGCAGGCTGGTTTGCTTGGCTGACCCAAACACTTATTCACTCTTAAGAACAGAGAAAAGTTTCATTCATCAACCAGTGGTGCCAGTTGTAGGTTATTTAGCTTTTGCTTCCCTAAAAGCATGTCAATATAAAGCTGTCACATATACAAAAACATGCAGACGAAGTTCACTTTCACACAGAGAGTCAATTTATTTTCATCAAATTACACTACTGTTTTACAGTAATACATTTATCTTCATTCTGGGGCCAAACTAGTCAACTATTTTCCCAAAAAGTAAACTGTGACGGGTACACGCATTAGTGCCTTTAAGAGTGCCACCCCAGTGACAAACGTTTGTAACTCGAGAGGTAGTGATACACATTATTTCTGCAAATGTTAGGGCACATTGGAAAGGTGGTTTTGTTTTTCCCTTTTGAGCTTACCTGGAATTCTTTGAAATGAGAGAAACAAGCATAAATATTTAAATGGATCCTAACAATGGGATGCAGTGTCATCAAATACACTTTGGTATGTTTGTCTGAAGTTGGAAATTATGGTTGCCAAATACTCAACAATAACTAAACCTTAGTTTATGTGAATTAAGGTCAGCTGTTTTATTATTATTATTATTTATTTTTTTAATAAACACACACTTCATTTTTTATAATATACCTTTCTCATTTCTAGTGTAAGATATTATCTTGTGTCTGTTCGAGAACCTGTGATAAATGTTTTATTCCTGGTTAAGTGTAAGTTGAATGAACATATTGAACTTGCAACTTTAAACTTTTTATGGAAGGTCTGACTTAGGTGTGACTTAGGTGTGATTTAACCCCCTAATCATTTTTTTACACCATTATCTACAAACAACGACTTAAGATGATGATGGTGATGATGATGATGACAATGATGATGATGATGATGTACAATGTCACTTTGAAAATTGTACCGATGATGATGACAGTTTGTCAAAACAACACATCTGCTGTGGAGAATGACTGATGGAGATAAAGCTGCTTTGCTCAAGTGTGCCCCCATTGTGTTCCAATCATAGGCTCTTCTCATTACTCTTCAGCCAATGAGTTTGGTGGTGGGAGGTGGAAAGACCCCTCCTTCTCCTGTCCTGTGTTTTCAATGCCTCCCCAAAACAGCAATCAATTTCATCAACTGGACTCTGCCCAATGACTGGATATTCAGGCTCTTTGATGCCGCGTACCCACTCCCACATATACAACTTTTCGGACATCTCTTTAGCTATCCTTTGTCACTCCTTCATTACCCATGCCATATGGCAAGTGGGAAGAATCCAGTGTGAGGTTGTGTGTGTGTATTGGTAAGCTGTGGGGTCACAGGGGGGTTATAGGAGGCTGACCCATTGACAAAGACTCCCCACTCCATCAGTGATGTCCATGAATACATGGGGACAAGTCAGTTCAATGGGACAGGGGAATCTATGGAGAAGTCGTCTCCAGAGGGATGAACGAGGGTTAGAAGAGGGGGCAGGGGTGTCTGGATGGTAAGGCATTAGTGATATGAATGTTGGTGGGATTTAAGGCTTCCTTATACTCGCGCGGACGGCGACCACGCTGACGTCACTGTGGTTATCCCACACGCAGTCTGCCTTTATACTCGAGCGCAACCCACAGATGCTGTTTTGAAAGTGTGCTGCAGTTCTCCTCCAAGTCGGGGGAGTCGCTATCGTCGGTATTGGCTAGGACGCCACAGGGTGGAGTTTCCGCTGCATTTTGTGGCCATTTCCGGTAGCCATTTTTACTTTACTTTCCGTACCAAGGAACAAAGCAACAGCAATGGTGACCGTGGAACAGAGTCTGCTAGAACAAATAGACCTAGATGACCAGAAGATACGTTTAATTATGCAACAAAATCGATCGAGAAGGTGGCGGCGTAGGTGCTATGTGGAACCAGGAGGAACGATGAGTACGTCATCACAGAATGTGACTAAAACGGACCAATCATGAGAGATGATCTCCGCGGCATTCTACGCGCAGCAACAATTTTTGCCATGTGTGCATCAAGCGACGCATAGAAAATGCCAATTCGTCGGTCACATGATGCATTGCGGGTGTTGTCGGCCGCGCGAGCGTGGAATTGTAAAGAGGCCTTTAAAAGAAACTGAGAGTGAAAGAAAATAGGGGCTCAGTAGAGAGAAATAAGATTAGTGGTAAAGCTGTGATTAAGATGAGAGCAGGTGAGAAAGCATTGAAGAAATAAGCAAAAATCTGTGTTTACAATGGATTAAATCCAAGTGAGAAGATCATTTGTATGTTTGGGGCTTTGAGCTACTTGCTGTGTGTTGTGTGTTTGGGCAGCATGAGAGATGATCCGAGTCAGACGCGGCCCTACAATAGGTTAGCAGGTTCCTCTGTGTGACGACAGGCCTCTCAGGGTCCACGCGTGTAGATATGAGTGTGTATGTCCCAGCAGGACTCCTCTCTATAGGAACACCAAGCCATGGGAGTTGAGAGATTCCCATTAACCACATCTGACAGCCCAAGTAGGGTGCACACAGTGAGGGGACAAGTCAGGGAGTGTTTTGGACACAAGCCAGCATTCATATTTCCTTTGAAGCTCACCACGAGGGTGCAAATTATGGTATTTGGGACATGTTTTACCCACAGTTAAAATCACAATCACATTCAGTTAAAGACTACAAAAAAGAGAAAAAAAACATGCACACCCACACAAGAACTCAAGGTTAAATTACTGCTTGATCGCAGAAAAAACACAAACTTTATATTCTTATTTTCCAATGCCATACACAACACTCAAGTTAACTGACGCACGCACACACGGACGCACACATGCAGACACACAATTTGAATTTGAAACCATTAATTTATTTCAGAATAATGTTTTGTGTCACTATTCTTTGGTTCAAACAATTTTAAATAAAATGCAATGTAAAAAAAATGGTGCTGGATCACAAAACAAGCCAAATACAGGCTGAATACATCTGCAGAGTCAATGTACATACACTTCTATACTGCCCTACAGTCATTGTTGGGCAAGCAACTTTTAATTTGCTGCTCGCTTACACAATGCGTTTTGGATAGCAAAAATCTAAACATTTTATAATGCCATCTTTGCTGTTCTTTGTGAACTGTACATTTACTATGAACAAGGGAAACACATTACTCCATCCATCCATTTTCTGAGCCGCTTCTCCTCACTAGGGTCGCGGGCGTGCTGGAGCCTATCCCAGCTGTCATCGGGCAGGAGGCGGGTACACCCTGAACTGGTTGCCAGCCAATCGCAGGGCACATACAAACAAACAACCATTCGCACTCACATTCACACCTATGGGCAATTTAGAGTCTCCAATTAATGCATGTTTTTGGGATGTGGGAGGAAACCGGAGTGCCCGGAGAAAACCCACGCAGGTACGGGGAGAACATGCAAACTCCACACAGGCGGGACCAGGGATTGAACCCTGGTCCTCAGAACTGTGAGGCTGACGCTCTAACCAGTCGTCCACCGTGCCACACATTACTCGTATAACTTAAAATTGATTGTATACACGGGTGGAGGACTCGACCCAAAAGTAGGCGGAGGCGGACAAAGTTGATGAGAATGGAGTTGTGGGCATATTCCACCCACGGCAGAAAGGTGCTCCAGGAGGCGGGGTTGCGTGTAGCCACGCAGCATAGAGCAGACTCCAGATTTTGATTTGCCCGCTCTGTCTGGCCGTTAGATTGCGAATGGTAACCAGAAGACAGACTAGCTGCTGCGCCCACCGCCTTACAGAACTCCTTCCATACCTGGAAAGAGAACTGAGGACCTCGGTTCGAGACAATGTCAACAGGGATGCCGTGGAGCTTAAATACATGCAGGACTAGGAGGTTAGGGGTCTCAAAGGCAGAGGGCAACTTGGGAAGGGGTATGTAATGGACACACTTGGAAAAAAACAATCAATGATTGTAAGAATGATAGTGTTACCTTCAGAGGGGGGAGGCTGGTAACGAAGTCCAAGGCAATGTGGGCCCAAGGGCAGCTAAAGGGGTACAACAGACCAGCTGGGGGCAGATGTGAAGAGTCGAAAAGAAGCAAGTACCGGGGAGGAATTATGCCAGAGCGCGGTCGCCCATTCGAATTTGGCGGAGCGTCACAAGGAGTGGACTGAGGCTGGAGTCAATGCATCAAGAGCTGCCACACACAGATGAATAGTAGACATGGGCTATAAATGTCAAGCCATTCCTGAACCGGAGACAACGTCAGAAACGTCTTACATGGGCTAGGCAGAGAAAGAACTGGACTATTGCTCAGTGGTCCTATTTTCAGATGAAAGTAAATTCTGCATTTCATTTGGAAAGCAAGGTCCCAGAGTCTGTAGGAAGAGTGGAGAGGCACATAATCCATGTTGCCTGAAGTCCAGTGTGAAGTTTCTACAGTCAGCGATGATGCCGTGTCATTTGCTGGTGTTGGTCAACAGTGTCTTCTGAAGTCCACAGTCAAGGCAGCCATCTCCCAGGAAATTTGAGCGCACTTCATGCTTCCCTCCTCTGACAAGCTGTATGGAGATGCTGATTTTATTTCCAGCAGGACTTGGGACCTGCCCACAATGCCAACGGTACCAAAAGCTGTTTCAATGACCATAGTGTTACATTGCTTGTTTGGCCAGCAAACTCCCCTGACCTGAACCCCATAGAAAACCTATGGGCTGTTATTAAGAGGAAGATGAGAGACACCAGACAATGCCGATGACATGAAGGCAGCTATCAAAGCAATTATTACACCAACGCAGTGCCACAGGCTGCTCGCCTCCATGCCACAGTGCATTGATGTAGTAATTCATGCAAAAGGAGACCTAACCAAATATTGAGTGCAAAGAACTCAACATACTTTTCAGAAGTGTTTTATGTAATATTCTATTTTTCTGAGACACTGAATTTTATTTTTTCATTATTTGTGAGCCATAATCATCAAAATTAGAAGAAATAAAATATTTAAATATTTCACTCTATGTGTAATGAAAATGTTAAAAAAAATAACAGTTTCACTGTCCGAAATAACTGCCAAAAAATATTCGCAGTTTTTTTACGATATTCAATTTTTTTTAGATGTACTCGTATGCTTTGGGAAAAGACCGGGACGACAACCAGTTGGCAGATATACATGGCATTTTAGCAGCTCTGTATGAATTTGGGTCATTTTGATAACGCAATGCTGAAATTTTCGAAACACAAATAAATTAATACTACCGTTTTTACTAGCTTGTTCTCATGTGAGTGTGCCCTCAAAGCTTCTGACTTTGATTCAAGCAGGCAGCAAAACGACCGTGAGACAGCAAGAAGCACAAAGCTGAGAAAATAGGGCAAGCTAATGCAATGAAAACATTGGGGATTGCTGCCAATTTTCACACCGACTAACGCAATGCGGCCGTCGCCATGGTTGCTCGAGAATGGTCACACTATTACACAGTGTTGCATAAGGCTGATAAGGCTACAAGGAGGCAAATTCACCACACCAAGAGGACTGTCTGCTCAATATGTGTGTCGTGTGTTGGCAGAAGCTCGGGGACTGTGTAAAAGTGCTCCAAGATGTTCTGTGAGATGAGAAATAGGACAATGGGAGAAAGGTGTCATTGTGCTTTGTCATCTGTAGCCTATGTGTGCATGTGTGTGTTAAGAAATGTACATAGTGTCTTTCTGATGATTTTATTAAGAACAGAGGGTTTAAAAACATAACAGAAAAAAGAGGATATAGGGCCCGAACAAAGACCCTTTTTACATTCTCAACCTTTGGTACCTCCTTCTCTGCCAAGCTTCCTCTTTCCATCCGATCTGAGCCCCCCCTATTTTCTCACTATACTAATGCAATAACTGAGACTCTTTTTATTTAGAAGCTGAGAGTATGTTTTTGTGCTCACTCCATTTTGTTTATTCAGCACCACATTACCTTAGCATAGCTCTGCTTCAGTATCATCTATTTTCTCTCTTCCCCTGCTTCTTTCACACCTGTGCACACACACACACTCCCTCACATCTGTTTCTGTGGCCCTGTTCCATGAGTGGGAATGCCAGTACCCTCCTCCCCATTATTAGCACAACACAGCTCTATCACTGCCCAGTTCCATGGCTTCTGGTGCCTTTTGTCCTGCAGACTTGCCTAAGGCGTCACTTATTTTACAGTGGACTAACATTGCTCAAAAGAAAGCCGGACAGCTGCTTACAGTATTGTTTGCCCTGTGTGCTTAGATTAGGTGTTTGCTCATGTATACAGGTGTAGTTGTTATGGTCATTTGTATACAAATTGGTTGCAACGCAGTTTATCGATTGCGCAGAGGATGTTCCACTCTGTTAATGGTAAAATATTGGGAGCAGTGAAAAGACACAGATCAGTTGGATCTTGTGGTATATGGAAACTTATTATACATAATAAATCAAAAATGGAGTATGAAACATTTGATGTGTGTAAACAGATATTTGATAAGTACGAAAAAAAATGTGCTGGTTAATTTTGATGATAAGATAAGATGATGTGAGACGCATCTTCAAGCAACAAAAGATTAACAAAGCGGCAGGCCCAGACCATGTGTCCCCATCCTGCCTCAAAGTCTGCGTGGACCAGCTCGCTCCAGTCTTCACTCAGATCTTCAATAGATCTCTGGAACTATGCGAAGTTCCATCCTGTTTCAAACGCTCCACCATCATTCCAGTCCCTGAAACCTGCAAAGTCGGGTCTGAATGACTACAGGCCTGTCGCTTTGACATCTGTGGTCATGAAGTCCTTTGAACGTCTCGTGCTGGACCACCTCAAGAGTGTCACAGGTCCCCTACTGGACCCCTTGCAGTTTGCCTACCAAGCGAACAGGTCTGCGGATGATGCAGTCAACATGGGACTGCACTTCATCCTAGAACACCTCGACAGTGCAGGGACCTACGCGAGGATCCTGTTCGTGGACTTCAGCTCAGCGTTCAACACCATCATCCCTGAACTCCTTTCATCCAAGCTTCTCCAGCTCAGCGTCTCACCTGCCATCTGCCAGTGGCTTTACAGCTTTCTGACGGGCAGGACACAGCAGGTCAGGCTGGTCAGGGAGGCCACCTCATCCACATGCAGCATCAGCACTGGGGCGCCCCAAGGTTGTGTCCTCTCTCCGCTGCTCTTCTCTCTCTACACGAACGACTGCACCTCAGCGAACCCGACTGTCAAACTCCTGAAGTTTGCAGATGACACCACTGTCATCGGCCTCATCAAGGATGGTGACGAGTCTGCATATCGACAGGAAGCGGAGCGGCTGGAGCTGTGGTGCGGCCGACACAACCTGGAGCTGAACACGCTCAAGACTGTAGAGATGATCGTGGACTTCAGGAGGCATCCTTCGCCACAGCTGCCCCTCACGTTGTCCAGCTGCCTTGTGTCAACCGTCGAGGCCTTCAAGTTCCTGGGAATTACAATCTCTCAGGACCTGAAGTGAGCGACCAACATCAACTCCGTCCTCAAATCAATCAAAACTGCTGAAAGGATTGTCGGTACCCCCCTACCCACCCTTGAGGACTTGCACGCTGCCAGAACTAAGACAAGGGCGTGCAAAATCCTCTCGGACCCTCCGCACCCCGGTCACCAGCTCTTCCAGCTCCTTCCCTCAGGTTGGCGCTGCCGATCAATGCAAACTAGAACTAGTAGACATTCCAACAGCTTCTTCCCTCTTGCGATCAACTTCTTAAACACCTAACCTATAATTCCATTACAACAAGCTGGCAATTATTTGACTTGAGTTCGTTGTCACATTTCTGTGGGGCCAATTATGTATTACTCGTGCACTCACTGGAGTTGTCTCGCCATGCTGCATTTGCATATACTGGCTACTCATGCCAGAGTAGCATATGCTCCATTTGCACACTGATTGAGGAGTATCTGTAACATTTGCACAACCAACATTGTCCCAGATTATTGCACTACTCGTCACTTTAAACCGCATACACTCCTTGAAGTCTCAGCGCCCTTTGCACAATGGTCATTGCACCGGACTATTGCAATATTAGTCATTCGAACTGCTCTAAGTGCTAGAGGACTCTGCATATTTTTGCACAATTGTTTTTTGTCAATGTCTTTATGTCTCCAAAGTGTTCTGTAAATTGACTGTCTGTTGTAATCGAGCGGCTCCAACTACCGGAGACAAATTCCTTGTGTGTTTTGGACATACTTGGCAAATAAAGATGATTCTGATTCTGATGTACAATTCTGTATATTGACAAAAGTATCAGGGTACCTGTCCATAACTACCAGTACTTTTCTGGGACTAGTTAAAACATCTTGGAATATGTGTAATATATAATAAAGAAGAGCATTGTGGCTTACGTTCTACATTCTAGCTCAGTTGCCATTGATGGGGTTGAGGTCAGGGTTCTCACATTCTTCCACCAAACTCAGCCAGCTATACCTTTTGTACATTTGTTTGTTTATTGGTCCTTCCCCAAACTGTTAAAAAGTTGTTGGAAGGATATAATTGCCCAAAATGTCTCTGTAAAATTAATTATTTAAGAAGTAAAATCCACGACCTCAGATTCAAATAATTAATAAATAATTCATTGATTACTTGACACTTCTTTGTGTGGGTTTTCTCTGGGTACCCAGGTTTCTGCCAGCATCCAGATGCATGTTGGTTAATTCAAGACTTTGAATTGACCAAATGTGTGAACTAAAGTATGAATTGTTGTTTGCCTCTTTGCGGCCTGTGATGCCTTTGCAACCATAGTGGCTTCTCGCCCACGGTCAGTGGTAGAAAATGGATGAATGGTTGCTTGATCAAGAGGTGTGTCTTGGTTTTTTTCCCAAATAGTTTATATAACAAGATGGGAGGAAAAGTAAAACGTCACTCACCTGGGAGGCATCTGCTTTGAACAGTGGTTCCTAATTTTTTTTACATGAAGTACCACATAAAAAAGTACTAAATTCTACGAGTACCACCATCATGACAACATTCAAATATAGCAGCATAATAGGCCTAAAGGCTTCTTTATACTCGCGCGGACGGCGACCACGCTGACGTCACTGTGGCTGTCCCTCGCGTAGTTTGCCTTAATACTCGAGCGCAACCCACGCGCGCAGTTTGGAAAATGTACTGCAGTTCACCTCCAAGTCGGGGGTGTCGCTGTGGACTGGCATTGGATAGGACACCACAGAATGGAGTTTCCTCCGGATTTTTTGGCCATTTCCGGTAGCCGTTTTTACTTTCCTTTCAGTAACAAGGAACAAAGCAACAACAATGGCGACCGTGGAACAGTGTCTGCTAGAACAAATGGACCTAGATGACCAGCTGATACATTTAATTATGCTGCAAAATCGATCGAGAAGGCGGCGGCGTAGATGGTATGTAGAACCAAGAGGGCACGCTTGTACGTCATCAAAGCATGTGACTATAATGGACCAATCACGAGAGATGATCTCTGCGGCGTTTGACACGTCAAGCTACACAGAGGGGCCGCGCAGGACAATTCGTCGGTCACTGTGATGCAATGCGGGCGTTGTCGGCCGCGCGACCGCGGGAGTATAAAGAGGCCTTAAGTGTTCATTAAAAATGAGACAGATGTTTTACTCCTAAAAAGTAGATGTAATATTATTGTAAGCCACTGTCACATTTTGCAACATTAACACTCCACTTTAATATCAAACTCTCTATCCATTTTTAATTTTTTTTTTTGTACCACTTATCCTCACTAGGGTCACAGGTGAGCTGGACCCTATTCAGTAAAATAAATAATGATTCAATTAAAATGTACTGCATCCCACAGTAATTCAAATGTGTAACTAAATAAATGGTTTAAAACAAACAGCTCTTAAATCATGTTAAAAGTCAAATACAACCTAACTGTACTTCGGCAGTCATTATTACACGTACCACTAGAGAGAACTCGCGTACCACTAGTGGTACTAGCGCCGACCTTTGAGACTCAGTGTGCTCGACTAAAAGGTCAATTTGTTCATCCGATTTTCTGTAATGATGATAGAAATGACTAGAATTAAATGAAAAGTTGAAAATGGCTACCCGGCTGCCAACATTACCTTTCATCATGATGGAGGCGAATGGAGAGACATGGTATTGCCACAGCTGGAGTGTGCTTTGATCCACACAGATCACATCAAATTATATATCAAGGCACCATGGTACACATGATAATTATGTAGCTCTATATTTTTCTTAGTGTATGTTATTAATTTTTAATATGAGTCACTAATTATTTGTGTAACATTGAAACCCCCAAACACGACATAATGAAAACTGACAAACGTGACTTTCAATTGGACAGTTCAGTTAAACTCGGCTCGGTACAGTCGGGAATGTCAAACCCTAATCTGGTTTGTGTTTTCATTGTGGTTAAAGTCGAAAATGCTGAATCAGCGACATAAAGAAGTCAGTAAACAAAGGGCTACAGATGAGAATTGTGTGTTCTTTCTTCTTGGCATGCAGCCTGTTTGCCTGTTAAGTAGAAAATGGGTTTTACTGAGAGAATGTCACGCTTATCTTCTTCCAATTGCATTTCTGTTGTCCGAAGGAAGTTGGGGATTTAAAAAAAAAAATATTTAATTTTTTCCGACCAACCAGTGGTCTTTGAATGTGATGCTTAGTTCCACCAGTTAGGCACGGACCACCCGACCTAGTGGCCATTAGAAATTTTTAAAATGTAAATGCAAAAGGAATGTCATCTCACACAGGAGAAAACACATATCCAGGGGATCAAGTGGCAATGTGACAATTATGATGCATGGCACCCAATGACTTTTTATTCCTGCCCGTTCTGCTGTTTCTCGGTTGTATTGTTATTTCTCTCAATGGGTCATTTCAGCAAGTTAATTTTGGAGTCCAGATCCTTGAAGCGCTTTGAGACACTCAGGATGGATACACATTGCAGAAATTTTTTGTCAGTTAATTAGTGAAAGAGAGGATTTGTTTCCTTAGTCAGTACATCAATGTTTATTTCTTAGATCCTACAAGGTCTTTGTTTTGTTTAAGTGCCAAATGGGCACATGAACTGGGAGGGAGGGAGAAGAAACAAGAACTGCAGATCTTGCCATGATTGTTTATTTTCCTGGGACCATGACAATCACCATTTAATTCATGTTTTGTTCTGAATATTTTGTTTTGTACTCAGAGTGGTGAGTACATCTGCCTCACAGTCGAGACTTTCTGCATTTGACTCTCATGTTGGGTCCGACTGTGTGGAATTTTCATCTTCTCCCTGTGCTCGCATGGGTTTTCTCCATGTTTCTTCACATTCCAAAAACATAAATGCTAGGTTAATTGATTACTCTAAATTCAGTTTAGTCCAGTCAGTCCCCCGCCTCCGCTGTGATAGTCTCCAGCTTGCCCGCAACAATAATAAGGTCAAGCGGAATAGAAAATGGATGGATGGGAAATGAGCATTCTGATAACAACAGAAACTGCCTCTGTCATATTTGTCTAAATTAAGGAATGCAGGGGTACATAAACTGCTAACATTTTACATCAAACTTAAAATTGTTTTCTCTGAACTGGGCACAGCAAGCAATTTCTGTAGAGATACAATTTAACAGAATTGCTTTTTGGCACATTTTCCAACCTACATGTAACAAAATTATTGGCAATATCCCAACATCTATCTGACTTCTGAATTCATGGCCAGTCTAAAATAAGAAGTGAATGAATGTTTTCCATTTTCTTTTAAATATGGCACACTTCTGCAAATATCCATGGTTTTATTGTTTATTTATCTATCACTTCCTCATCGGGAACAGTCTGATCGCAATGACTTTTTAAAATGATATGTTGAAAATTCACCTTCAAGAGTACAGTATATTCACTTAATTCTCATATATACAGTACAGCAAATTAGGCAATTTCATCTCTTGAGGCTCACCATATCTCCTATTAATGTGCAGCTTAACATTCTCTGGTTGTGCTTTAACATAAGTTGACTTATTCTTTTATTTTAATTTCCTCCCTTGCTCTGCGTTGTTCATTAAAATTCCACTCCAATCTCCAGCACCCACCCCCACTCACATCCACATTTTCTGGAAGCTGGAACAACTCACTAGGTTTTAACTAAATTCCTTGTCTGTCTTGCTAATTGCTCTCTAAATTCATGATGGAGACAATTATTTTCATCCAGTACAAGAATTAAAGAGCCTTTCAGCGTTGTTCTGGTTGTCAATGAAACACTCATACATGCACATACACATTACAGACCCACACAAAACTATCACAAGCACTCATGATGGGGAAACATGTATGCAGACATCTCTACCCTCTCTCTCTACACATTTTAGAATCTCCTCTGCTACTTTTCAACCATTATTTTTGGGCCATAAGCAATAATGAAAGAAAGGACATATCTCCTGCTAATTTTAAAAAACATCTAATTTTTACACTTTTGGGAAAAAGGTGCGAAAAATAATGTTTTTGGTCTCTTGACACTTGTAACTTGAAAAAAAAAAAATGTACATGCCTGTACATTTTTTGCCAGTGGGCCAATTAATTATCCAAATTGGACAAAACGAATGTAGTGTTCACTAACAGAAATTGACTTGCACTGGACCTCTAAGCATTGACTTTGCAATAGACAACCCCCTGATACGGGATGTTCGTATGTATGACCGGTGTCTGTATGACCGGTGTCAGAGTTTGGTCCACATTGTCGGCAGTAAGTTGGAGCCGTTTCCGGTGAGGGTTGGACTCCGCCAAGGCTGCGCTTTGTCACCGATTCTGTTCATAACCTTTATGGATAGAATTTCTAGGCGTAGCCGAGGCGTAGACGGGGTCCGGTTTGGTGGCCTCAGTATTGCATCTCTGCTTTTTGCAGATGATGTGGTTCTGTTGGCTTCATCAAGCCGTGATCTCCAACACTCACTAGAGTTTGCAGCTGAGTGTGAAGCGGTTGGGATGAAAATTAGCACCTCGAAATTTGAGACCATGGTCCTCAGTCGGAAAAGGGTGGAGTGCCCTCTCCAGGTCGGGGATGAGATCCTGCCCCAAGTGGAGGACTTCAAATATCTTGGGGTCTTGTTCACGAGTTAGGGAAGAATGGAACTGGAGATTGACAGGCAGATCAGTGCAGTGATGTGGACTTTGTATCGGTCTGTTGTAGTGAAGAAAGAGGCTAAGCGAAGCTCTCTATTTACCGGTCGATCTACGTTCCTACCCGCACCTATGAGCTGTGGGTCGTGACCGAAAGAAAAAGGTCCCGGATACAAGCTGGCCGAAATTAGCTTCCTCTGCAGGGTGTCTGGGCTCTACCTTAGAGATAGTGTGAGAAGCTTGGACATCCTGGAGGGGCTCAGAATAGAGCTGCTGCTCCTCCACATTGAGAGGAGCCAGATGAAGTGGCTCGGGCATCTGTTTAGGATGCCTCCTGGACAGTTCCCTGGTGAGTTGTTCTGGACACGTCCCACCGGGAGGAAACCCCGGGGAGGCCCCAGGACACGCTGGAGAGATTACATCTCTCGGTTTACCTGGGAATGCCTCGGGATCCCCTCGGAAGAGCTGGAGGAAGTGGCTGGGGAGAGGGAAGTCTGGGCGTCCCTGCTAAAGCTACTGCCCTCGCGACCCGACCTCGGATAAGCGGAAGAAAATGGATGGATGGATGGGATGTTATTTCAAGATCACTATTTCACCAAATCACCCCATTGAATCAATGTATTACCCTGAAAACATCTCTTGTCTTCTGAGCTCACGCATACTCCTGTTGAGTGCATCTGAATGTGTTTACTGTGAAAAACAAGCGCTTACGTGTGAATCCTAGACAGCAGCATGATGGATGGAGCAAGGTGTCTCTCCAGATGGTGATCATAATGAAGCTTTAGCCCCAGTGTGTGTGAGGGGAGGGCTGACAGAACTTTTACAAAGTTGTACTCCAGTAGGATGGGTTATGCTGGAGGAAGGAACACGCACGCACACATTGACTCTCGCACATGAAATGAAATATATTTCCAAAGGTGCTATTGACATGAAAATTTCACCAGATGTTGGGAACAGCCCAAGTAGTCCATACAGACAAAGAAATTAGATCAAATAAGATCAGAAATTAAGTTGCTTGTAATAATGTGAAATGACACATGGAAAATGTATTGAACATGCCAACTGGTATTTATTTAATACTTTGTATAAAAGCCTTTGTTTGCAATGACAGCTTCAAGACGCCTCCTGTATGGAGAAACTAGTCTCATGTATTGCTCTGGTGTGATTTTGCCCCATTCCTCCACATAAGCAGTCTTCAAATCTTGAAGTTTCCGTGGTCTTATTTTATGGACATTGGTTAGTTTCAGTTCTTTCCATAGATTTTCAATTGTATTCAAGTCAGGTAATTGGCTGGGCCATTCTAGCAGCTTTATTTTTATTTTCTTTGAAACCAATTGAGAGTTTCCTTGGCAGTATGTTTTGGATCATTATCCGTGCTGAAATGTCCACCTTTCATTTTCATCATCCTCGTAGATGGCAGCAGATTTTTGTCAAGACTGTTTCGGTACATTTGTTCATTCATCCTTCCTTTACTAATGTGAAGTTTACAAGTACCATTTGCTGAAAATCTGCCCCACACCATCACATTCCCACCTCCGAACTTCACTGTTGGTATGGTGTTTTTAGGGTGATGTGCAGTGCCATTTCTCCAAATGTGGTGTGCATTATGGCATCCAAACAGTTCAAATTTGCTCTCATCCGACCAGACTATATTCTCCCAGTATTTAACTGGCTTGTCCAAATGTTGTTCAGCAAACTTTAAACGAGCTTTGACTATGCTTTTTTTCCCCAGCAATTGGGTCTTGTGTGGTGAGCGTGCATACAGGCCATGACAGCGGAGTGCATTAGTTTTCCTTGTGACAACAATACCTGCTAATTCCAGGTCTTTTTGAAGCTCTCCACAGTCGGTCCTTGGCTATTGGACAACTCTTCTGATTGTTCTTTGCAGTCCTCTGTCAGAAATCTTGCAAGGATCACCTGATCGAGGCAAATTTATGGTGGTATGATTGGCTTTCCAATTACGTATTATGGACCCAACCATGATCACTGGAACATTCAGAAGCTGAGATATGCGCCCGTAACCAATGCCATCGTTATGTTTTGCAACAATTAGTTTGCAATGGTCTTGAGATGGCTCTTTGCTCTTACCCATCATGCGATGTGTCTTGACTCACACCTTGGCAATGAGACCTTTTTGTTGGCGATCAATTAGGACTGAACCAGCTGATATTCATTTTCACTCACAAGGGGCTGGATTGGCGTTTGATTATTGATCAATTTTAGGTGTTGTCTTGGCTTTCTATGCCTTTTTGCACCTCTCTTTCTACATATGTTCAATACTTTTTCACTGTGTCATTTTACGTCTTTACACACAACTTAATTTCTGAGTTTATTTGTTCTATTTTCTTCATATGTATGGATTACTTGAGTTGTTCCCAACATCTGGTGAAATGTTCAAGTCACTAGCACCTTTGGAAATATATTTAATGAGAAAAATGGTGACGTGTTAAATACTTATTTCAGCCGCTGTAAACCGAGATTCCACTGTTTATTATGGATGATTGGATAGAATGGCTTGTCAGTGGGTTTGTACACTCAAAGGCACTTCATTTTGTACTGCTACCAACATCCACACCTACGGTCACTGAGCAGGAATTGATCTGACACTGGCTGGCATGAAGTTCAGCCGTGCGAACCACAACACGAGCAGTGAACATCATACGGTACATTTCACACCAATTAAGATGTACTAAAAAGAGTCGACAGAATTTCAACACCTTTGCTTTGTTAACACTCTCAATAGTGCGAGATTTGGCCAAGGGAACAAGATTTTTGATTATGAAAATCTGGTTGTCAAGATTGCATGCATTTTACTAATTATTTTACAGCATTTTTGCATGCCAAAGCCTCAACAAAAAGCTTCACATTTTGATCGGTGTGAGCACACATTTAGAAATTGTGTTCTTCAACTCCATAACTTTGCAGCTATACTGTGCAGTACTAACAACATTTTAAAGACCAAGCTCAAAACAAACTGTTCAACTCCTATTTTCTTTTTTCACAAGTTTCTAATCTTTATCTTCCTATTCTTGACACTTATCACCATACTTCTGCAAAGTGAATACACGCGCTTATTACTGGAAACTCAGTATTGTCAAGTCTCACTTGGGTGCCTCAATTAGTACTTGTCCTTTTTTGATCTTTAAAAATCAAAGCAATTTAATCAGCTCCCTGGTATTTAATGACAAATGTGCTGTTCAGCATGTGGGCTATGTGGCGCCCAGCAAGAAATAACCACATTTGTGACTTAAGTCGATGCTTTATACTTGCTTCATTATTTAATGCACCCACACACTCCCAAAACAAATTGTCCTTTGTGTTTCAGCTCTTTACATCCTGGAGGTAATTCATCAATTATAAGGGTTATTAAATAGATATATACTTAAAGTAATTTGCTTGGCTTTTATTTCCTTAAATTATGGAATACATTTAATTGAAATTCACTGTGCACTTCACTCCTCCATCTTCGGTGTTATCTGACAATTCATGCTGCTGGACCACAAATGACAGCTATACAATATAGAACTAGATAAATTGAAAGGCCTTGAAGTGTATCCATTGCTCAAGCCAACATAGTTGTAGGAGAACAAAAACAGATTAGGTCGTACACATATAGTTCACCATACAATATAAAGTTTATGTCACAGCTGCTCAAATTAGCAGCATTGCTCATTTAAAACCAACAACATTGTTTTCTACTTATGTAATCATTACTGTTTTGCAAAACGAATACAGTTTATCACTATTATTTTTTGATTAATCGATAGTGTTATGGTAAAGCATTATACAGTATGTATTGGATCCTATTAATTTGTGAAGTGTACAGTCTTTATTGCATTGGCCAATGAGTGCATTTCTACCAACATGAGTACTGTATATTGAACAGACTGCTGTTTACTAACCATCAGTTCATAAAGCCAGTGGTAAAAAGTTTCATTATCATACAAAATACAGTTGATTGAATGAGTCAGTATGGATCACTTAAAATAATGCTGTTGTGCTTTTCTGACAAAAGCTATATTATTATTTATTCAATTCAGTCAAATAGAAGAAAAACAATAATAATACACCTGAAAATGCAAGCTTATAGTTGTTACTGAATACAAAATGAACTCCAAACAGTATGTGGGCACTCATCGTCACACCGCCATGCCTAACACAAAATACCTCAGTGTGCTCATATATTCAAAATTCTAACATATTCCTAAATACCACCGTGCCAAGCTACGCTGCTGCCAGCCTTGTAATTTTCACATGAATATTGCATCTGCGCTTCCTTAACATTTCACTCTGTCTTATTATGTCAAACACAGGGCTGGGTCTGTCTCCCCGTGGTAACAGAGGATGGCTTCCAGTGCCTGCAGCCTGGTTCTCGGGTCTGCCTGTGTGAGATTGAAGCTTTTTTTTTCTTCTTGGTGGGTGAGCACACAAGGAATGAACGGGCAAAGGGGAAGCGGGAGAATATGATGGAGGAGGAGGGGTGCAAGGATGGCTGCTTCAAAGAGAGACCTCCAGCGATGTGCCTGAGGTTCCCATCTGTCAGCAAGTGGGGTACGACATATACTACGCTTACGAATAAGTGCACACACAGGCTCCTCATGCATAAAATCAGACACACACACTTTTTTCTTGGCTAAGAGGCAGTGATGATAATGACAGAGAAGGGTGACACACAGGATGACAGACAGGCAGATCTCCACAAGCTTTGCCTGATAGAAAAGAGGGAGAGCTTCATGCATTTCAAGGTTTCGGTGTCTTTAAAACCACCCTGGGCGCTGTCCTAAATCCAGAGGCAGAATGTGGATGATCACAAGAACGCGGAAATGGCCACAGCAATGTGTCGCTCAGGGTGCATGGTATAAATCAATTAAGAATGAATGAGAGTGAAACGGGGGAAAAGCTACCCGTGGTTTAGAGCTATATTACACCATAGTGTTGAAATATTCCACAGAGCCTAATCACAAAACTGACGAAAATATACTTCTTTAGATATGAATTGAAGTCATGCAATAACAAAGCAACACAAAAAATTTTGAGAGTATGGTCATTGTGTGGCATGGTGAAGTGCACAAAAGCAAAGGAAGGCAACAGGCCCCCGATTGCAGTAACACTGTTCAGGGTAATAGCAGCAGAAAGGTTTAATATATTCATGCAAGCAGAGAGTGATCTGTTTCAGCTAAACAGACCCTGGCACAGCGCTTCGGCTGCATCAGTGCTCAGTTCAACAGGCTAACTGAGAGCCAGCTGACTGGAGCGGAGGAGAGAAAACCCCGCAAGATCATCTGTCTCATAGAGATCTTCGATATCCTGTAAAGTGAATTCAGAGATATTTTTCTTAATACATTATACATTGAAAATAATTTCTGATAAAATGCAAAGACTAAGAACAATTTAGTACTGATTTGCGGAGATATAGGGCTCTATATTCGTAGACTGCGCAATGTGTGTGGGAGTGCACATGGTGTCCAGCTTCATATTCATGCCAGCGCAAGGATTGCTGTACTGTGATAGACCTATCTGCGCCAAGCTAGGCGATGTCAGCGCATCAAGGTTGTGCTCTTGGAGATACTAGACAGAGTGAGATCTTGGTGCACAGAAATTCCGTCTAAACTTAGGCCAGCTCATACCACTTCTAAGTTGTGATGTAGGAGTCTAACGCAATAATGGTTCGCTAACGCTTCGATTAGACAGGATTGAAGCCTGCTGTGGTGACGTTCACTCCAGCGCAGATTTTCCATTTTTAATGTGCTGGGGATACACTGGTCTACTAAAGTACCAAAACAGGGTCTAATCTGCCTCCTTGCAGAGTGGGCAGACAGATACACGTGCTCTGCGGACATTTGGGGTTGATCAGATGTATTTCATTCATAAATAGGTGAACAGCGGACATCAAACTCTTTGAAAACAAGCCTGCATGGGTGGGAATAGATTCATGAGGTTTGTGGACATACACGATATTGCCAAAAGTATTCGCTCACCTGCCTTGACTCACATCAGAATTTAAATGATATCCCATTCCTAATTCATCGGATTCAATATGATGTCCATCCCCCCATTGCAGCTATAACTGCTTCAACTCTTGTGGGAAGAATGTCCACAAAATTTGTGTGACACTCCAAATGGAGTGTGTCTTAAATACACTATATTCCCAAAAATATTTGCTGACTTGACTCACATATGATCTGAAGTGACATTCACTTCTTAATTTTAGTATGACATCAGTCCACCTTTTACAGCTATAACAGCTTTAACTCTCCTGAAAAGGCTTTCCACAAGGTTCAGGAGTGTGTGAAGGGAATTTTGACCATTCTTCCAGAAGCGCATTTGTGCGGTCACACACTGATGTCGGACAAGAAGGCCTAGCTCTCAGTATCCGCTCTAATTCATAGGACAATTCGGACAAGTCATTGCTCCCAACTTTGTGGGAAGAGTTTGGGGATGGCCCCTTCCTGTTCTAACATGACTGTGCGCCAATGCACAAAGCAAGGTCAATAAAGACATGGATGAGAGAGTCTGGTGTGGGTGAACTTTACTGGCCTGCACAGATTCCTGACCTCAACTCAATAGAACACCTTTGGGATGAATTAGAGCGGAGACTGAGAGCCAGGCCTTCTCGTCCAACATCACTGGGTAACCTCACAAATGCACTTCAGGAAGAATGGTCAAAATTCCCTTCACACACTCCTGAACCTTGTGGAAAGCCTTTTCAGGAGAGTTAAAGCTGTTATAGCTGTAAAAGGTGGACTGATGTCATACTAAAATTAAGAAGTGAATGTCACTTCAGATCATATGTGAGTCAAGTCAGCAAATATTTTTGGGAATATAGTGTATTTAAGGCACCCGCAGTTACCACCAGCTCATACTGTATTTAATCAGATTGTCTTTTCCCAGACTGGTCAAGTGACAATGCTCCAGTCACGCCCAGTCATGCATGGATTGCTCTCCATGTTTGCGAGACCATCATTGCGCCCCATTTAAAGGGAATGACCAAATCAAGCCGCTTTGATTGCTGGCAAATAAAGTCCACCAGCGCAGACAGCCCCTTTTGTTAAATATGCCAGTTGGATGTGTCTGCAAGATTATGAAAACCGGGTGTAATCCGCCCCGTTGTAGAGTGACACCACGCGCCGCACTGGATTTGTCCGAGTCAGGATACCAAAGCCCATGGCCTTAAACTGTTTCAACATTTCAGTTTTCCAGATTTTTTGGGTCATGGCTAAAACAGTGCCTGATGACGCACATAATTGGCATCTGTCATGGGTCACCCGTCTCTCTCTCTAAGTATATAAGAACTGAGCACCTTTGTTCTCATCAGCGGTTATCCGGTGCAATTGTGGGATTACTTAGTTATAATTATTTGAAGCCTAATTTTACACACTTAGTGATTTTTTTTAATCATTAAAATTTGGGAGGGCTGTTAGCAATACACATCCCTATGGTGTATAGAATAGACATTATTTTACCCTTACAGGGACTTTAACGATCTGACAGCGATCAGGGAGCAAACAGCTTGCTTTACTGTTGCTTCTTAAGGGCTGAAAAATTAGACACATCACATGCTTAAATTGTGAAATATTTCCTTTACAACAGCTTTTCAGCAACTTAATGGTTGTTACAGTTGGTAATTAGAGAGCTTTTGAGGTGCTGGGAGCAGTATTTTGCAAGGTTTATTTATTATTCGCAGAGGAAAATCAGGATGCTTTTAACTCATCAATGAACACAAACAGCACTCCAGCATTACTACACACACATATGCATGCAGTGCACATAAAAACTTTCATCTTCCTTTTGGCTAGCATATTACTAAAAACATCTCCCAACAAATTAATGTTATACAACTTTTTAGGTGAACAGGGAATGTTGTGTGAACATAAAACATTTCATATTTCAAACAATAATGTGCTCCAAAGATGTAGAAAGTTGGCTGGAATCATTGGATAATAATAATTATTGTTATTAATTTTACAATGCTAAAAAAAATTACCCCCCAAAAAAAGGTGTCACCCAGACATCTCAGCTCTTTCATTGTTTCTTATATGGCTCCGGTTAGTCTGCCTGAGGACTGATAAGATGAGACAGTCGCATCTTTTATCCTGTCACTGTCGTTTCTGGCCACACGTTTGTGTGTCCTTTTTTTTTGTGTATCCTGTGTTTCAGCCATAAAATTCTAAGTTCATGATTATTTGCTAAAAACAATCAAGTTTATCAGTTTGAACATTAAATATGTTGTCTTTGTAGTGTATTCAATTAAATAGAGGTTGAACATGATTTGCAAATCTTTGTATTCTGTTTTTATTTATGTTTAACAGAATGTACCAACTTCATTGGAATTGTGGTTGTAATAGTAGGGCTGTGAATTTAAAAATAAGAGCAAGTAAATAAAAAGAAAGTATTACATGCTCAAATAAAGTGCTTAACGTTAGAATCATTATTTGAAAAAACTCAAAAATACAGATAATACTAATGTTTTGATCATATGTGTAGAAGCAAAATCATGCATTGTAAAAATTAATTATATATCGGTAGAACTTTTAGGTCAACTTTCGGGGTGCGTATTATACATGGGTGCGCATTATACACGAGAAATTCTTCATAGTTCTTTTTTTAAAATACTGTATGTTGCTGAATGGCTATTACCCACAAAATACTGGCATTTCATTTCACCATTGTTGCCACCCATTCAGTGCACCTTAACACCCAGCTGCAGCTTTCACCCAACAATCTCAAAAGCATGAGGAAAAACTTGTTCCTTGAATGGTCTTTTTTAAAATGAAGAATTAAAACAAAAACATGACTTTTGTCCTTAATGTGCAAACAAAAACATGCTATACAGTATAAAAGGAACAACACAGTTAACTTTCCATTCCTACCAGCTCTGGCTGACTATATTAACAAAATATGTTATCTGATCTAGTCTTATATTACAAAACTAAATAAATTCCATAACATGACAGTGTGATCGTGCAGTGTTATAAAGAAAGCATTCTGATGCAAATAATAATAATTTGCATATCCACTCCCATTTACGCAGTGTCCCTGCACTCACCATATAAACAGGAAAGGCGGCTGCACTGAATCGGCTTCCAAATATGGCGTTTGTCCCCGAACATATGAAGGCCCGTATATGGTGCCTTCAGATGAGTTTTGTCTTGGAAGTCCGTAACAAAACTTGGCACTCTTGAATAAAAAATTATTTTCGTTCGAAAACTGTTCATTGACGCCAGAATAAGTGCATTCTCAAAAACGTTCTTTAGGCAGAAATGAAGAAAGTTCAATTCACGTTCGGCCAAAATATGGTAAAACACTGAATATGTGATCACAATTAGTTAATGCTGCACATTTAAAAACGTGCCTATTATTCAATAAATGTAAATAATTATGCACACACCTGCACACAATAGAATAGGGTCAAAGATAGTGGTGGGAATTTTGTCTCTTTTTCGAGAGCTGGTTCTTTAGGCTCAGCTATCTAAAAAGAGGAGTCTCTTTCCGGTCCCAACTGGCTTCTCAAATTTTTGGCCGCTTCAATTTACCGCCAAAATATGTGTTGCCAAGCCAAAACACATCCTGACCAATCACATGCAGATTCAACACAAACAAGACCAGAAAAAAACAAGGTATCGACTCCTGAACAGGAGCCGGCTCCTGTCGTTCAATTCAAAGTGTCTGTTAAGACACACGACAAACAACTACAGTACAGTTGTAGCCATTGTATTATTGTGTTATCTTTTTCCAGTATATTATAAAGCAGCATGTCATCTAAATATTTAAACTTCCAAACTGGAACCTCCTAGAATGTTTATCTGTTTATAACTCTGGATGAACAAATGATGGCTGATGTACAACCAGTGCTTACAGGAACAATTATCATCAAAGGCTCATCACAAAACACCATTATTTTATCCTTAAAACTAAGGATTGGCTTTAAAGGGAAAAAGAGCAAAGATAGTCTCCAACAGCAGAGCAAACAAACTATTTTGGAGCTGTGTAATATCAAAAAGAGTTTGAAGCTAATCAAAACCGATACGTAGGATAGAGGTCGTTGTGTGAAGTGAATCATTGTTCTGTTAAAATGGCACACACTTCTGACACACAGCGTTCCGAGTTAGCATCTTCAGCTGAGGTGAGAGACTTGAAGTGTGAATAAATGCGTGCGTTAGTGTGTCTGTGCTACATTTGTAGGCCTTATGTCAGGGTCCGACATTAACAGGGCCACCACACTGCTGTGTCGGGCCACTACCTATAGACACTGGGCCGCTCGGGCCAATACAAATTTCTAAGTCACTGAAGATTTTTGCCCACCAAAAATGGCCCAAAACTACGTAGCCCCCCTGGTGCCAAGGTATGAGAAAAATAAAATTCATTGATAATCTGTTCCCTCAGTTGAGTAAACTGCATTTTCAGTGTGAGTCTGAAATTAGTTTATCACCGAAACATCTCATTCAAGACAGGATGTTGTGATGACGCAAGGACAAACCACGACCAGCACCACCAGACTGGATAAATGGGCACGCATTCAGTTAACCTCAATAGGATAGCCGAAGCTAATGCCGCTAGCCTCATACAGCAGCTTGTACTTTGCAGCCTGTAAAATTTTAAACTGCCCTCCCTGAGCATGCTTTGAAATAAATAATTACCCTCTTTTTATATTTAAATACAAGACACGCATAATTTTAGAAATTTCCAGCTTAATGCTAACAGTCAATGGAAAATCCTATTGTTGGGTTATCTAATACTAACATTAGGTCACGGGAGGGATTTACCTTCAAATAACGAATATTCACACACAAACACTGTACTAACACATACAGACAGGTAATATAACAATACTCAGGGGCATATTTCCATCCTAATCTGTGAAAAGACTTTATTTACGTTATATCGTGACTTTTATCTTCTATTCTTTTTTAGCTTATATTAAACGAGTACGATTTTTTTTTTTACACAACTATAATAGACAAAGACAATACAGTAATGGCTAATGGCTTTTTCTTGTTACTATTTTATTGTTGGTTGTGGTTGTTTTTTTAAGTTATATTTAAAGTTGAGTTTTGGTAGTTGACCAAATACAAAGTTTTGAAACAAATTAATAATTGTGTTTATTAATCATGATTTCAACATTAATCAAAATAATTGTAATACATTTATTTTTTCAATAATCGCCCAGCCCGAGTGTAGCGTCTCCTCCCCCATTCACACTAACGCAAACCCCAAAAAACATGTCAGATCATATCGCCAATAGCACTCACCATGAATAAATAAAAAAATTAACAGCTCTCACTCAGCTCTGTGATCGTATCGGCACTGATGGGCAGCTCTCACTCACGGATTATTGGTACAAGAATCGATTGATTTATTCTTTTAACTATCCATCCATTTTCTGAGCCGCTTCTCCTCACTAGGGTCGCGGGCGTGCTGGAGCCTATCCCAGCTATCATCGGGTAGGAGGCGGGGTACAACCTGAACTGGTTGCCAGCCAATCGCAGGGCACATAGAAACAAACAACCATTCGCAGTCACAGTCATGCCTACTGGCAATTTAGAGTCTCCAATTAATGCATGTTTTTGGCATGTGGGAGGAAACCGGAGTGTCCGGAGAAAACCCACGCAGGCACGGGGAGAAAATGCAAACTCCACACAGGTGATTGAACCCGGGTCCTCAGAACTGTGAGGCTGACGCTCTAACCAGTCGTCCACCGTGCCTTCTCTTTTAACTATTATAATAATAATAATTAATTATTATTATTATTAGTGCAATTGTAATGCTTTTAATTTTGTGAGCTTAGTACAGAGTCATCACCATGAATGCAATTGTACTAATGATTTCTTAAAGGGGTTTAAATAACAGTATAAAGATGCTAAATATGAAATAATCACTAAAACTTACATTATATCATGAATATGTGTGGCCAGTACAAGTTCTGACAGGGCCGCCACAACTCTGTCTTAAGGTGGCTCCTTTGGGACACCACTCAAAAAGGTTTAATGTCGGAACACAGTTTACATGCTTTCAGAGGTGCTACAGCAGACAAGCATGCTCTGTTTAATTTGTGACTGTTACAACCCATACATACACAAGTTTGTGTGCAGATAGAGAAACCTAAACACTAAAGGAGACTGCTGTTTCGAAAGGTTGCATCACTCTTGCGCCGGACTATCATGCCCTCTGTGCTTTCTTTCATGGGAAAACAATAGCTAATCAACTCCCAATTCTTTGTCCACATCTGACAACTTCAGCATGCAAGCCCTCTTTAGTACTCAGACAGCGATGAGCTACTAAGGAGTGCAGCCCATAGGCTTAGCTGTTGATCTACTTATTCACTTTAAGCACTGCAAACAGCAGATTTGATGATAACAAGGTTTTAAAAGTTGGAGGTGAGGCACTTTAACCACATGAGCAGCTTGATGTCTCATCACTCACTTTGTAAAGTTTCACTGCAGTGACGGTCACAAACAGAAATAAAAAATAGGGCATATCGGCTATAGGATGTCTCTGGTGGATTTTTGGTAGCCATTGAGGAAATGTTCAGAGTGAGTTCATAAGTCCATAGTGAAAGACCTTCAACTGAAAATAAGCATCTTTTGTTTTCCACGGCCCATTATGGCGTAAAATCTGGTCGCCGTATGTGGTGGTGCTGTGAGGATATTGAGGTGCACTGGAGCATTTTATTGATAGAGATAGCTGGAGAAAGATTATATTTTGATGTATTCGGGGTTAAATGAGAGGCAATTATTCAGAGGTGTATGATCCTATAACCTATAACCTTCCTTGGATGGTATTGGTTTTATTTCTTAGTTTATTATGATTGCTTGACATTCATTGAACTTAGGGCTCTGATTTACCACTGTTACATTGAGTCGACTAAGCCTTCTCTGTTGGTTGATTTCAACAGATTTCTATCTGGATGGCTGCCTTTCTATACCTGTCACATAGATTAATATGTGTTTTGTATGTTGGTCAAGTAAATGATTATTTACCCCACACACCCATATTCCCTATTGAATGTACCAATTGTTGTGTTTTTGTTATATTATATTTCAAAAACAGTATTCACAGTGAGAAATGTACACATAAACAATGGACAACAATAAACAATAAACCTTTCCATATTTTTTGTCAACATTTTAATATTGTATCACATTATACAGCTGATTCCAATATCCAGTTTTCCAAAGCATGGGAAACAAAAATATATATACTTTTTAACCCTACAGTGTTTCCTGCCATGTGATACAAGGCAGCCAGGAAGTCCCATGACCTTTTTTTTTTTTTTTTTTTTTTAACGACAACACATTCTCAGAATCAGTTTTCTCCCTCTCATCCACACCCACTCAACTGCAAATACACAAACACACCAAACCATCGAATTCTCTTCCTCGCAGTATGTCCTTGGGAGAAATAAACACGCTCCTTTCTTAGTCTGCCAAAAGTCCATTGATTCTATATTGGGAAACTGGAAAAGTAAGTTTAAGTAAGTGGGGGAAAATAACACACTCAAGTACAACCTAGAACTAAGAAGAAAAGCTCAACTCCTTTTTCTTGCATTACCGAATACAATCTTTTCTCAAGAACATTACAACAAATTACAAGGTGAGGAAAATAATTAAAAAACAGTGCCATATATGTGTTTGAGAATACCAACTGTTAATATAACAATGTTTTGGCTCAAAGTTTTTAGAAAGATATTGAGCTTAGTGTTTCAAGCGGTATGGTCAGAGTATAGTTTTACAATTTGTCCTGCAGCCGATTAAGATGAAATATTTAGAAGAAAATGCTCTGGGTCACCGTTTGCACTAATTAGCAGTATACCCAAACAGCAACCTCTCTGATATTCTTGTTTTTACTGAGCGGTTCTTTGCATTAATCAAACTGTTTCTGCAGCGCTGTGTTTGTGGTTAAGGAACACTTCCCTCAGTGGAACAAATTAACTCCATTAGCTGTATGATAAAAGGGAAAATCTTCATTTCCCATTGAGAAATGAAGTGTTAAACATAGTTTCTTGTGATGCCTCTGAAGGGAAGACTCTTGACCACTTTCCATCTGCTGAGGTATTTAACTTGTCTTTCTACATGGGAGTTTCCATCTGTGTCTATTTAAAGATCTACAGGAAGTAGTGCACTCTACAGTTCACCCCAATGCTGAGGTCTCATGGGACTAGAGTTCATGGGAACTAGAAGCCATTTCTCAGATTTTTGTACATCTTCACATCCCCTTGGTGTTCTCTTTCTCTCAACTAATAATTTTCCTCCAAATCATCCACCTACATTAGTCATAGCCACATTCTTCTCCTTCACTTCACTCGCCACTGCTCTCCCTTGTGCCATTTAACCCTCTTCTCTGTTTCCTTCTGATCATCACATTGCTCCCAGGCTTAGCAACCTCCCCACTGCTCATTTTAGCCTTACCCCCCTTTCATTCAGCCACCTCCATTTTCCTGAATCAGCTTAATTGCTATATGGTTCTCCATTTAAGTGTTTGCGGCTTTATCGCCCATCTCCATCATGCTTCTGAGCAGTGCTCTGTAATTATCTCTCACTGTCAATTTGCCAGAATACAATTGTTGCTTCAGCTTGAACCCATAGCTGAATATGATTCAACAGGAATGAATATACATGCATCATATCTTTATAAGTACCTATATAACGATACAGTACATGTATACGTGATGTATAAGCCAAATGTACTCAAGAGGTGGCTGTGGTTCAAGTTTGCCACAGGCCTTGTCAATGTATCCTTGAGGACAACATTAAACTCCTGACCTCGCTTAAAGCTTTATTCATTGCAGAAATAATGTCTGTGTTTAACAGAGTGAGTGAATGCGTCATAAAGCTTTTAGTAGTCAGTAGAATAGAGAGCCTAGATAGAAATGAAATCCATAATGACTGAACTGTTGTACAAACAAATATCTGACCCAGTAAATGCGGGCTTCCCTCAAAATAACCTCTGACACACGCTTCCTGCTCACCTGGATCCTATCAAAATAAAAAGGTAATTGAATAATGACCCTGTAATGAAGGAGTTCTCCTTTCTGCTTCTTTCCCACAGCCCGTCTCCCTCTGCAAGTCAGAGAAAGTAACCAGGACAATTGAGATGACTGATTAAAGCAAAGGATATTGGAATTATGTCCGAAGTTTCACAAATTGTTGACATAATACACAGTAGTGTATACATTCATACATGATAAAAAAAAAAAAAAAAATCTTCCAGCTATAGGAACGATAAGCAAATTGTTTCAGTGAGCTGGTACCACAAAGATTGTAACACTTTTATTCTTCGAGTATTGCGCTCTCCTTTTCTCAGTCAATTTTATGCCAGCACAGCTGCTATCCAGTTGTCCACTGCTGTTGTAACTGGCAAGCGTGTATTCATTCATGTAGAACTCCACACTGGCCTGGCAGCCAAGTGGGATCAGCATTCATGGGGTTTGGACCCCGCAGTTTGTTTTACTTGTACGATCACTTACTGGCATAAAACACAAATGTCCTATTCTTATTCCGTTCCCCTATGTAAGCAAGTCTTAACTAAACATGCAATAACACTGGACCTTACCAAGACACAAAGCTTTGTGCAGAAAAGCCCAACAGCTGCATTCAATTACATTAACTACCACGAGGAGAAAGCACACACTCTGCAGTCACTGGCTCCAGCTATAATCAAGAACTTATTCAATAATCTTAAAAAATACAGCTCCCTGGTTTCTCAGTTGCACTATGGCGCTTTCTTCTCTCATAATAAATTTTCATGCACACACATTGCTCGCACACGCACGTGCACACACACACGCACACACACACATGCACCTTCTGTTTACTGAGGGCATTGGTTTCGGGTTGAGCTTGCTGCTGAGGTCAAAGATTACTTCTTAGGAGATAACTCTTTACCTGAGCTGTAAAGTGAGTAACTGCAGGAAGAGAAAGAGGAAGTTGGGCACTTAGAAATGAGCACATGCACATATAAACATTTTGCTCCAAACCGTTACTGAAGGAATGTCATAAATGTCTTCTAGTTAACGAGTAATCTACTGGGAAGGGAACAAACCAAAACAGAGAACAAAAGAATGGGAATTCAGGGAGCGGTCTGAAGCTCTTATTTATCACACATTTCAGGATAGGTAGACGTTTTATGACATATTACAAAGTCCGCCCTTAAGGAATTCAAAATGTTTGCAAGGTATGTTTCTGCTAATCATGACATTTAACTCAAGATATGCTGATGGGAAAATTTTTAAAATTGATAGAATTCCTTGGGGTAAAAAAGAAATCTCTTCAAAAATATCTTTAATACACTCAGTACACAAGTACAGTACATTTAGCAACGATGATATTCTACTGGATGTTACTTATTTAAGTTCTGTATTACAGCGATAAGGATGGGACATTTAAGACTGCTGAATCAATGTTTAAATGTTTTCTGTTCAATTTCTTTTAGATAACACTTTCAAATAGATAGTATTCAACAGATAATGAATGGAATAAGATGGATGTGTTCATGATCATTTGTCTGACTTATAACAACTGGACTAAACATTTGTTTATTTATCCATCCATCCATCCATTTTCTGAGCCGCTTCTCCTCACTAGGGTCGCGGGTGTGCTGGAGCCTATCCCAGCTATCTTTGGGCAGGAGGTGGGGTACACCCTGAACAGGTTGCCAGCCAATCGCAGGGCACATGCAAACAAACAACCATTCGCACTCACATTCACACCTACGGGCAATTTAGAGTTGTCAATTAACCTACCATGCGTGTTTTTGGGATGTGGGAGGAAACCGGAGTGCCCGGAGAAAACCCACACAGGCACCGGGAGAACATGCAAACCCCACACAGGGCCGGGGATTGAACCCCGCTCCTCAGAACTTTGAGGCAGATGCTCTAACCAGTCAGCTACCGTGCCGCCTGGATTATTATTAATATTAATATTAATGCTATTATGATTATTATTGGATTTATAAAATGCAGTTGATGTTAGAGCGGAAGCAGCAGGAGATAGGCTTACATGGAAAAGGATGACAAGCTGTGGCGACCCCTAACGGGACAAGCCGGAAGGAAAAGAAGAAGTATTCAATTATATATTTCCATTGAGGAATAACATCCCTCAGTAAAACTGAGAGTTAAAATTGAGGCAAATTGGATTATACTTTTGCTTGAAAATGAAGCAAACATGCTGGTGCCCATCCCAGCTGGCTCTGGGCGAGAGCCGTGAAGTGGTCGCCAGCCAATCGCAGGGCACACATAGACAAACAACTATTCACACTCACATTCACACCCTATGGACAATTAGAGTCTTCAATTAACCGACTGTGCATGTTTTTGGAATATGGGAGGAAACCAGCGTACCCAGAGAAAACCCACGCAGGCCCGGGAGAACATGCAAAGTCCACACAGGGGAGGCCGGATTTGAACCCAGGTCCTCAGAACTGTGAGGCAGCCGCCCCAAATGAATGTCATAGAATGTCATTAAATCATTACTGACTGTGATCTGATACAGTTCTAATTCATTCCCTATCAATTCTCCCTACAGGTAATCCAGTCAATTTTTGTCCTCACTTCCTCATCCAGAATGTCTGATCATAATATTTGTTGTAAATGTTACACTTGTTGAACAAGTATACTAAATAACTTCAGCGAGGACTGAAGTCACTTAATCCGCGCCATAATACCAAAACCATCATGTTGCAATTTTACAAAATTATATTAAAAAACGCAATATAACAATATGCGGCATTACAGAGACAGAGAGAGGAATTTCGTGTATTTGGGATTAATTCCATTATTACTTCCATCCATCCATCCATCCATCCATCGTCAACACCCCTTATCCTGGTTAGGGTCGTGTGGTGCTGGAGCCTAACCCAGCTGACTTCGGGCGAAAGGCGGACTACACCCTGAACTGGTCGCCAGTGAGTTGCAGGGCACATATGGACATGGACAACCATTTGCACTCACATTCACACCGTCACTGAGTGGGAACTGATCCCACGCTGCCCGCACCAAAATCAGGCGACTGTACCACTACACCATCAGTGACTACCATTATTACTTAAGCTTTCACATTTAAAGTAAGTTGTGTTATTTTAATAATACTTTCTTGGAATTATAATTGATTAGGGGTTACACTACTTTGACATTAACTTTCATCCAAACAACAGCACCCCTAAACCTCTGAACCTAGAATTGGCGCTGGCGCACGTGCGCAAAGACACATATACACGCACGCACACACACACACACACAAACACACAAACCTGCACGCACGCACACACACGCACATACACACACACACACACACACACACACTAGTTGTTGAACAGATTAGTTGACAAGTCGACGAGTCAAATTTACTACACTACATTGACGTTGAACGCTTGAAGTCAACTAATCGCTTGTCGTATTTTTGGCATCTCGTCTTCCAATCGGCCGATTTACAGTCGACTTTCAACTCACTCATCTGCTTCTGTCACTGGACTATAACGCTATAACTATAATGAAGAACAGCGAAATGTCTGGCCAACAAGGTGACATAAATACATCTGTGTGAGTCTGAGAGTGATGGATGATAATTCCTGAGGTTTTCAAGTCATATGCAACTATCCATTTCACTAGTTATAAATGTATTCATGGTGGAGGTAATCACATATTATTTATACTGTTCTGTTAATCTATATAGAAATAATATATAGAAAAAATAAATGTAGCTATACCGACAACTGTTAAAAACTACAGGACACACATGCTGGTTTGATTGTTTTCACCATCAATCATGTCCTCACTCTGGAGGTCTAAAAGATTTATGAATTGAAAAAAATAGACCTTGGCTAACAGAGAGAACAAATACAATAATTGTAATAGACTTGATATGAATTTACAGTATACTCTTTTTGACAAATACTTATTTAAGTGTGTCTGACCGAACCTGCTATTTTCTATCTTAGAGCGCTCTTGTACAAATACCACATGGCAAGAAAGGAGTTTACCTTCAGGAATATTTGAAAAGTATGATAGTTATATATAGCTCATTTATTTGCACTGCTGCAAAGGCTTAGCACCAATTCCAATTTCAGTTCAATCACTGTTCACTGCACTCGCTATCATTCCAATCAGCTGCAGCTGTAGTGGGCTGCCACCGGCTCTGGAGATGGATGGCAAAATCATCTTCTTTGCCACATACACTATTAAACTTTTCTGCTGACAGTAAAAGCATAGGTAGTGTAAATCTAAGCTCAAATCAACCAGAAAACAGTGTATGGTTCTTTTGGGTGCTGTGAAGAATTTACAGCTCTAACCTTTGACCCCAGCCAGCACAAATATCTTTTGTCAGATACACTATAATTCTTTCAGGAATTTCATGCAACATCCAATATTGTCACAAAGCAAAAGAAAATAATAAATTTGCAACACTGTCTAACACATCACAGCATCCCACAGCAGTCCCTAAACACCATCCAAACAGCACATAGGCTGACATAAAAGTGAAAGTCATAATGACAAATTCCCATCCACTGGCTATAGTTGAGCCAATTTCTTGTTTTACATGAAGTGTACAGAAGTAAATGAACAAATTCAACATAAGTTTGGCCTCAACTGACTTATTCCCCCACAGGTTGCATATGCGATCTTACCCTCATACTGTGGATATGATTTGGATATGAGGATGTCTGATTATATGCTTTTTTTGTTTGTTTTTGTTTTTATTAATAATTGTTTAACGTCAGTTCTCAGATCATTGAAGATGGTAATGCAATAAATGTAAATTATACAAATCATTTTCCAAATGTTTGCGATTTGAGGGTGCACAATGCATCTCGCTTAATGTCAGCTAGGCTAGGCTCCAAATCCCCACAACCCTGAACAGAAAAAGCAGTGTATAAAATATATGTTTGTCTGTATGAAATACTGTATACAAATCATCTTTCGATTGGTTGGAGACAAGTCCAGTGTGTACCCCGCCACTTGCCCAAGTCGAAGAATGGGTCAGTAAATAGCCACGTTTATTGTATGTTGCATATCCCTGTGGTTGCTCAAAGATACCAGGGGGGAAGGGGAAGACGCTTTTGATGCTAAAGCTCAAACACTTTGGTTGAAACATCATTTATTCAACAGTGTCCCCGTGTGTCCATCATGTGTTGCAATTGTGATCAGAGTTACTCTTCTGTGTTAATGTCAAAAGGGGTGGCATTTACAGTCTAGTGTCCCTGGGAATCATCTAACCCAAACACACAATGCAATGACCTTCTCAAATAATTTTTCATTTTAAGAAAATTCCCTCCCACTCAGATTTTATAGCAAACCTTATCAAATTAGGGATTTTGAGTTAGTTTAATTTGCTTCTGTGAATTACAGCTATTTTTCTTCAAATCCCAACTTCTGTTTCAACATACCCATATCTCAGAAAGACCTATATCTTTTGAAACAACCCAAATGCATACGTTTATTTTGGAGCGCTTCAGAGTGCATTAAAGTGCATTTTCCAAAATCAAATTCAGAGAGCAGCAGCCTTTAGTTGATGTATTTTTCTTTCCCCTAATTTTGCTTCGACTCTGACACGGAGGGCCCGAAAAAACGTAATCGGTCGTTCCACTGTAATTATCACTTTCTGATTTTTATTTTGCTAAGCTGCTACATATCAATCACCTTCATCACTACTTTTATTCTTAGACATAAAGGGTCTTTGTCCCTGTTTCCATTAAGCTTTTCATATTTTTCCTCAACGACAGTCATATATGCACTTAGCAACCTAAAAAAGATTTTAGTCTAGCAGACGAATTCATGCCCACTGACCATACAAAGAACACATTGATCTACTGTTTATTTTCTGCTAATGAAAAATGGTGGGAAAGTATGGTAGATAAAATCAAATAATTCAAAGAACACTGTCCTTATTCAACAAAACTGGCAACCCCTGGTATCTGGACGTCATAATGATCTCCACATGTGTCGTGGCGGCCTCACACAGTCACGCCGACACATACACAAGTGCACTAATTCACCAAAAACCTTGAAACTCCTCAGGGGGAATGAAAAACAAACACAAGTTAAACAGTCCCCCTTTTTACTTCCCTCTATCTTTATTTTCTCACATCATGTTCTTAAAGAGCGGACAAGAGTGCTGGCTCCCACAAGAATTAGAGAAAGTGTTTGAATAAGGCAATTTACGGTGTCACACAGGCTGCTGTGTTGTTTCATTATTATGCAGTTGTATGAATGGCTCATTGATCAGGTTGTTACAAATGACAGAGTGAAACCAGGCAGCATGATCAGCCAAATAAATGTGTGTTTAATTGGATCCAAGTATGTCATCGCAGCATGGCTCAGGCAATAGCAATCAGAAGACGGCTGACATGATCTCTGGCTTGTCCAAAAGATCCACAATGGATGGTTCACTACCTTCCAAGGTTGCCTCTGCCATGATCATTTCATGAACCGGTGCATGAGTCAACAATGCAAAGATTTGAAGGAGCAGTGTATAGTATTGGATTGTATAATGTATGGATAGTATGCCTTGAAAAAGTATTCATACCCCTTAAACCTTTTCACATTTTGCCACCTTACACAATGTTTTTTTATTGACATTTTGTGATCAACCAACACCAACTAGCGCAATATTTTGTGAAGCGGAATGGAAATGATACATAGTTTTCAAAACTTTAATCAAATCAAAACCTTAAAGATGCTGTGTGCATTTCTTTTCAGCCTCCTGCATCAATAATTTGTCGAGCCTTCTTTTGTCTCCAATTACAGATGCAGCTATTTTGAGGTATGTCTCTACCAGTTTTATCTAGTAGTATCTAGATACTGAAATGTTTGCCCATTCTTCTTTGCAAAATAGCTCAAGCTCAGCCAGATTGGATGGAGAGCATCTGTAAACAGCAATTTTCAAATATTATATGCGCCGTGGGATTTAGGTCTGAACTTTGTCTGTGCCATTCGAACACATGAATATTCTTTGATAAAACCATTCCATTGTAGCTCTCGTTTTATGTTTAGGGTCATTGTTTTGCTGGAGGAACAATCTTTTTTCCCAGTCTCAAGTGCTTTGCAGCCTCCAACAGGTTTTCTTCCAGGATTGCCCTGTATTTAGCGACATCCACCTTCCCATCATCTCTGACCATGCTTCCCTGTCCCTGCTAAAGAAAAGCATCCCCACAGCATGATGTTGCCACTACCATTTTTCAAAGTGGGGATGGTGTGTTCAGGGTGATGAGCAGTGTTAGTTTTCCGCCACACAGGTCTTTGCATTTAGGCCAAAAAAAACTTCGGTCTTTTCTGACCACATGTTGGCAATGTCCCCAAAAATAACTTGGAGGTCACTGAAAATGGGACTTCTTATACCTTTCTTTCAACAATGGCTTTCTTCTTGCCACCCTTCCATGAAGGCAGGATGAGTGGAGTGCATGATTTATAATTGTTCTGTGAACAGACCATGGGCCTCTTGGCTGCTTCTCTGACCAAATGTTCTTCTGGCTCCCTCTGTCTGTTTAGGTGGACGGCCATGTCTTGGTAGGTTTGCAGATAGTGTCATACTTTTCGCCATTTTTGGATGATGGATTAAACTGTGTTCCTTGATATTTTTTCAATATAACCTAACCCTGCTTTAAACCTCTCCACAACTTTATCCCTGACCTGTCTGGTGAGTTGCTTGGTCTCCAAGATGCTGTTGTTCACTAGTTTTCTCTTACAAACCACTGAGAACTTCACAAAACAGGTGCATTTATACTGAGAGTAAATTCAACACAGGTGGACTCTATTCACTAATTAGATGACTTCTGAAGGCAATTGATTGCATTGCATTGTATTATGTTATCTGAATATGGGGGGCTGAATACAAATGCACACCACACTTCAAATATATATTCATGTAAAATCTTAAAAATCATATATGATTTTGATTACACTAACAATTATGTGCTACTTTGTGTTGGTCTATCACATAAAATCTCAACAAAATATATTCAAGTGTGTCATTGTAAGGCCAAAAAATGTGAAAAAATTCTTGTCAAAACACCGAAAAAGCACAATTTAGTATGCTTAGATTGATGAAGGAATTATTTTTCATGTTTTGTTTCATATTTGACGATACCGCAGATATGATTCATCTATTGAATCGTACATTATGCCTTTAAATTTAAAAGTCAGATAAAGGGCATGTGATTTTGGCCCATTCCTCCACACAAGCAGTCTTCCAATCTTGAAGGTTCATCGGACTTCTTTTATGGACATTGGTGAGTTTCAGTTCTTTCCATAAATTTTTGATTGGATTCAAGTCAGGTAATTGGCTGGGCCATTCTAGCAGCTTTATTTTTTTTTTCTTCTTTGAAACCAATTGAGAGTTTCCTTGGCAGTATGTTTTGGATCATTATCCTGATGAAATGTCTACCCTCGTTTCATTTTCATCATCCTCATAGATGGCAGCAGATTTTTGTCAAGAATGTTTCATTACATTGGCCCATTCATCCTTCCAACAGTAACGTGAAGTTTACCAGTACCATTTGTTGAAAATCAGCCCGACACCATCATGTTCGCACCTCCGAACTTCACTGTTGGCATGGTGTTTTTAGGGTGATGTGCAGTGTCTTTTCTCCTCCAATCGTGGTGTGCATTATGGCATCCAAACAGTTCACTTTTGCGCTCATCTGACCAGCTTTGACATGCTTTTTTTTCCAGCAATGGGGTCTTGCGTGGTGGTGAGCGTGCATACAGGCCATGGCAGTGGAATACATTAATTGCAGGTCTTTTTAAAGATCTCCACAGGTGGTCCTTGGCTCTTGGACAACTCTTATTGTGGTAGTATTCATATTCATATATAGTATTCAGACCCCCTTAAATTATTCACTCTTTGTTGTATTGCAGCCATTTGCTAAAATCATTTAACTTATTTTTTCCCCTCATTCATCTAAACACAGCACCCCATATTGACATAAAAAATGGAATTGTTGAAATTTTGCAGATTTATTAAAAACGAAAAAATGAAATATCACACAGCCATAAGTATTCAGACCCTTTGCTGTGACACTCATGCATTTAACTCGGGTGCTGTCCATTTCTTCTGATCATCCTTGAGATTCTTCTACACTTTCATTGGAGTCCAGCTGTGTTTGATTATACTGATTGGACTTGATTAAGAAAGCCACACACCTGTCTACTATAATACCTTACAGCTCACATGTCAGAGCAAATGAGAATCATGAGGGCAAAGGAACTGACTGAAGAGCTCAGAGACAGAATTGTGGCAAGGCACAGATCTGGCCAAGGTTACAAAAAAAATTGTGCTGCACTTTATGTTCCTAAGAGCACAGTGGCCTTCATAATCCTTAAATGGAAGACGTTTGGGAAGACAAGCACCCTTCCTGTGGTGGCCGTCCGGCCAAACTGAGCAATCGGAGAAGAGCAATGGTGAGAGAGGTAAAGAAGAACCCAAATATCACTGTGGCTGAGCTCCAGAGATGAAGTCGCAGGATGGGAGAAAGTTCTAGAAAGTCAACCATCACTGCAGCCCCTCCACCAGTCGGGTCTTTATGGCAGAGTGGCCCGACGGAAGCCTCTCCTTAGTGCAAGACATATGAAACCCTGCATGGAGTTTGCTAAAAAAAAAAACACCTAAAGGACTCCAAGATGATGAGAAATAAGATACTCTGGTCTGATGAGACCAAGATTGAACCTTTTGGCCTTAATTCTAAGCGGTATGTGTGGAGAAAACCAGGCACTGCTCATCACCTGTCCAATACAGTCCCAATAGTGAAGCAAGGTGGTGGCAGCACCATGCTGTGGGGGTGTTTTTCAGCTGCAGGGACAGGACAACTGGTTGCAATTGATGAAAATGTGAATGCGGCCAAGTATAGGGATATCCTGGACAAAAACCTTCTCCAGAGTGCTCAGGACCTCAAACTGGGCTGAAGGTTCACCTTCCAACAAGACATTGACCCTAAGCACAAAGCTGAAATAACGAAGGAGTGGCTTCAGAACAACTCCGTGACTGTTCTTGAATGGCCCAGCCAGAGCCCTGACTTAAACCCAATTGAGCATCTCTAGAGCGACCAGAAAATGGCTGTCCACCAACGTTCACCATCCAACCTCACAGAACTGGAGACGTGAGGAATGGCAGAGGATCCCCAAATCCAGATGTGAAAAACTTGTTGCATCATTCCCAAAAAGACTCATGGCTGTGTTAGCTCAAAAGGGTGCTTCTACTAAACACTGAGCAAAGGGTCTGAATACTTATGTGTGATATTTCAGTTTTTCTTTTTAATAAATCTGCAAAAATAGTCAACAATTAAATTTGTTTCTGTCAATATAGCGTGCTGTGTATACATTAATGAGGAAAAAATGAACTTAAATGATTTTAGCAAATGACTGCAATATAACAAAGAGAAAATAAGGTGGTCTGAATACTTTCCGTACCCACTGTATATACAGTGGAACCTCGATAAAACAGACCCCGATATAATGGATATCATCTTTGGAGTCTGGAATATGCTATTTTTGCTACAGTTTTTTGTCAAACCTTTAGCCTTTGGAAACAGATTTGGAACTAGGAAGCACACTAATTCCTCGCGGCTCATGAAATTGACTCGCCTATGTGGAGTACCATAAGTCAACAATGTCACCATGACCAAGCCCACCGGCGTGGTAAGTTTGGATAAAATGTCAAACTTTCAAACATGTTCAAGCTTTTTTAAATATTTATTGAAATATGGTTTGCATATTTATTTACATATGTAACGGGCAATCAGCTATATCGGAGGACCGTCCCCCGCATATATATATATATATATATATATATATATATATATATATATATACATATATTGTAGCGGACATGCTCCCCGCAACCTGAGGTGTCACAGTGACTCCCCCACGACTTGATAAACTGCTTTCTTCCAAGCGGCCCTGCTGTGAGGCTACCACAAGAAGATGCCTACTGGACCCTAAAGTAATTAGCAGGTCCCCTCGAAATCTTGGTTTACAGTCATCAATGAGTCCTTTTCTCCGTTTGAACTGACAGCAGTCAAAAGGGACAGATCGACGATGGAATGCAAATACAGCAACAAACTATTTGCTTAATATTCAAAGGTGCATGCAAGGTGCCACCCACTGGCGTTTGAGAGTACTGCAACCCATAAACATCTATTCAGTTGTTTTTAACTGAAGATAAAATGTCTGTTTTGCTATTTCACGAACTCTGCAGAAATATTCAAAATGTATGCCTTGGTGTCTGTGTCAGTGTGTCAACTTTACTGGTGCACTGGCAAGACGTTGAGAACTGTTTGTCCTAATTTGAAACTGCAAGCAGTATGAAATGTGATTTGAACCATAAGACTTGATTTGCCAAGACTAAAGTTTAAACAGTCTTTCTCTATGCTTGACCTGTGAGTAAAGAGTACAAAGTTGGGAGTATTTTATATTAATATATGATTTTAAACCCATTTTATGGGTCAAAATTGTATACCAGATTCAAGCTGATGGCTGTGGTCTTGTCTTTGAACACACCCCCTGGGTATTTAACCCCTGACTCCCGCTGCCAGTCTCTCTCTTGGTTCTGCGCTCTTGCTATCGGCTCCCCAGCTACGGGGTGGCCAGATCTTTCCTTTTGTTCACCCAGTATCATTGTCAGGGATGAGAACGGACTCGGCTTCCCAGCCTCTATGTGGGCCACAGCTAGGCGATAAGACCAGCTGCTACTAAAAGTACCAGGTACGCTTCCAGCCAAGCGTGATTGCTCTGAAATTGCTAGCGAGTCCCTGAAGAGGCAGGAAACAGCTGCAGCCTCCCGCAGAACATGTGAAGAACAACTTCTTTCCCTTTTCCACCTGTTTTTGTTTTATTTTTGTGCATCTTTTTCTTCAACCAAACCTACCACCTCGCCTCATGAGACGCACCCAGAGAGACCACTCCCAGAGACGAGCTGATCTACGTTCGTGAGTGCACACTGCAATTGTCGCCAGGATGTGCAATATTAGTGTCTTATTAATTTTGGGGAAATTACGAGTTTCACACAAAATCTCAACTTTGCTCTCTCTCTCTCTGACTCAACGCATTAAACACTCAAATTCACATTTTTAGCCCAGCAGCACACGATGTCCTATGGCCCTTTTTACACGCCTATTTTTCTCTTCTTTCACTAGTATGAGTTATTTTTCTTCCTGTAGTTAGCATCTTTGTGTTTCCCTATAGATCACTCGTAGATTACATTAAATATTCTATACAATTCCACTCTTGGTTGTGTTTTGTGTGTGTTTTGAGTTTAAGTAAGCCTCTGTCATCTAGAACACGTATTTCATAAAATGTAGCAACCTGTAGATGAGAGTGGTAAAAGGTTTGTCGTCGCTTTGTCCTAAAATTTTATACATATGAAATGTGACATGTTGCCCCTTTATGAGACAAATTGTTTTATTTTAACGTTAAAGCGTAAATCAAATCAACGCGGAAGTGAATGCTGACGTCTACCTTCCTTTGTATCTTTTCCCAAATTAATTACATTTCTATCCATACCAATACACGCTATATATACATCCATCCATCCAATCATTTTCTGTGCCGCTTCTCCTCACTAGGGTCGCGGGCGTGCTGGAGCCTATCCCAGGAGGGCGCTTAGTGTACACCCTGAACTGGTTGCCAGCCAACCATTTGGGTTTTCTCCGAGCACTCCGGTTTCCTCCCACATCGCAAAAACACTGCATGGTAGGTTTATTGACGACTCTAAATTGCCCGTAGGTGTGAATGTGAGTGCGAATAGTTGTTTGTATGTGCCCTGCAATTGGCTGGCAACCAGTTCAGGGTGTAGCCCCGCCTCCTGCCCGATGATAGCTGGGATAGGCTCCAGCACGCCCGCGACCCTAGTGAGGAGAAGTGGCTCAGAAAATGGATGGATGGATATATATATATATATATATATATATTCCCTTTCAGAGTCATTCCTCTCACACAAAGCCCAACTCCTTTTACTGACTAGTCATTTACCACAGGAAACCTAACACTGATGGGCTGTGACCAGCAGTGTTTTGTAGCATGTCTCTCTTACTTAGACCCTTGCTCTTTCAGACTGCTGTCAAGATTTTGTGATGGAAATCTGTGATGGGCAAAACAGCACAAAACACTGATCCCTGCCTTCATCTCTTGCAATGATTTTATGCTCTAAGAGTAAAGACAGGGGGAGTGAGAGAGTGTGTGAGACAAAGAGCTTTATGACTGGAGTTGCTCCATGGGCTTGTGGCTCAGAGTTCCATTTGACCAAACAACCCATGAATTCCTCTTGCAGCAAGCTGGGTAGCTTTAGCATGGGCAGCCAATGTAATTCATTTTGTGCTGTGTGTTTGTGTGTGTGTGTGTGTTAGTGCATGCTTGTTTGTGCCCTTTTCATGTTGTGAAAACGAAACACATTCAAGCAGTCCACCGATATGACCTTTGGGAGATACTGCCATTGATTTGAATTGGAGTAGTTGCATTTGCGCCTCCCTCAGAAGCTTAAAGGATCTAAAAGGATTAATATGGCAGCAAGGACTTGTCCAGTGTCATTTCTCATATGCCTCTCATATGAACGGGGAGGAGGGAGGCAACAAAACAGTCGGATGGATGACAGGGAAGAAAAGTGTTATGAGAGTCAGTGGAAAAGAAAAACTACAAGAGGAACTGGCATTCATACAGAAAAGGCTTAATTAGGAGATGAGAATGTCGTTTGTTTTGCTTTATTACTTCTGCTAAGGAAGTAATCTTTTGGAGGTGTTTGTTTCAATGTGTGTGTGTAGGATTATGCAAAAGAATTATGCACAGTTAAATCAATTTCCACAAAACATTGTGGGCATAGGTCAAAGTAGAACCCATGACAATGTATTCAAATGCACCTCATGCATAAAACTACAGTCTGTTTGCAAAAACAGTACACATCTCTTGGATTGCAGGTACATACTTGACGATACAATTGCAGAATGAGAGAGAAGGTGAAAAGAAAAGACAGAAGCAGTGTTAGAGGAAAATAGAAATATCACTACTGAAGTTTGCACGACTTCAAGACTGTACCGTAAAAGAAAATACATAGTGCATCGTCATTCTCCTGTTTTAGTGGAAAATTAAATTGAAAAGGGCAAACTTGAGTCCATGCACCTTGTTAAGACTAGCCAGTGGGGACAGACTATTTCAGACTTGCTGCTGCTTAAAAGGGCACCATGAAAATATTCCAGCTCTCAGCATAAATTGAGCTGACACACACTGTTATAGGCTGCATGCAGGAAAAAGTCCAACCAAGAAGGGTTTTGTTGAAACTTGAGTGGCCCGAAATCAACAGTCGTGTTGTATATACCCACAGACCCTATACAAAGAAACAATGTTCAAACTTGCCATGGTGGAGTCACATAAACATCCATCCATCCATCCACTTTCTGTACCGCTTATCCTCACTAGGGTGGCGAGCGTGCTGGAGCCTATCCCAGCTATCTTCGGTCGAGAAGTACACCCTGAACTGGTCGCCAGCCAATCGCAGGGCACATATAAACAAACAATTATTCCACTCACATTCACACCTACGGGCAATTTAGAGTCTTCAATCAACTTTCCACGCGTGTTTTTGGGATGTGGGAGGAAACCGGAGTACCCGAAGAAAACCTACACAGGCACGGGGAGAATATGCAAACTCCACACAGGCGGGGCTGGGATTTGAACCCCGTTCCTCAGAACTGTGAGGCAGATGTGCCAACCAGTCCCCCAGCATGCCGCCTCACGTAAGATTACTCATGGGAAAAAAATATCACGTTTGTTAGCAATCCCAAAAGTTTATCCTATTTAGGCATAGGTGGACTGTAATAATAGTGATCGTTTTTTGTCCAGTATATTTCAATAAATACATTTTTCAACCTATTGAGATTAATAACTACTTTTTTTGAGTGACTACATGAGCAGTGATTTTTAGAAACCACAAAGTCTACAATATTGATAAAAGAAACATTTATAAAAACATAGCAAAGCACACAGCAAATTTCCATTATTAACAAAAGAAAGAAGCAGTGTGCAGTACAAAAGCTCTTTCCTAATTTTTTTGAGCACTGCTTTGCATTCCCACTGACTCTTTAATGTATTGGCAAACATTATGGCTTGAATGAATGACTTTAATGCATTATTGATGCTTAGGCTAGTTTATTGGTTTTTATATGACAGGCCTTGGAGAGCATAGCATTTTAAAAAAAGGCCGGTGTCCTCGTTTTTATCTTCTGTTGATTTTGGTCAGATGCATTGGGTAGCGATGACTCTGCGTGAACTAACATACAAACACACATGCACGAACGCACACACGCACAGTCATGGAAATTATATGGTGTCATACTGGTTTTATTCTTAATGCTCTAGAACATACTCTGTAGTGCTGATAAAATAACATTATGGGAATCCACACACACATCCACACACACACACACACACACACACACACACACACACACACCACAAAGTGAGGTGCCAGCGTGCTGTTTGATCTTCAATTTCTACCCGGGGCATGATGTTTGTTTGGTTAGCTCAAGGTTTTGTCACAGTCTGTATTAAACATTATTCATGAAAGACTACTTTTTCTGAGCAAATGCTGGATGGCCAGAGGGTCAACAAGAACTCTGACAGTGCTGTCCTTAACAGAAACTAATTCATACACACTTATAGAAAAATTTGCTCATACACTTTAACTGCATCATAGCGATGCTGGCAGGCCTGCCCCGATAGACACACGAAGGAATGTCACCAATCACTCTACACTATGTACAGTTTATGTATAGTTACCAAGTTTGAAAAAAAAAAAAAAAACATTTTACAGCAGACATATAAAGATATGACCTGACGAATGGATTAAACCAAGAGAGGTACTACTTTTCTAAGCAGGTATTGCAGCTAAATAACAAAAACTGTTGTTCCTGTTAATGAAAATTTTATTTTGGCAAATGTGCCATTTTTGTTAAACAGAAGAGCCACAAATCTGATGCACTATATAATGGTTCCACTGGTTCCCTATGTACCACAAAAATACTACTATAAATACTTGCAGGCCTGTATACTGGACAGTTAGAAGTAAAAATAGACTAAAACCCACTGGCTGCATTCCGTTTAAAATGTGTCACTTGTACAAATGAAGGTACAGCTTCCTCCTCATTCTCTGCTACTGGAATGAGTATTCCCAAAAATTATTTAAAACTGCTGCCCCGCGATTGGCTGTTGACCAGTCCAGGGTATACACTGCCTCGCCTAAAGTCAGCTAGGATTTGCTCTAACTCACCCATCACCCCAATATAGAAAAATAATGGATGGTGAAAAATTATGTCCATATGATGCTGTTTAAAATGTGTTAACAAAATTGACATCCTAACAAAAGAAGAGCCAATCTCTGCCAAACAATACTAGTTTTTGTCTTATGCCTTTGTTTTGGTCCTTTTGCATATTACAAACCAGCGTCCAACCCTCAAATAGGAGACTTTGCAAAAGAGTCTTCTTAGCAATAACGATGGCTAGCTGGACTGCACAGCATTTATTGAGTAGTAATGTGTGGCAGTCATGCAAGGCAGGATCAGTATGTTCTGTGTCGTGAAAATTTTGAATAGTAGCACGTACTGTTACACCCCTGCGACATCAATTTAAATTCCATTCAGTCAAATCTGCTGGCAGTCAACAGTAAAATGTTGATCGGTTGAGTTGATACCACTAAAAAACAGGTCAAACACACACTGCCAGCACTGCCTTATCCTAACTTGATACATATTTAGGTCTCTCAGTATTGGATTTAATGACAAACATAAGAGAATTGTATGGTTTCTGTGGAGTGTGCAACTTGGTGAAATTATTGACTGAAAAGACTCAAGGACAACATGTGCCACACTATCACAAGTTATGCAAATTACTAAAACTATACAGCAATAGCTATGTAACTTTTTTCTTAGATAATATTAAAATTAGAAATGGCCATTATGAGTTTTCAAACCTTAAAACGCATTTAAATTTTTGATCATGGGCAATAAACTTGGAAGATTTAGCATGAGAAGGTGTGTCTAAACCTTTGTGTGTGACGGACACTAATCTGAAGATTCAAAATGATTAAAAAAAAGAAAAAGAAAAACAAACAAAACTATCCAGACGACAAGAACAAAAACTAATTTACGGTGGATGTTTGACACTGTCGAGGTTACCCTATGTCACTGGGTCTGTTCATTATCTTCATAGACAAAATTTGTCGACCTAATTATCCAATTTGCAGAAATCAAACTGTGACCTTTAGTATTTGCTGGGTGACAACAGAACGTAAAGCTGCCTCGATCAGAATTAGTACATCCCAGTCAGAGGGTACGGTTGGTCAATTGGAAGAAGAATGGAGTGAACATTTTGCTTCAAGTGGAGAGAAAAATTGACAGATGCCGGGGGGCATCCACAGTATTGCTGCTGGTGTATTGAACTGTCAAAGCAAAGCCAAAAGGCACAGCTCTGAAATTATCGACCAGTCTATGTTCCAGGCTCACTCACGGTCACCCACGCTTCCGAGTGAAAGAATGTCAACATGTTGGAGGTGTTGGTCTGTCACCCTCAGGTAGAACTGGCTGAGATGAACAAGGGCAGGGAGGCCGGGTTTTCTGACTTATTGTGCTATCTAACTAATGTAAATGTAACTCGATATGAATCCCTAACTATATGGGAAAGGTACAGTAAACTGTGGTAACTTGAGATATGAGGTTATTTTGTTCCTTTACCACGCTTGTGACTCAAAACACTTATCTAAAACGACCTTTCCTCATTGAAATTAATGGAAATGCCCCCCCCCCCAAATAAATGCAATTTGTTTATAATGAGAAAAATACCCCTCTATAATAGTATACTTTATGAAAACATTGAGTACATTAATGACAAATTAAGTCGAATGAAAAATAATTAGACAGTTTTTGCCACCCTTTCCCCTGCAATGCACATTGTGCTGCTCATTCTGGTGTATGTGTCTTGGCCACCTGGGGGCAGTAAAAGACCTACAGACAGACAGAAGGCTATGCTGTTCATTGAGGCATCTTAACTCCTCTCTAAGCTCATCAGTACGACACTAATATTAGTCGTTCTTTGCTGAGATTGTATGCTTGTGAGTATTGTTATATATTCTTTCTGTGTTCAGGTAACCATTGCTTAAGAGGTAACAATCACGCCACACGGATGCTAATAGTTAGCCTGTGTGGATATGGTGTTTCCCATTGTATGCTAGATGGAGGCTATGTGGTTGTTTGAAATACGCGTGTAATTCTCTTTGTTTTATGTTTAGTTTGACAGTAACCTTCAGCTGGGAGTAATAATAAACAGCTTGAAGTTTCTTCTTTGAAAAACAATTACTAATGATATCAGCCAAAGCGTTGTTAAGTTGATGGGAGAATCTGTGCAGCCCGAAAACTGCACAATTGCGAACCGTTTCCCTCCTATGCACATGAGAGAAAATGGCCCTATTTTAATATGCTTTGCTCTCGTATTGCTACTAAAAAGATAGTGTGTCTCAATGGTTGTTTGTCTATTTGTGTCTTACAAGTGACTGGGTAGCAGTCCAGGATCTACACTCCCTCTCGCCCAGTCAGGTGTGATAGACTGTGACCCTAGTGAGGACAAGCAATACAGTATATAAAATAGATTGGTGTATTGTAATGATTACGATAAAAATAATATAAAAGAACAATACTAATTATTAGTTATAATTCTTATAATTGCTGTTTTATATTTCCAATTCTGATTTATCTTCCAAAGCCCGATAATTGGTGTATTTTTTAAGAGTGACACCATCATCATGGCTTCAATTCATAATGGCTGTTTTAACACTGAAATGGTTTGTATTTTTAGGGGGGGGCGGTTAAATTTATTATACTGAAAGGTGTCCCTCAAGGGGAAATTCAACTTATACGCCAATGTATACTTTGTTTGGCACATCACACATAGAACAAGATCACACACATGCAGGCATGCAAGGAGAGAGAGTTAAAGAGGCGCGCAAAGTGTTCTACACACTTGTGTCCTCCTTCTCCAAAGCCCAAGTTCTTACAGACTGAGCTAGTGCTGCCCCACTCCATCCATCCATCCATCCATTTTCTGAGCCGCTTCTCCTCACTAGGGTCACGGGCGTGCTGGAACCTATCCCAGCTGTCATCGGGCAGGAGGCGGGGTACACCCTGAACTGGTTGCCAGCCAATCGCAGGGCACATACAAACAAACAACCATTCACACTCACAGTCATGCCTACGGGCAATTTAGCGTCTCCAATTAATGCATGTTTTTGGTATGTGGGAGGAAACCGGAGTGCCCGGAGAAAACCCACGCAGGCACGGGGAGAACATGCAAACTCCACACAGGCGCTGCCCCACTCATCAGATAAAATTTATTATTTCACAAAGACAACCCAGGTAAATGCAAAATGTAGTTTCCATAAATATGAAAAATATCTAAACCTTTTGGGCCAAATGTGAAAAAGTATTTGCCATTCTTTGTTGAATACAGCGTTAACTGTGATCAACCACAATTTTTGGAAAGCTGAATTAAATTTCACTGGCTACACCAAGGCCTGATTACATCCAGTTTCTTTTTTAAATTAAGTTCCTAGTTTTAAATTAAGTTCCTAGTTTTAAATTAATTAAAACTAGGAACAATGCCGAATTTCCCAATTGGTGTTAGGTCAACCAAAATTACTCCAAGAATGCAACGATAATTCATCCAGGAGGTCACAAAAGAACCCAGAACAACATCCAAAGAACCAGGACTCAGTTAAGCTTAGCATTCATGACTCAGTCATAATCAAGGCATTAAGATAAAATAGCATCATCTGACATCTTCTGAGACAGAAGAACACAAAGGCTGATCTGACATTTGTTAAGAAACATCTTGATCATCCCCAACACTTTTGGAGAAATATTCTGTGGACTGACGAGACAAAAGTTGAACTTTTCATCCTGACCCATGCACGCATACACGCACGCCTGCACCCATGCACACAATTACGACTATTTATAAAAACACATTTAAGATTTTTTAGGGGGAAAAGATTTGATTATCCATTTGATATCATACCACATGTTAATTTCAAAATGAGCCTGTTTTTTAAAATTATTATTAGTCCAAAAGTAATGGGGTAATACAAGATTTGTGAAATAAGGAGCAAAGAAAAAGGAAAGTCAAGTCTGAAGGACCCCAAACGCTCAAATGCAATATGAATCTCAGGAGTAAAGATATGGTATTAAACTATTGAGTCTGTTTATAGCGTTCCTGACTTTTATATGAGGCTGGTCCCTGTATATTGCTGCAACAATTTCCAGTCAGCTGTGACAGTATTGTAAACAAACAAAGAGTCAAGTTGAAATAAATATCAACCAAAGGCAGAGGCCTTGTCATAGAGGTTTAGTGTTTTTCATTTACTGTATATCCTACCTGCATTAATAAAGGCTTGAGCCAAGTTACAGTAAACAGTGGATCTGACTTTCTATTTCTGCTTTATTTAAATTCTGACCTTCTCAAAAGGAGTATTTATTCACATAAAAAGTTAGAAGTTCCCTAGTATGCCTTAGCTATGGTGTGCATCTTGAATGTACATTGTCTTGTGAAAAAACTTTTTAAAAAAAACAGCAGTGAGAGTACCATTGAACGTGTCAGGACCAGATGATGATCGTAACCCCAGCCCACCACTCCTCACCACAACAGGCACCGTCACTGCTCTACTTTAGAAGTGGGTTAGTTGGGCTACGTCTGGGCACTGTGTCTGCTGCTCCTTCAAATAATCTCTCTGTTCTGATCTTCTGTTGTGTCCTTGGGGCCAACAAAACAACAAAAATCCATCTGACAGTAGTTTTGGAAACACATTATCCAAACCCTTCCCAAATCAGTTCCCAAAGGTTTTCCAAGGGACAGCCTGAAGCTCTTCACAGGGCAACATGATGCAAATGCGAATGTGGGAACGGACCCTTGGTAGTCAAGCAGTAGGGACGTTAGCAGACAAAGACGTTTCTGAGGCTTGGAAATGTCTAACAGATGAGTGGCTGAGGGGACAATGCCCAAAGCCCTAAAGATATCCTGACCCACACACACGGAGCTTGTATGCGACTGACAGATGGTTGGATTGGGTGTGAGAATCCCCAGTGTTTCTGCTCACTACCTGCGGTGTGAGATGGGACCTGGGGCAAGAAGAGAAGGATGGGCAGTAGGGCTTTGTAAACCTAAATAGACAACACAATAAACAGGAACAGATGAAACATTTTATTTTCTTGGGATGAAAATATGAATATTTGATGGGTAACACTGACAAAGCTATTTAGATATAATTTCAAGTATAGTTTACAATGGAAACAAAAACAACATTTGTCCTCATGTAGAATATCATGAAACGTTTAAGAACGTTTCTATGAATGTTCAGATGTAAGAGCACAAAATCAGTGGGAACAACAGCTTATAAACATTTAAAACAAAGAGAAAAATAAAAGTACTGTAATTTCTCGTGTATAATGTGCACCCATATATAAGACACACCCCCAAAGTTGACCTCAAAATTCTGGAAAACCTATGTATAATGCATTTTTACAATGCATGATTTTGACTCTACCCATATGATCAAAACATGAAGTATTTTTTCTTATAATTTTTCTGAAGTTAAGCACTTTATTTGAACAGGTAATACTTATTATTAATACTTATTATTTACTTTCTCTTATTTAGAAATTCACAGCCTTACTTTTATTTAGTAAATGAGAAAACACACAGTTGTGCTCATATATTCGATTAGCCGGGCAGAAGTTGTGAGATGGGTACATTTCTTGAAAGAAAACATAAAGGGCTAGGTGAAACACATTTAATTTAGTTTTAATGGGAGAAGGTGGGTCAGACTGTTGGCTTTCCTCCCGTGACCTACCACTCCAGGCGGAATTCCGCTTTATTCGTCCGGTCCCGATCACTAAAATCATCAATCTCACGTCAGTTCAACTGAAACTTCTGCAATCTCTTAAGATTCATCCGACGTTCCATGTGTCACTACTCAAGCCCGTCTCCACCTGCGCTCTTAGCCTTCCGGCTATAGCCCCTGTGCCCCCCCTCCCCCCATGTGCCCCCCCCGCGTTATCAACGACCTTCAGAGTGTCGCTCCTGGATCTCCCGCAATTGTCCCAATTCTCGACGACTCCCTGATTTCGGACTTTTACGCAGCTCACCATAGGAAGCCGGGCAGAGAGGGGGTACTGTCATGAGCTGTGTCCTACAGTTCCTTTGTTGGAGCTTGGGTGGCGCTTTGCGCCCCTCTCACCCTCTCTCTCTCTCTCTCTCTCTCTCTCTCTCTCTCTCTCTCTCTCTCTCTCTCTCTCTCTCTACCCAGTAATCAGCACTACCTCGGCCGCGCTCCTGTTGTCAATCAGCCTTCATCATCCCCTGCATTTAAGCCTGCCAGATCCAAGACTCCACTGCCAGAGTATTAATGTTCACCCGTGGTACAATGGCTCTCAACTTCACGTAAGCTACACCAATCCTTGCAATATTTCTGACCTCCATGTTCTTCCTTGTCCTCAGTGGTCCTTCCGTGTTCCCCGCCTTGCTGACCTCTTCCACCACGGTGCCAAGCCATCCAACCGGTCACGCCACCGCCTGCCACATGCTCCCTGTCTCGACGACCCGCCAGTACGCCTCAAGGATCCATCTCCGACTCCCTTCACAATAAACCATTCTCCACAAACTTCTTCAACCTCCGCCTGCTTCTGGGTCCAGTTAAAATTAATACTATCGTATCGTGACACAGTGCCTATTATGAGAAAGGAGAGCCCACTTTTCCCTGCTGCTTGTCAAATTGACTTTCTTGGTTTAGGTGTAAACGTTTTTTTAACTGTCGCACGGCCTCCTGGTCACTTCTTTTAGTACCAGCTACAGACAATGGGTTGAACCGATTATTCGACCAGTCAGTGGAAGAATACTTCCACCGTCTCTGCTGAAAGTGTGTGTAAAATCTGAGCACTATGTTGTCATCAATTGTGGAGAGCAGCCCAGTGACACACTTGAGCCATAAGTTGTCCCTCCCCCACAATATAAAAACTTGAGCGCCTTCGTTCACATCAGTAGTTAACCGGCGCAGTTGCTAATTTGTCCCACCGCACACGAATGATGTTGCCGAAAACTTTCACTAGAAGTGATTAGCATCAAACATCTACCGGCGTGCTGCAACATGACCCTCTTTTGGGTTTTGAGGCTCACATACATTATATGGTAATGGACTATTTTATTTTTTATTGAACCACGCCAAATCATGGCACGTTTGTCATGGAAAAAGTGGGTGGCAATGAAGTGACGAAATGGGCAATGATAAATAAGAGCTTGTGAATATTTGGAGAGGCTGCTGGCAGTCATTAATTCCCCATTCAATGACTTCATTGATGAATTTCAGCGACATCGAGGCACTCGTACATATGAAATTAGACACAGGAGGCATAGGTACATCCATCCATCCATCCATTTTCTGAGCCGCTTCTCCTCACTAGGGTCGCAGGCGTGCTGGAGCCTATCCCAGCTGTCATCGGGCAGGAGGCTTGGTACACCCTGAACTGGTTGCCAGCCAATCGCAGGGCACAGAAACAAACAACCATCCGCACTCACATTCACACCTACGGGCAATTTAGAGTCTCCAATGAATGCATGTTTTTGGGATGTGGGAGGAAACCAGAGTGCCCGTAGAAAACCCACGCAGGCACGGGGAGAACATGCGAACTCCACACAGGCGGGGCCGGGGATTGAACCCGGGTCCTCAGAACTGTGAGGCAGACGCTCTAACCAGTCTTCCACCGTGCCGCCGCATAGGTACATATTAAATTATAAATACAGGTTAAAAACATTTGTAAAACACAATATAGATAGATAGACAGACAGAAAGACTGTATTGGTGAGGCTTGGCAGTTCCGCAGCGGTCTGCTGCGTCTCGTTTACAAACCTTGAAAGGGAGCCTATGTTTCTGTTTGTGAAAGCACATGTGCATTTTTGATGCCCTGTTGTAAGCCACGCAATGACCCGCAGGGATATATTCCAGTCACCGGAAACTTTAAACGGATATATTTTACATGTAGGGATGTGTAGGCATAAGAAGGATTTTTGTTATTTGATTGAAAGCAAAGGCGTTTTTTCAGCGTATTCAGCCTACATGCCCACAGTCTCTGGGGGCAGGAGGAAAGACTTGATTTTTCATGATTTTGAAGCCTCATTTTGTACACTTAACAAATTTTTTAAATAATTTGTTAAAAATACTCTTTTCTGTGGTGTATAAAATTTACAAGAAGTTCATTTTCACTTTATCGGGATTTTACTGAAAATAAAATCAGTCATTGGGTGCACTCATTTAAAAAAAAACATGGTTGTGTTTCGAATGACAATTTAATCGTGGCTGAAAGTCAAGTGTCCAAGTGTTGAACTTAATGTGTTTCTTGTCTACACGCCGTTGTGTGTGTGTGCATGTGAATGTCTGTATCTGCACGAGAGTGAACACTAGCTAAACAAAAGGTCAGTGGAGTGTTTGAGCTTTTGCTAAACACTGGGCAAACAAACGGATTTGACATATAAAGCACAGTTCTCTCATGCAGAATGCATAAGCCCTCCAGGCAGACTTACAACAAACAGTCAACGTGACCATAGACAGGACTAATACATTTCAGAACATGAGACGTATACACATGCATAAATATGCATACAAAAAGTTTGAGAGGTTTAATTCATCCTTCTGGATGGTGAGGCCAAAATAAATAAAAGAAGAAAGCAAATGCAAAACACACACACGCAAACACATACACACAACTACAGTAACACCAGTGTTAACACGTCATCCATAAAGCAGTGTTTCTGCTTACAACAAAAAAGCATTCTCACTCTGCACCTCCTTCTCTCACTCCATCCCTCCTACCATTTCTCTTTTCGCTCTTCAGTCCCCCCAGCTCGCCATCACACATCTACATGGCAAGAAGAGGCACAAATATACCGTATACATGAGGTCACTCTGGCACAATATTCTGTATGTGTGTAAAATGAACACGTTAAATTGTAAAGCTTGAGTTGCATGGTTCGTTATTTGGTAGCCAAACTATAAGTGCTGTCAACAGGAAACATCCTGCGAAAGGAAAGTATCACTAGTCAATACAGAAAGTGATTAAGCTTGTTACTTTATTTGTATAAACTTAAAAAAAAGATAGGAAAGCATCCGTTATTGATAGGAGTAATACCTGCACATGTCCTTGTGGTAGGCATAGTATATATAAGATCAATATCACTAATACATTAGTCGTTTACTGTCTTCATGCATTAAGAAAATATTTTCATTTCATTTTTAGTGTAATATGAGGGATACACGTGATTAAGTGTGTGTTTGTGTGAGTGTGGGAAGACAAAAGGTTTCACATTTATTCATGGTTTAGGATAGAAGGTATAAGTTTAGCTGTGGTCAGTCATTGTTGGGAGAGTTCTTGGTTTTTTAAAAACTTGTACTTGGCTCTATCTTTGTGTGTCTGGCAGAGATTTCACCACATGCCAGATTTATTCAAAAAATTTACAGTGCTAGAGGCAAATATAGTATTATGACTGGCATCTGCCTCTACTGACCTCTTGTTGGATATACTCAAACTTATCTTTTCTTTACAGTCCCTATAAAGTGAAAATAAAAATGTCTTGTAAATTTCATACACCACAGAGAACAATTTTGCGAACAAGTCTGCCAAATTTTAATGAATAAAAAAAATTTATCGGCTCTGAAAATGTAAATTGACTGTCTGTTGTACTAGAGCGGCTCCAACTACCGGAGACAAATTCCTTGTGTGTTTTGGACATACTTGGCAAATAAAGATGATTCTGATTCTGATTCTGATGAACTCAGGCTTCAAAATGGTGAAGAATTGAGGCATTCTCTCATCTTTCAGACTCTGTGGGTGTGTCCACTGAATGCACTGAAAACATGCCCCGCTCGACTTTTACCTGTCACTCAAATATGTTCGTAAGTGTAGCATATTCCAATATGTTTGAGCTGAGAAAGAAATATCCACTTAAAGCCTCTGGTGCCTGGAATATATCCCATCGTGTCATCACGGAGCTTTTCCATGCTGTGACCTCTCTTTACTAGCCGGTAGCTAGCTTGCGGGCCAACAGGTTTCTGGACGCCGTGGATTAGCGTTGGGGTCGGTCAATAAGTGACTGCCTCACTTGGTTTTCGGTCGTGTGTGGGGGCTCATAACAGAGATACTTCAGGGAAAGTTAAACGTTTATTAAACACAGCGGCACACATTATTCAGTACATGGCTCACACTGAAAGACATTTGAGCACATACTTCCTGCAAGTTATAAACCCCACAATGCTTTGCATTTCAACTTTTTTTCGGTAGCCTGAATAACAAAAACTACATAACACTTGGGAATTTGAATAACAACGCTGAACTGGTAATTGTAAATTGTGGCATCCAGGGAAGATGCATGTTTCGGATTGTAGCCATATCTTGCTAGTTCACTGTATGCTGTAGTGGTAAGTAACTCACTATTGCGCCAAATAGCCACTGATGGAATGAAGGCGCTCAGTACTTATATAGTCGGGGAGGGCAGACGCATGCCAGGAAGCCAAATTGCATTCCTAAACTTTGTTTTAGCTACGCCCAAAAAATCTGTAAACTGAAATGGTGAAAAAGAGTTTAAAAGTATAGCTCACCATTTCAGAACTATAGTGTTCTCACTCTTTGCACATTTTCAGCAGTTATCTTCAAACATATACAATGTATTGAGAAAAAATCACTTCATGGGTCTTTAAAAAAAAATCACTAATGACTTCATTTTGAGTATTTCTGTATAATTCACGGTTAATCCAAGAGCTGGACATAATTCTCTAGTTTTAGATCTGTTCTTGTTTTAGATCTTAATTCATGCAGTGCAAACCGATTTGAGCTAATTGGACCAAACTCTGGTTCAGTCACTGCCTTCTGTTTCTGTTCAAATGAGCAGAGCCAGAACGAACATTCTAAATAAAATCACAAAGCGAGAAAAATTGAGCGGCGGGGGACAAGGATGGGAAAAAGAGGCAACAGCATGAAGAGCTGGTAAACAATTTCATGCAAATCGAGGGTGAACAATAGGTGAGCTTTTAGTCTATCTCCTTCCCTCTGTTGCTCTCCCTCTCTCCTTCACAGCCAGGGCACAGCTTTTTGACAGGGATAAAGCAGGGAGAGGGCTGTTTTTCCCTGACTACTGAATGCTCTTTGAAGCATTCCCAAAAGGTTGATCCTATTCAGAGAAAGGTTTCCTATTTCTCTGATGCTCTTCAATAATTCATCGTCCTTTTTATGGTTTGGTCTCACTGTTGGAAGGATTACCTAAACCTCGCTGCATATGAATAATACCATTGTGATATTCTCCAGCCAACGCTGTATAGTTCAGTGGCTGTTGGCTGTAGATTGAAGAGAAAATTATAAAGAGTTATAAATGCAAGGTATCAAATTAGTGGGAAATGTACTTGTATGTTCCTGATAGCCTGAAATACATTTCTTTGTACCATTACACAAAGGACATGTATTTAATTACTATGCCGCTTATTGCAAAAATTGTCTGCGTCATTTTTATCTCGTTTTCATTTCATTTGTTATTACAAACACAGACTCTAGCTCAAAGTTTTTCATAACTTTGTTATGAAGCCATCTATCTATCTATCTATCTATCTATCTATCTATCTATCTATCTATCTATCTATCTATCTATCTATCTATCTATCTATCTATCTATCTATCTATCTATCTATCTATCTATCTATCTATCTATCTATCTTTAAAATAACCCTAGCCCCAACCCTGTTGAGAGCACAGACATATGAAGATATGTACAAAGTTAAAAAGCCCAGACGCCTTTAAAAGGGATTCCATAGGTAAACAAACTATCATTCAAATAAAGTGCAGTAATTGCAGTTATAATGATTTATCTGCTTTTAAATAGGTAAAGTGGTTTGTTTTGATAGAAAATACATTGCAAAACAGTGTGAATAATCATAAATGATACTTTTATATGGTGGTGGTACACTTATGCAATAATTTTAAAATGTCTGTCAGTCATATGGTCTTGGTAATACTCAAAATTAAGTGTTTTTCCCAGCGTTAGGAGTGTTAGGAGCCCTATTGTCACGGCTGCTGCCTCGGCACCCTGAACTACGCCTTGTGTTTGGTGTGTGGCTGTGCAGGTGGTAGGAGACGAGTTGGCTGCGAAGCATCATCATCAGCAGTGTACTGAAGCCAATCCCGAACTCCACCTCGTCGCCAGATCGACTTTAGCAGTCACGCTGTCAGTCGCTTCTCGCTCGGATCACTACTACTGCACGCAGTGTCCTAATCAGTCTTTCGTTTCCTGTCCAGAACCTTCATTGCCTGAACTCCTGTCCAGAATCTCCACGCCTGTACTCCTGTCCGGAATCTCCACGCCTGCTTCCTTCCCTGCACTCCTGTCCGCTGAAATCGTCACCTGACCCAGAGTCTTGCCAGAGTCCCAGTCTCCTAACCCTCTGGACACTCGTTGAACTAGATAAACTCTGAATTCTGACCTGCCTTTCTGTATCTGCTCTTGGGTCCCCTCCTGCACCGCAAACCATAACAGTTCGATCTAGCCAAAGAATGGACCCCGCAGAGACGGAACGCCTTAACGGACAAGCGGTTCTGTTAGAACAACATGATCAAGCTCTCCATCTACTCCTAGGCAAGGTAAAAGAGTTTGCTGAGTCACTCGCCTCCATACAGAGTCAGTTGGCGGATTTGCAGACACCCGGTCAACCTCTACTTACGCCGGCACTTGCACCTGCTCCTGCCCTCACAGCCAGTCCGAGAACCATTTGTGCCTCCCCCCACACCTTATGAAGGGGACTTGGGTTTGTGCCGCGCGCTCTTGGTACAATGCTCATTGGTGTTTGAACAACAACCCTGCACATATAGATCAGACCGAGCTAAGATTGCGTACCTTATCGGCTGCCTTCGTGGAGCTGCAATGTCTTGGGCCACAGTTGAGTGGGAGAAGGGAACTTCGGTGTGTTCAACATATTCCAGTTTCACTGATGCAATGCGTAAAATATTCGACCACCCTGTCTGCGGCAAAAAGGCCGCCAAATGTTTGATGTCACTCCGCTAAAGCACCTGTAGTGTGGCAGAATTTTTAGTTGAATTTCCTACCCTTGCCACGGAGAGTAAATTCAGTGATGACGCCCTCCAAGAGGTATTGCTCCGCGCTCTAAACGAGTCCCTCAAAGACGAGTCCCTCAAAGACGAGTTAGCCTCCCGAGATGAACCTGCCAGTAAATCCGGCTATAAAAATCGATTGCCGACTCAGAGAGCGGCAGAGACAGAGTCTTGAGAAACAACCAGCTCCGCACACTCAACACAATTCTCCTCCGCGGGCCAATCAGTCACCCATATTACCCACACAAGCTTTGTCCCAAACCCCGCCCCTTGCTGACGCAGTTGAACCTATGCAAATGACGCGTGCAAAGCTCTCCCCTGAGGAAAGGGCACGACGATGCAACGGCCAACTTTTTATGTACTGTGGACTGACCACAAGAACCTGGATTACCTCAAATCTGCCAGGAGATTAAACCCAAGGCAACCCAGGTGGGCACTCTTTTTTTACTCAGTTCCACTTTACTTTGTCCTACATCCCAGGGTCCAGAAACGTCAAACCAGATGCACTGTCTCGCCAATTCTTCGCCCATAAGACAAGCGAGGACCCAGAACCCATTCTCTCTCTTACTTGTTTCGTGGCAGCGGTAGAATTGGAGATCGAATCCCTAGTGAAGGCACAAGGCACAAGACAAACAAACAGACCCCAGAGGAGAGACACAGAAGGCATCTGTTTGTCCCTGATCCTGTTCGTTCCCAGGTTCTGCAGTGGGCTTACAGCTCCCGCCTTACGTGCCACCCGGGTGTCAATAGAACATTAGCATTTTTGCGCCATTTCTGTTGGCCATCCATGGAAGCAGACACTCATTCATTCGTCATGACGTGTGCTATTTGTGCCCAAAACAAGACCTCAACTTGACCCAGCTCTGGACTCCGCCACCCATTGCCCATTCCCAGTCACCCTTGGTCCCACATAGCCATGGATTTCATCAGCGGCCTCCCGTTGTACAGAGGTAACAGACCATTCTTGCTGTCGTGGACAGATTTTCAAAAGCAGCCCACTTTTTTGCACTCCCTAAACTCCCATCTGCCAAGGAGACGGCCAACTTATTGGTGCAACAAATGTTGCGTCTGCATGGCATGCCGTCTGATATAGTATCTGACAGGGGTCCCCAATTCACTTCCCAGGTCTGGAAGGATTTTTTTGTTTACGTTTATGTGAAAATGAATCAGGGTATCACAGTGCTGTACAGTAGTTGGCACTACTGCCTCAAATTAAAAGGTTGCTTTGTCAAGTGTACATGCTTTCCATGGGCTTGAACAGGTTCTCGCAAATTATCTCCAAGAGCTATCCCCACTTTATGTCACAGTCCAAAACATTTACTGTAAGTTACGTTCATCAATCATTTAATCAATAGTTATAGTAGACGATAGTCAACAATATCAATGCTAAGATTATGAACCAAACTGAACCAAACTATAGTGATTTGTGAAAATAGTACAATCAAACCACAATCAAACCCCCGACCACAATCACACCTCTGACTTCTGTGTTAACCATCCATGAACAGAATGTGAGACGCATCTTCAAAGGACAATCATGTTTCTAAGGACAATCCACAGACCCCATCTGGGGATCCTGATTTATCTCAAGTGCCCACCTGTTACCAGGATATTAAAGACGTTTTTTCCAAGTCCAAGGCCAAATCCCTTCCACCCCACAGACCTTATGACTGTGCTGTTGACTTGCTGCCTGGAACCACACCCCCACGAGGGAGGTTGTTCTCTCTTTCAGGCCATGAAGGAGTACGTGGAGGAATCACTGGCAGCCGGGATCATTCGCCCATCTTCATCCCCTGCGGGAGCAGGATTTTTCTTTGTGGACAAGAAAGACAAGACCCTGCGACCCTGTATCGATTACCGGGGTCTCAACGAGATCACGGTAAAAAACAGGTACCCTCTTCCTCTCATCTACACCACCTTTGAGTTCCTGGAGGGAGCCAAGATTTACACCAAACTGGACATAAAAAATGCATATCATCTTGTCAGGATAAGGGAGGGGGATGAATGGAAAACAGCATTCAACACACCAACGGGACATTATAAATATTTGGTAATGCCTTTTGGGCTTACTAACGCTCCAGCTGTTTTCCAGAACCTTGTCAATGATGTCCTGCGTGACATGTTGAATGTTTGTTTTTGGGCTCCGATGTCTCGCCTCACAGGAGCCGCGATCCTGGTCTCAGAAACTGGTTTGGGTCGAATTTTCCCACAATTCCCTCCCCTCTGCATCCACTGGTCTATCGCCTTTTCACGTTGTGCATGGTTACCAACCATCTCTGTTTCCTGCCAGAGTCCACAGTTCCAGCAGCATTAACCTTGGTGAGACGCTGCAGGAGGACCTGGGAGCGAGCCCGCCAGATGCTGCTGCGGCAGGGACGGTCCTACAAAGCCACTGCTGACCGTCGGAGGAGACCGGCCCCGAACTACAAAGTGGGTCAGCGAGTTTGGCTCTCGACCAAACATGGAGTCCAAGAAGCTCGCTCCCAGGTTCGTTGGGCCCTTCCCCATCACAAAGATCATCAACCCTGTCACCGTGATGCTGAGGCTCCCAAGGTCGATGTGGGTCCACCCTGCTTTTCACGTCAGCCTACTCAAGCCAGCCCAGGAGTCCCCTCTGGTCCCGCCTTCCAGGCTCCCTCCTCCCCCCCGGTTTGTGGATGGGGGCCCTGTCTTCTCTGTGAAGCGGCTGTTCTCGTCTCGTCGGAGCCCCCTCCCCCTCGTCGGAGGGGGAGGGGGCTATGGGCCTGAGGAACGTTCATGGGTACCGTCTGCGTTCATCATGGATGATTCGCTCATTCAGGACTTCCACGTTGCGCATCCAGGGGCTCTAGGGCCGTCCGTTAAGGGGGGGGGTACTGTCATGTGTGTGTGTTCCGGGTTTTGTCCTCCCCCCTGTGAGCATCTTCACCACCTGTGCCTCGTTCACCCTAATTACCCCTTGTATTTAACCTCGTGTCTCATTCCCTCTCGTTGCCAGTTCGTTGTACCTTGTCGTCGCGTTCCAGCATTCCTTGTTTCCACGTCCCAGACTCACAGTAAGACTTGACCCTGTTCCGATTATCGACCTTGCCTCTTTGCCTCATGTTTTTGGATACTGTTGCCTTTCTTGGATTGCCTGCCTGTGTACCGACCTACGCCCGTCTATTAAACCTCTCTTTTTGGAAACTGTCCATTTGTTTTGGAGTCGTGTATTTTTGGGTCCTATCCTCTGTTCCGTTCATGACACTTATATATCTATGGCTGTCCTCATGGTTCCCCGTTGCTCAATGTTGTCCTCTTTGAGCTTCTTAACTTGGTGGTGTGCGAACTCCAATCTGTCGTTGAGCTCTTTGATCTCTTGGTGCAGAAAGGTCGAGGAGAGACAATTTCTTGTCAATAATGTCAAGGACACTGACTGATGTCTCAGGCGCACCAAGAAGTAGATCGTTACTTAAAATTTAAAAGTAAAATAATGGAAAAATGTCTTCAGTTTGTTTGTGGTTACAAATACAAATTCCAAACTCCTTATCAGTGCAAATATTCCCATTCGTTACAGTACTATTTTACCATGTATTCATGGGTCATAGCAGGGTAAATGTCTTGTATAAGTAGACATATCAGCTCTACTCTGTCAATGTGAGCCTGATGTTATCCATCCATCATGTAAATTAACCATGTTGCACGAGTGAACAAGCAGGCTTGAGTTCAAACCCTGCTTGGGCCAGTTATGTATGGATAAACTTTCAAAAGTTTTAGCTTTTTTAAAATGTAGTTACAATAATGTTGTACTGTATTTTGTATTTTAGGTCATGAAAAAAGTACAAAACAATTTTGTACTGTATGCTTATTTATGCCATGAAAAAAAGTGCTTCAGTATAACGGACAATCGGCTGTAACAGACGACCCCCCTCCCATTAGTCCGTTTAATCGATGTCATCATCTCATGAAGACCTATTATTACCAATCAATTATTTACATGTGCATAACAATTCTCAAAATTATCCTTAGTTCCCTCCACCGCAATGGCTAATAAGCCTATCCCAGCTCACTTTGGCAGAGTACACTCTGGACTGGTCGACAAAGAACCAGTTATACACCAAATGTAAATGCTGTTCAGATTCACGCTGACTTATCAATATACTTTCATGGACGAAGCAGGACATATACATTATTTCCTTTAAAAATCTCTGGCCATTAGTGAGCTTGCAGGAAGCAAGACCTGAGTGATGAGGCATGAAAGTTTATAAGCTAGCCAGCAAATATCAAATTAATGCTTAAGTCTGAGTACAAAGTGAGCCCAAATTTGGAGGTATTTATCTTGATGAGAAGCAGAATACTTGTTGAAAACATCAACACAAAAGGAACCTGTGATGAATGGGCCGACAGACTTTTTGGTATGCAGAAGAGGAACAAACATTTTGAGCAATTCCATTACAAATAGTTTTTCATTCGAACTAGTTGTGCTCTGTGCTGTACAGCAACACATAAAAAGCTCAGTTTTCTGGTATTGAAGGAAATGATGGAATTATATACTTTGCATGTATCATTTGCAATAGGGCTGCACGAAATTAGAAAAAAATTACATATTGATTTTTAAACCGGCAATATAAATTCCATCCTTAAATTTTTGTACCGCTTATCCTCACTAGGGTCGCAGGTATGCTGGAGTCTATCCAGCAGCGGATTGGCTGGCAACCTGAATTGGTTGCCAGCCAATCGCAGGACAGATACAGTATAAACAAACAACCACTCGCACTCACATTCACACCTACGAACAATTTAGAGTCTTCAATTAACCTACCATGCATGTTTTTGGGATGTGGGAGGAAACCGGAGTACCCGCAGACAACCCACGCAGGCACGGGGAGAACACACAGGTGATTCACTGTATAGTACAGTTCACCAACATCGCAGCAGACCCTGCGATGTGACAATTGTGCACAGGTACATCGCGACGACGCTGCGCAAACAAAATAGCGTGCAGCCCAAATTTGTAATGATTAACCCTATTTTTTTCTTATGTTTTGGACCTATTATACAAAGGTACAATGTAAAATGTGAAAAAAGCGATTTTGGTGTTCCGTGTTGTAGTCAAATGCATATTATGCCCGAGAAATTATGACACCTCCAAACTGATGAGCTTCCTTCTGCAACAAAGCATTGTTGCGATCTTGGTTGACAACACAAGCCAATGCAAATCTACTGTATTGTTTATTTTTTATTTTCTTTCTCTTGTTCGGCTGTTAGGTCAAGCAGAATGAAAAATATGTATCCCTTTCATGCCGGAGCAGTTTTATTGTGTCACAGTGGAGTTTTGAAGCTTCCGCTGTGGTATTATAATTGAGGTTTATTGAGAATCAGACTTGATCAGTCGAACAGAACAAAGTTTCTAGAAGGGAGAGAGAAACAAAGAAAAGAAAAATCATTCATTGTAAACAAGATGATAGAACAAAATCATTACATTACTGAATCTAACCTAGCTATTTTCACTCGCATTCACGCCACGCGGCTTCCGCAGAATGAAGAAATGGGCAAAGTTTAACTTCTCACACATTTTGATTGCTCAAGAGCAATAGATTTGGTCTTGAGCTATTTTCACCATTTTAAATTGGTTAAAATTGCATACAAATAACAGACGGAGTGGGGACAGATCAACAGTATCAATTTGCGGGGAAAAAAATCATTAAATGGGCCATATAGCCACATAAGGGGTTTCCCCCAACAGCAGCAATATCTTTCTTACAATACCTGTTCATTTTGGAATACATTTCGTGTGGCTATTTCTACAACCCCAATTCCAATGAAGTTGGAACGTTGTGTTAAACATAAATAAAAACAGAATACAATGATTTGCAAATCATGTTCAACCTATATTTAATTGAATACACTACAAAGACAAGATATCTAATGTTCAAACTGATAAACTTTATTGTTTTTAGCAAATAATCATTCACTTAGAATTTTATGGCTGCAACACGTTCCAAAAAAGCTGGGACAGGTGTCAAAAATGAAAAATGAAAGTTCAGGAATGCTCATCAAACACCTGTTTGGAACATCCCACAGGTGAACAGGCTAATTGGGAACAGGTGGGTGCCATGATTGGGTATAAAAGGAGCTTCCCTGAATTTCTCAGTCATTCACAAGCAAAGATGAGGCAAGGTTCACCTCTTTGTGAACAAGTCCGTGAGAAAATAGTCGACCAGTTTAAGGACAATGTTCCTCAACGTACGATTGCAAGGAAGTTAGGGATTTCATCATCTACAGTCCATAATATCATGAAATGTTTCAGAGAATCTGGAGAAATCACTGCATGTAAGCGGCAAGGCCGAAAACCAACATAGAATGCCCGTGACCTTCAATCCCTCAGGCGGCACTGCATCAAAAACCGACATCAATGTGTAAAGGATATCATCACATCATCACACTTCAGAAAACCAATGTCAGTAAATCCAGTTCGGCACCACATCCGTAAGTGCAACTTAAAACTCTACTATGAAAAGCAAAAGCCATTTGCCATTTGTCAACAACACCCATAAACGCCGCCGGCTTATCTGGGCCCGAGCTCATCTAAGATGGACTGATGCAAAGTGGAAAAGTGTTCTGTGTTCTGACGAGTCCACATTTCAAATTGTTTTTGGAAATTGTGGACGTCGTGTCCTCTGGGCCAAAGAGGAAAATGACCATCCGGACTGCTATGGACGCAAAGTTCAAAAACCAGCATCTGTGATGGTATGGGGCTGTGTTAGTGCCAATGGCATGGGTAACTTACACATCTGCGAAGGCACCATTAATGGTGAAAGGTACATACAGGTTTTGGAGAAACATATGCTGCCATCGTTTTCATGGATGCCCCTGCTTATTTCAGCAAGATAATGCCAAACCACATTCGGCACGTGTTACAACAGCGTGGCTTCGTAGTAAAAGAGTGCGGGTACTAGACTGGCCTGCCTGCAGTCCAGACCTGTCTCCCATTGAAAATGTGTGGCGCATTATGTAGCGTAAAATACGACGTGTTGAGCAGCTGAAGCTGTACATCAAGCAAGAATTCCACCTATAAAGCTTCAACAATTCGTGTTCTAGTTCCCAAACATTTATTGACTGTTGTAAAAAGAAAAGGTGATATAACACAGTGGTAAATATGACCCTGTCCCAGCTTTTTTGGAACGTGTTGCACCCATAAAAGTCTAAGTTAATGATTATTTGATAATAAAAAATAACGTTTATCAGTTTGAACATTAAATATATTGTCTTTGTAGTGTATTCAATTAAATATAGGTTGAACATGATTTGCAAATCATTGTATTTTGGTTTTATTTATGTTTAACACGATGTCCCAACTTCATTGGAATTCGGGGTTGTATTTTCACTGCAGTTAGTGTGTATTAATGTTAACCAATAATTTGAGACATTGTTCAAAGCTAAAAAGAGTCTTAAATACAAATTTTGTTGTGACCGATGGCATTTGTGTTAATTTAAGCGCAGTTAAAACAGACTGGCCAAATTTGATCGGAATCATTACAGTAAGGGAGAGGGGTGAGCTCAACCGAAAGGTTAAAAAAAAAACTGGCATCCACAGTTGTTGACAGAAGCTCACCACAGTGGAACAGCGCATTTACAACTATTTACAAGCCCAATGAGTTGTGGAGAACAATTGGCATTGAGACTGTTTTCAGTGAAGATGCCACAAAGGGATGTGTGGTTTTTCCTCACTTCCTCTGTGATACAGACCGATTTCAACTTGAAGTTGGCCAGTTCTTCAGTGCTAATGCACACAGAGAGATAACAAGGGGATTGGAGTCAGCAGGCAATGTTGTTTGTGAACACTTGATCGTAGTACATTACATGAAACATGATTTTCCTTTTGCTCTATGAATGGTTTGTCTGTGCTTTTATTTTTCGATTTGTAAATCAATAATTTGTCTGTGCCGTTCATTCTTTGTCACGTGGGTTTTTTGAAGGAAAGGAAGGCAAGGCAAAAACGTGGAGGACCCAAGTGCAGGGAAGCAGGGAGGCAAGGCAGGAGTGCAGGAGTCTAAAAAAAGTCTGCAGTCACTTCCTCAGCCTGCTGGCATTGAGGTATGGGAGCAGAGGAAATGAGAGGGGCGTTTTTGTCCATCCATCCATTTTCCATCCTGCTTATCAACACTAGGGTCACGGGTGTGCTGGTGCCTATCTCAGCTAACTCTGGGTGAGAGGCGGGGTACACCCTGAACTGGTCGCCAGCCAATTAAAGGGCACATATAGACAAACAATCATTCACATTTATAAAAACAATAAAAAAGCAAAATGCATTTCCATTGTGAACAATAAAGATTATTTCCAAAGGTTTATAATCCAATCATTGCTTTCCATTTTTTTATATGTTGTGTGTAAAGACTGTTCAGTGGTGTTTTTCATTTTAATTTACTTAGGGTCTGTTTTGAGGCAACAGTTTGGTTTTGCAGGAAGGGTTTGCGTTTTTTGTGAATCTAGTTTGAATTTTTGGATTTGTGTTTAAGATTTTAAATTACCCCTCCTTGAGCCGTCACCTTGTCGTGGTGGAGGGGTTTGTGTGTCCCAGTGATCCTAGGAGCTAAGTTGTCTGGGGCTTTATGCCCCTGGCAGGGTCACCCATGACAAACAGGTCCTAGGTGAGGGACCAGACAAAGTACGGCTCAAAGACCCCTAATGATGACGACAAACAATGGACTTCGCTTTCCCTTGCCTGGCCTGGCTCCAGTGGGTCACCAGGGGTGCCCACTGGAGCCAGGCCTGGTGGTGGGGCTCGAAGGCGAGCGCCTGGTGGCCGGGCCTGCACCCATGGGGCCCGGCCGGGCACAGCCCGAAAGGGTAACGTGGGTCCCCCTTCCCATGGGCTCACCACCTGTGGGAGGGGCCATAGGGGTCAGGTGCAGTGTGAACTGGGCGGTGGCCGAAGGCGGGGACCTTGGCGATCCGATCCCCGGCTACAGAAGCTGGCTCTAGGGACGTGGAATGTCACCTCTCTGGCAGGGAAGGAGCCTGAGCTGGTGTGTGAGGTCGAGAAGTTCCGACTAGATATAGTCGGACTCGCCTCCACACACAGCTTGGGCTCTGGTACTAGTCCTCTCGAGAGGGATTGGACTCTCTTCCACTCTGGAGTTGCACACAGTGAGAGGCGCCGAGCAGCTGTGGGTATACTTATTGACCCCGGCTCGGCGCCTGTACGTTGGGGTTCACCCCGGTGGACGAGAGGGTAGCCTCCCTCCGCCTTCGGGTGGGGGGACGGGTCCTGACTGTTGTTTGTGCCTATGCACCAAACAGCAGTTCACAGTACCCACCCTTTTTGGAGTCCTTGGAGGGGGTGCTGGAGAGCGCTCCCGCTGGGGACTCCATTGTTCTGTTGGGGGACTTCAATGCTCACGTGGGCAATGACAGTGAGACCTGGAAGGGCATGATTGGGAGGAATGCCCCCCCCCCCGATCAGAACCCGAGCAGTGTTCTGTTATTGGACTTCTGTGCTCGTCACGGATTGTCCATAACGAACACCATGTTCAAGCATAAGGGTGCCCACACGTGCACTTGGCACCAGGACACCCTAGGTCGCAGTTCGATGATCGACTTTGTGGTCGTGTCATCGGACTTGCGGCCGCATGTCTTGGACACTCAGGTGAAGAGAGGGGCGGAGCTGTCAACTGATCACCACCTGGTGGTGAATTGGCTCCGATGGTGGGGGAAGATGCCGGTCTGACGTGGCAGGCCCAAACGTATTGTGAGGGTCTGCTGGGAACGTCTGGCAGAATCCCCTGTCAGAAGGAGTTTCAACTCCCACCTCCGACAGAACTTTGCTCATGTTCCGGGGGAGCCGGGGGACATCGAGTCCGAATGGACCATGTTCCACGCCTCCATTGCTGAGGCGGCCGAATGGAGCTGAGGCCGTAAGGTGGTCGGTGCCTGTCGTGGCGGCAATCCCCGAACCCGTTGGTGGACACCAACGGTGAGGGATGCCGTCAAGCTGAAGAAGGAGTCCTATTGGGCCTTTTTGGCCTGTGGGACTCCTGAGGCAGCTGATGGGTACCGGCTGGCCAAGCAGAATGCAGCTCTGGTGGTCGCTGAAGCAAAAACTCGGGTGTGGGAGGAGTTCGGTGAGGCCATGGAGAAAGACTTCCGGACGGCTTCGAGGAAATTCTGTTCCACCATCCGACGTCTCAGGAGAGGAAAGCAGTGCACCACCAACACTGTGTATAGTGGGGATGGGGCGCTGCTGACCTCGACTCAGGACGTTGTGAGTCGGTGGGGAGAATACTTCGAAGACCTCCTCAATTCCACCGACACGCCTTCCCATGAGGAAGCAGAGTGTGGGTTCTCTGAGGCGGGCTCTCCTATCTGTGGGTTTGAGGTCACCGAAGTAGTTAAAAAGCTCCTCGGTGGCAGGGCCCCAGGGGTGGATGAGATTCGCCCGGAGTTCCTAAAGGCTCTGGATGTTGTGGGGCTGTCCTGGTTGACACGCCTCTGCAACATCGCGTGGACATCGGGGACAGTGCCTCTGGATTGGCAGACTTGGGTGGTGGTCCCCCTTTTTAAGAAGGGGGACCGCAGGTTGTGTTCCAACTACAGGGGGATCACACTGCTCAGCCTCCCTGGTAAGGTCTATTCAGGGGTGCTGGAGAGGAGGGTCCGTCGGGAAGTCGAATCTCAGATTCAGGAGGAGCAGTGTGGTTTTCGTCCTGGCCGTGGAACAGTGGACCAGCTCTACACCCTCGGCAGGGTCCTCGAGGGTGCGTGGGAGTTCGCCCAACCAGTCTACATGTGTTTTGTGGACTTGGAGAAGGCGTTCGACCATGTCCCTCGGGGAGTCCTGTAAAGGGTGCTTCGGGATTATGGGGTACCGAACCCCCTGATACAGGCTGTTCGGTCCCTGTACGACCGGAGTCAGAGTTTGGTCCGCATATCCGGCAGTAAGTCGGACTCGTTCCTGGTGAGGGTTGGACTCCGCCAAGGCTGCCCTTTGTCGCCGATTCTGTTCATAACTTTTATGAACAGAATTTCTAGGCGCAGCCAAGGTGTATAAGGGGTCCGGTTTGGTGGCCTCAGTATTGCATCTATGCTTTTTGCTGATGATGTGGTTCTGTTGACTTCATCAAGCCGTGAGCTCCAACTCTCACTGGAGCAGTTCGCAGCCGAGTGTGAAGCGGCTGGGATGATAATCAGCACCTCCAAATCTGAAACCATGGTCCTCAGTTGGAAAAGGGTGGCATGCCCTCTCCAGGTCGGCGATGAGATCCTGCCCCAAGTGGAGGTATTCAAGTATCTTGGGGTCTTGTTCACGAGTGAGGGAAGAATGGAACGGGAGATCGACAGGCGGATCGATGCAGCGATTTACCGGTCGATCTTCGTTCCTACCCTCACCTATGAGCTGTGGGTCGTGACCGAAAGAAAAAGGTCCCGGATACAAGCGGCCGAAATGAGTTTCCTCCGCAGGGTGTCCGGGCTCTCCCTTAGAGATAGGGTGAGAAGCTCGGTCATCCGGGAGGATCTCAGAGTAGAACCGCTGCTCCTTCGCATTGAGAGGAACCAGATGAGGTGGCTGGGGCATCTGATTCGGATGCCTCCCGGACGCTTCCCTGGTGCTGTGTTCCGGGCACGTCCCACCGGGAGGAGACCCTGGGGACGACCCAGGACACGCTGGAGAGACTACGTCCTTCGGCTGGCCTGGGAATGCCTCGGGATCCCCCTGGAAGAGCTGGATGAAGTGGCTTGGGAGAGGGAAGTCTGGGTGTCCCTGCTAAAGCTACTGCCCCCGCGACCCGACCCGGATAAGCAGTAGAAAATGGATGGATGGATGGATGGATTTTATGGATTTTAAATTAAAAGAGGATGATAAGTGTGCTGCGATACTTGATCGCGAGACACATGGGTTCAAACTTGATTCAAACTTCTTTTTAAATTTTCATATCCTGATAAAAATGTTCTAGCATGATTTTTTTACATTACAATAAACTTGCATTTCAACAGGAGTGTACGGACTTATATCCGCTGTATCCATGACTTGTAGTGCTTTGGGATTCATCAAAAGACAATATGCCTGATTATAGAAAAAAAAAAATCAAAACTTGATCTAAAAAAAAGCACAGAAAATCAGTTTTCAAAACCCTTTAAATAGAAATAAACAATACATTGGACTTTCCTATTTCTGTAGTTGTAATTTCAATCAATTTTCTGAACTTTTGCTTGTCCGTATCACGGTTGCAGGTGTGCTCGAGCCTATCTCAGCTGAGGAGTGCACCCAAGTCTAGTCACCGGTCAGCTGCAGTATATTATCAATATTAACTCAATTTACGGTGGCACGGTGGGCGACTGGTTAGAGCGTCTGCCTCATAGTTCTGAGGACCGTTTGTTTGTTTATGTGTGCCCTGCGATTGGCTGGCAACCAGTTCAGGGTGTACCCCACCTCCTGCCCAATGATAGCTGGGATGAGCTCCAGCGCTTATCCCTTGTGAGGATAAGCGGCTCAGAAAATGGATGGATGGAACTTAATTTACTGTAAAGCTGTACTGTCTTCTTTTGATTTTGATTTTTTTAACTAAGTTAACTCGACAAAAGCTGTCACATTGCCAATGGCAAAACCTATGTCCTGAAAATAGCGTGTTCTGCTTTTTTGGCAACTCGTTCATACATTGGGAATCCGCCTGTGTAGGCTAAAAAAAAATTCACTCACACGTAAACACAGATGTTTAAGGACACAATTGATCCACCAGAGAGGCGGAGGCCACTTAGAGTCATTTCCTTTTACCAGAAGACTTTGGGAAAGGTTGCGATGTCAAACAGTGATTAATTTAGGCTGGTCTCCCAGGGGGATCTTTTTGGTAAATAGCAACATTTCTGAAGGTCAAGCACTTTAGGATAGGAATGACAGAAACATCAAAATGAAAACTTTTATTTAACATTTATTTATTTTTTTTGCCAATGGCTCTTTCACAAAAGAAATGCCAGACTTACAGATCTGCTTCTGAGATTTTCTCTGCTCTCAATCATTGCCTCAAGCTCAACACATCAAGAGAAAATGATATCTCAACAAGCTTGCTTCGATTGACATGACATGGAAAAAGATCACACAAGCACTCAGGAAATATAACCCAAGTCTATTTACATTTATTTTTTTCTTTAATCGACACAGCACTTGGGCTGATTTGATTTTGGTTTAGCATGAATTACCACAGCCCAGATCCTGTTAGTGCTGATAAAGCTCGAAAATGTCCCAGTTGTATCCTTATCCTTCCTATGAATATTCAACATCTTGCTCTCTTCTTCCAATTGTTTTCTCATCCACACCACTATCTGAATGTGCTGCTGATAATAAGATGGAGGAAGATGTGGCAGAGGGAACTGATATATGATCTGCTGCAGAGTTTGTTGAAATCCTTCAATGGACTCAAGGAGCCTCATTTCCTAGCTTATTAGAACCCGTTTGAAATTCATTTAAGACTTTCATTTATCTTGGAAATGATTTTGTCTATTTATTTTAGCAATTAAAATCCAGCAGAAAATATATTATAGTGATCGTTTTTTTTTTTTTTTTTTTTTTAATGCAAGCCATTCAAGTAGGCCACTTATTGACAGTATTAAATCAACCATTTTGAATTGAAAAATATTAAAAATTTTCAAAGCTTTTTTGAGGCTGTGTTTGTGTTTATTTATCTGATGAGAGATGTACTGTAGATAGCCTCGTGAGCTGATATTATAAGATTGGTCACAGTTTGTAACTGCAGGAACAGTTCTTAAGTGCATGTGCCTGCACGTGTGATCAGCAATGCAGGCGGTAGACAAATAACCATGTTAGTGTAAGGAAGCAGAAAGGCTACAGCTGTCACTCTGTATTTTCTCACTCCTGTTTTGACAAGGCCCACAAGCTTGAAAACCCAGTAAGCGGTGCTTTTAGTCCAATATAGATGACACACATGCACACAAATATTCACATTGAGCAGGGTTCAACCACTGTTCAAGGATAAAATTGCAATTGTATCAAGTGTGAGTGTATACATGTAATAACTGGCTTAAAGTTTTGTTATTGAAGGGTAACAAAACATTTCTGGATGTTTTTTTTTTTGTATGTATGTGCAATCTCTGAGCGATTTTTCATATTGAAAAAAAATAAAAATAAAAATTTACAGAACATGTAGGCTACTTTGGGTAGTTGCACGCAAAAAAAAAAAAAAGGATTTAAATGTAGAATCGGTGACTGACACAGGAAAGTAAGCATCTCATTCAAATTTGTAACCAGCAAAATCTTACTCGTGCCTGAAGCAAACTCCAACCTCCAATTTTCAACTGGATTTTGAATTAAAGACACACCTTAATTACAACCCACTTGCAAGTTAATTTGGAAGACTCATTCAACTTTATTCTTTATACACTATTGTATATATTTGCATATTTTGAAGACGCATTAGAATATGACAGTGCTACTCAATACATTGTCTGTTTCAGGGCTTTCTACTGCTATTTAGCAGATTTTCTTTTCTTTTTCAAATATTAAGTGGCATAGAAAACAAAAAATATATACTTTTGATTCTATTTATTCAGTATTCATGGTTGAAGGTAGATGGGAGGAAGTGTGAGCCCAGCCCCCACAAAATGATCATGATTTGTGGTGGTCTTTTAATGAAGGTCAAAATTCATTATTTGATTGACAAACATCAGTATTATTAATGCTAATAAGATAAGATCGCTATAAGAAGCACAATATTTTCACTCAAGGATGACACTACCCAGTTTCCACTTCGCCAAGTACACTTGTCAATAAGGTGGCCAGTGAGAGTGTAGATTGTACTCATATGTGTACTATGTAGAGTAGATAACCAGGACCACAAAGCCTGATTGTCCATTATACCAGAAGTAAAATCAAAGTGTTAACTTTTTAAGTTTTCTTTTGGGTTATGTGCAGAGATGCAAATAGAAATTTTGGTCTGGTTTGGAAGGGAGCACCAGAGGTTGTTGGTTGGTGCTCATTTTTTGCTCGGCCCACCGACCTCACAAGGTGAACTTAAAGACTTACAGCGGTGATCCTTACAGGTTTTTCACAAGAGACACAATGGCAGAGCAAAATCAAGGGGAGCGACACTTTTACGACACTATACCAAGTCACCTTTGCAAATGTTCATGAATACATATTAATTGGACATCCCCTAACATGAGTAACATACAGCCAATATATTTCCAATTTAGGCCATATTTACCTCAATGCTGGGATGAGTGAAAGGTGGGATCAGCTGCATAATATAGTGCATGTTGTAGACTTTCTTCATGTTGTGGTTGTAGTTTGTTGTTGCACTCACTGTAAGGCATTCAAGATGAGCATGTGTCAGTGAGTTTCTCTGTCTCCTCTTGATAGTGTCTAAGTGTAGAATCACGCAACTTTAATCATTTTATTTGTTATGATTTAAGGATTGCGTATGTATTGTCAAAGTCTGTGAATAGCATTTCTGTTAAACGCTCAACGGTGAAGGTTGTCCTGTGGATAAGATTGTGTTGTTCTCAAAAGTGAAGCAATGAGCTGTGCTGTTTTGCTTTTTCACTGCCAGGCGGATAACTTTATTGAATATTGGTTGTGCCGTTGTGAAATGGCGGTCCTAGTTGGTTTGTTTGGAACAGGCAGTGGTTTGGTTTGCAAATTAAGAGGGTATAAAATAAGAATTTATCTGTCCACTTCTTTTGAGACATCCTGTGCTCATCATGCCTCATACCTTTCGTTTTTGACTGGGAACACTTGATGTTTGCTGCTTCTTAAACCTTCTTCCTCACCAACAGTTACAGTGTTGTGTGTTTGCACGTCTGGTGTTGGTCTTTGTCCATTTTTAATCAGAAATGGATCCGTTTTGTGCCTGCGTCTTATGCGAGCCAGCTAGTATAGCTAAGGTAACCTAGCTACAATGAACGTGAACTACAGTCAAGTGTGAAGTGTTTTAAACGTAAAAAAATGTGTGCTGCGTTGCCAGGTCTGGTAATTACTAATAACTAATGTGCAGTAAGTGACACTTTAATCTGGTGTGCCTTTAATATTTTTAGTGTGCATACACACCTGCGTACACCCCTGGTTATGTGGTGTCTGCGGTCCTGACATATTTTGTATGGTGTCTTGTTTTTTTTCCGACGAAATCAAACTTTGACCAGCGTCACAAAACTGTTAGAGATTTAACCTTGACGTAGAACTGTATTTTAATAGTCAGCTTGATTGGAGGCAAGTTAAACATTTATCATGAACTCCAGTCCTTCAGTTTATGTTCTCTGTAACTAGGCCTCCGGATTGATTGTGATAACTCTAAGAAGTGCAGCATAGTCACTTTTCACAACTACTCCTGTGCTTTATCAGCCAAATGGAACAGCACACTGATGATGTTCCTTCATGTTTTCATTGTTCCTAACGTATGCATCTCCTCCAGTGCAGGAGGAGTACACAAAGTGACAACCCGGCTGCTGCTCTGAGGAAGAACACAGCTCTGATGGAGGAACCACTTGTCCCCTCTCCTCGTTTTCCAAGTGGCAAATTACTCACATAAAAACGCGATGACATGCCGCAGAAATCTACAAGGAGAAAGTGTGGTGGGTGTTGTCACACTAGGGAGAAGCAGAAAACATCTCACAATACTTCGTTTCCAATTAAATTTGAAACTGCTGCAAGTGTCACTGAAAACACCATGACAATAATGATGATGACGAATATTACAGAGAGGAAGTTGAAACGGGTTTTTGCAAAATACTTCACAGTGCTTGAAAAATGCAAGTGAGTGGTGAGCTCTGCATATGATTGGGAACGAGAGGAGGTGAGGAGAATGAGCGTGGAACAAAAAGCAAGCTTGACTTCAGAGTGACAGGGAAAGTGGAGCAAGACATATTAGATCTTTTTCAACCAGCATCTGACTCAACAGATTTTTTTTCCTTTTAAGCGATTTCCACCTCTTAACCACTCCTGTCACAGGTAATAATGTTCAACCACTTTCAACAAGGCGAGATAAAAAGTTTGAAGTTAGAGCTCGCTGCTACAGTGTGTTAGTTCCTCTTTAAACTCCCACATGCCAGTGTATGTCTACCTACCTGTCTGTTTGTACCTACCTACCTACCTACCTACCTACAATATCTATTCATCTATAATTATTACACACCCAAATATGTAGCACTTTCCTCATTTAAGGAAAACAGTTTGTAAAAAAGCACATTAGTATTGGTGATTTTCATTTGCTAGCTTTGAATCTAGAGGGAAATTTTGACTTCAAAGTCTAATTTTAGCCCCTGTTCAGGTGCAGATGGAGATTTGTTCTTGAGTAATGTTAAATTTATTTGAAAGGCTGTTTTGAAAGAATGCATTTTAGCTATGTGGGAAGTGGAAAATTTGTTCCTTCAAAATAGCTCATCCAGTACCTTTCTCCATAACTCTTCCTCTGACCCATTAGCCTTGATTTTCTTTGGTATTAGCTTGGCAGCTCTAGTTAGTTTCTGTTTTATACAGTTAACAATGGGAACATGAACGGTTCATAAACCGGAGTCCGGACAAAAACAGAACGAGACAGAGGAACTCATCATCAACTGATCCCCCTTGTACCTGTTTTTTTTTTGGGGGGGGGGGGCATTTTCTATGAGCATATCAATTTACAATTGTACCAGTCATTGCAGAAGTGAAAGTGAAAAAAGTCAATATCATTTAAAAAAATAATTCATCACAGAAAGCATTCCTCATCAAATGAAAGAAGTGCAGCTCTAACCCAACAACTCCAGCGTTTTATCAGCTAGATATAACAGGTCATACTCATCAAATGTAAGGCTATGTTATTGGATAGTACTGTCTATTATTATTACATGAGATCTTTTTTCACTTGGAAATGATGAAGGGTATCTCATCTGTATGGGTAGAATTTTGAGTCCAGCTGCATACAAAAACAAATTTGAACTACTGTAGTTGTTGAAGAGATGCTAATCTGTTTCCTGATTACTTTTGGTGACTTGGGCCAGTCAGCCAATCAGTGTGTGCTCTCAAATGCTCACATGGTCACATGGGTGAGGCATTCAGTCGGGTGTGTTTGCACTTTAATAAAGAATTGTAACGCTGTAGCGGCCTGTCTAAGTGACGTGGCTACGTATAGCACGACCCAAAACAACATTTTAAGCACAAGGGTTCATTATTTATTTTCTCTCCAACATCCCTGAATAGACCTTACCAGGGAGGCTGAGAAGTGTGATCCCCCTGTAGTTGGAACACACCCTCACTACCCCAGTCTGCCAATCCAGAGGCACTGTCCCCGATGTCCACACGATGTTGCAGAGGCGTGTCAACCAAGAAAGCCCCACAACATCCAGAGCCTTGAGGAATTCCACGCGAATCTCATCCACCCCCGGGGCCTTGCCACCGAGGAGCTTTTTAACCACCTCGGTGACCACAACCCCAAAGATAGGAGAGCCCGCCTCAGAGAACCCAGACTCTGCTCCCTCATAGGAAGGCGTGTCGGTGGAATTGAGGAGGTCTTCGAAGTATTCTCCCCACCGGCTCACAACATCCCGAGTCGAGGTCAGCAGCGCCCCATCCCCACTATACACAGTGTTGATGGTGCACTGCTTCCCCTCCTGAGACGCCGGATGGTGGACCAGAATGCCGCCAGACGTTCCCAGCAGACCCTCACAATACGTTTGGGCCTGCCACGTTGGACCGGCATCTTCCCCCACCATCGGAGCCAACTCACCACCAGGTGATGACCAGTTGACAGCTCCGCCCCTCTCTTCACCCGAGCGTCCAAGACATGCGACCGCAAGTCCGATGACACGACCATAAAGTCGATCATCGAACTGCGACCTAGGGTGTCCTGGTGCCAAGTGCACGTTTGGACACCCTTATGCTTGAACATGGTGTTCATTATGGACAATCCGTGATGAGCACAGAAGTCCAATAACAGAACACCGCTCGGGTTCTGATCGGGGGGGGGAGGGGAGGGGCGTTCCTCCCAATCACGCCCTTCCAGGTCTCACTGTCATTGCCCACGTGAGCATAGAAATCGCCCAGCAGAACGATGGAGTCCCCAGCGCTCTCCAGCACCTCCTCCAAGGACTCCAAAAAGGGTGGGTACTCTGAACTGCTGTTTGGTGCATAGGCACAAACAACAGTCAGGACCCATCCCCCCCACCCGAAGGCGGAGGGAAGCTACCCTCTGGTCCATCGGGGTGAACCCCAACGTACAGGCGGTGTGGGGTGTTCAGTTACTGTAAGAATCTTAACATTATTTATTACATATGACAATTTAAAATTTAGGTACAGATTTTAGCAAGAATCACAGGAGTTGAGGCACATGATTTGCTTTCCCGGGCCACATGCAATGATGAGGCGGGCCGGATCTGGCCCCCGGGCCTCGAGTCTTACACCTGTGATGCATATTGTACTGTGCTATAAACATTTAACATTGCTTATATAAACACGTGAAGAATTAAAGGATCCCTATTACGTAAGGTACATAGAGTTATAATGTCAAGCATTTTCAAGCATTTAAACTAAAATTCAGGCATTTTTCAGATTTTTAAAACACAACATTAAAATTCAGGCACCCATAGGGACCCCATGTGTATACGTGAATGCAATTTATTTTGATTAATGTGTAGTCGATTTTCTGTTGCAGGTAATGTATGTGATTGAACTTTTGGGAGGAGAAAAGGTGTGTCTCATGCTCTGTGGCGCTGCCTGCCTTTCGCCATCACTCCCGAGTGATTGAGAGCGCAGATGACAACCCTGCCTACTTGGCCAAGTTGATGTACAGAAGAGTTTTTTTATCATCTAAAAATAACCTTGTCTGTCTTAGCAACTGTCTTATTGCAGATGAGTAAAACATATAGTTCTAAAAATTGACTATATGGTTATTCTGCTCCCTGATAAAAGTGTTTCTGCTGTTACCTCAGAAGCTGCCTGTTTTAATGTTATGATTGTGGCTCAGGAATGATAGCATTGTTTAACAGAACAAACATGGTAACATTAGTGCCCTGGCAGTGGCAAGAAGCTTTAGTTTTGTATTTGCTTTGATGCATTGTTTAAACTGAGATTTGAACCTCCATCCACTCCAGAAACCAATACAGCATACAGTACAAGTAATCTTCCAGTTTCTCCAAAAGGAATGCATATTTTTGTGCTGCTACACCACGATTTCTGGTCAAGCTGAAATAAACGTCTTCACAAACAATATGGACATTTCTGCCACTGTTTACTCATGTTTGTTCATTTAGATTTATTGTTGATATTTTTGGGATGTGTTGAATTATTAAAATGTTTTACTTAACATGAGATTTCACAACAATGATAAAGGACAGCAAAAAATGTTTTATTTGTTGGGGGTTTTAAAGGAGGGAGGTTGAATCATCAAAACAGCCCTGCACCCACACGCACATCCTTTGTCTGTCATCTGCGACCACCATTAGCTTCTGTACAATTCCTTTAGATAACAGTTTAGTCATAAATTGTTACTGACCAATGAGAACAGTGAAAGCTGTGAGTCATGCATGTCAGGATAAAGCAAGTGACAGCTGAGATTGGGGCAAGGTTATCATTACAACACAATGCACGCATTATTACTGGCTGTGTGCTTATTTTCTTTCTCGACAGATACTGGAAATGTATTTTCTAGTTGTGTTTTAAAGCACACAATCCATCCTCTTTCAAAAGGTTCTCTCTGTGTTTGTGGGACATGGAAACTGCTCATATTTGCCCATGGATTTGAATACTTTACAGTCTGCAGTGACACATTAAAGGTTTTAACAGTTTCTTTGAGCAGTATTGTTTAATTGAGCATATGAAGCAGTATAATTATATTGATGTAAACCCTGTTTATCCCATCTCCAAAAACACAGTGTTAGTGCAGCTTGCTGACAAAAGACAAATGAGGTAACACAATGTGGGAGCTAATTATTGCCAAGGAAATACCCAGTTAATGGATGTATTGGCATTCTGCCCTGTAAGGAGATGCATAAAAAGCCAATTCAGTTGAAGTATAAATGTAGACTGCAAACTCTTGCTGTACTGTCAGGTTTACCAGCTTTATGCAAAGACTTTGTCACTCGCTCTCTTCTGTCATGCGGTCACACTCACCACACCTTTTTTATATGAAATATTGACACACTGCACGCACGGTGTACGACTGGTTAGAGCGTCTGCCTCACAGTTCTGAGGACCGGGGTTCAAATCCAGGCTCCACCTGTGTGGAGTTTGCATGTTCTCCCCGTGCCTGCGTGGTGTTTCTCCGGGCACTCCGGTTTCCCCCCACATCCCAAAGACATGCATCGTAGGTTAATTGAAGACTCTAAATTGTCCATAGGTGTGACTGTGAGTGCGAATGGTTGTTTGTTTCTATGTGGCTGGCAACCAGTTCAGGGTGTACCCCGCCTCCTGCTCGAAGATAGCTGGGATAGATTCCAGCACTCCCGCAACCCTTGTGAGGATAAGCGGCTCAGAAAATGGATGGATGAATTAGAATAGGGCATTAGTCAGAATAATAATTACCATGATTTACTCAGTAGGGCTGTTTCTAGGTTGTGTTTACGCTCCACTACGTTCCTGGCAGCAATGGCAGCTCCGTTTCAGGCCACCGTGGAAAAAAACAGGACGGTCGTGAAAGAACAAACGTGCAAACGTAACGCCGTGATTGTTGTGGATGTCTGGTAAAATTGTCAAAACAAAATCCCACTGCAGTCTCAGTGCAGATGAAGAACCTAGTAGGCCTTAGTAAAATTGGGTGAATGCAACATAACCTTACTATACGTAATAGGGCATATCATCACTTGGAGGTGGTCCGTAGTGGGATGGGAATTAAGTAAGCATCTTATGGTCCTTTCAAGTTGTTCTGCCACATTTTGTGCGCTTTTTGTCTTGTTTTGCCACAGTTCTCATGGCAAACTAGGGTGTACGCTTAGCATTTTGTTGCGTGCAATCACAGTGCATCCGGCATGTGACAGTTTACAATCCTTTTGTGATACTGCGCATCACGTTCTACTATGGTCTGGCACGGCGCGCGCTGTCTGGGATGGTCTGTCCCAAATACAGGAACGTGCCCTCACTCACCGTCTGCAACTGTTTTGAAACGAAGCCATGTGTTTTATTTTCCTGTTTATAAATGCTTAACGTTAAGTTAGAGACAGCATCTCACATTTTCTGGCAATGCAAGCACACTGCAGTGTGCATCTGAATAACAAGCTTTTTTTGGATGTTTTGGTACAAGAGATGGTTTAGTGAATAAGCCTTATCTTATTCTATTAAATATAACTATTTAATGAGCTGCAGTATGTGCGGTATCATGACGCCGATTCTGAATTTGGGCCCGGCAAGGGAGCTTCATTCCAGTCTGACGAGGCTACAAACGTGCTTCAGAGCTGCCCGGTGTCCACATTTCATCTGTAGAAAGCCTTGACAAAATGTGAGAAACGTGAGGGACCCCATAATCAAAGTAAGGGCCCAGGATCGCGGGCTGAATCGTAGTGCTCCTTTGGACCATAGGATACACAAAGATTGACTTTGCAAGATTGTCTAAGCAAGACTTAACCCAAATCCCACAGAGCACTATGCTACGGACAAACGGGGCTGCTGCTGTGGGCACCGGGAATATAGTGTAAACGTATCTTACAGTATGTGTTGGACTGTGCCCTAACAAGCCATGAATGTGAAACGTGTTTAAAAGTATAAGTCCATGCACATGAATGTACATGCCTACTACCGAAGTGCATGTTGAAGTGTTCATAAATGGATTATGGCTAACATCCTCAACAGTGTGCCCTTTAAAAGCTGATTAGACAACAGCACAAAAGAGCACCACTGCAAACTCCTGGCCTGACTGATGTTTTCACAGACTATGGACTTAATCCAGACCCGTACATGACTAATTAACACTGGAGGGAAGCCACAAGCACTGCATGTGCAAGAGAACCTCAGGAAGGGAGCAAGACCAAAAGAACTGGAACATACAAACGTTAACTTTTCATTACAGTGAATAGTTTAAGATTTACTGCTTTTTCAAAGCATAGTCCTGAATGTGGGAGCCACATGGGGAAGAGTGGTGTTGGTTAGTATTACAGATGTACTGCCAGAAAATGACAAGTGCCAATGCAATAATGTATTATTGACTCGAATAACAGCATTGTTTTGACTTCCCAGGAGGATTTTTAAGGATTTGAAAAAGAAAATCACTGTAACTCAGAAAACACTTTATGTTCCCCATGTCTGAAGTATTTTTTTCTAGTAATTTTACTATTAGCTATTGCTGTGCTATTATTGTTACTCCCTTAATATTTTTGCTTTTGTGACAAGTGTTTCACATTTTTGACCTGTTTGCATTTAACATTTTAAGTACAGTCTCTCCGAAAAGTAGTAAGTAAGGCCAATTCCTTTATTATGAATGTTTTTAACATATGGATAGCAGCAAATGGATCGTGTGCATTATACATAGGTAGAAGCATTTTCCTGATTTTTTTTTAGGTCAGCTCTGGAGGTGCGCATTATACTCGAGAACGTACTGTAGACAAGAAATTACGGCATGTGGGTTGGACATAAAAATATTAATATGAGACCTTTAAATGATCAATATTCCATCTTATTTACATCTGCATTGGAAATAAAATGTAGAAAATAGCATCTTTTGCTTTCTTGAGCATCTCTATCCATTTTTCTTGTTATCAAAATTACTGTAACATGATATTGACGGTTGCTGTTTTTTGCACAGGTGTGTTACATAGATTATTCAGACAATAATTACCAGTACAGATACATGCAAATCAGTCGCCTTTCGGCAAAATTCACCGTTTTGAATTCAAAATTGGCCATTTCCGTGAATCGTACAGATCCGATTAGATTTTCGGGGGGAGGGGCGTCGCTGTCGTCATAGGGTGTTTCGTACTCCTTGAACGCTGGCAGCTAGATCCATTCTGCACATCCACCATCCATACACAGATGTAATTGTGAATATTACTCCACGGCGGACGAATATGCTGTGCGCTCGGGACCGGCTTTGGATAAATCACAGGTGTTGACGAGACCAGAAAAAAACACTTCCCCCACTTCTGCTGTTAAGAAGTAACGGTACTTTTACTCCATTACAATGATCTAAATGTTGGTCGCTACTTTTATTTATCAATTATTGCTTATTTATCAGCTATTTCGTGAGCGAGACTATGATTTAGACATCCGTATTGGCGCTGTTTGCTCCAATCCAGTTTGAGCACAAGTGACGTTTAAGTCTAGTTCACCAATCAAACGACAAAAGAAAGTCATATGACCTCACACAACGTCTTCTATTGGGCTTCCCAGGCATAGGTATTAAAACTAGATAAGCCAGACGGGCTGATCGTCATGCCTACTTGGCAGCCATGTTGGGAAGGTCGTCGATACCATGAAGGCAACACCGCGCAACTCGCCATGTTTGCATTTAGAAGAACAAAAACAACATCTTTTATGTATTGTAGTATTTGTCTGACATTGTCTGCCCAAACGTGGATATTTCAGCTCACTTATAACTTGATAAAACACCGTACAGTAAATTGCAGATGTTTTGTTTTAGTTTTGACTGTGCATACCAATCACACCAACATCAGAATTTACAGAATTTGCATTTTATTTTGTAATTTTTTTTAAATTGATGATCATGCTGTGATTAAAAAATCTGAAGTTACTCACTCTTTACTCAAGTACTGAGTAATCATTTCACTGTGTACTTTTTACTCTGACTCAAGTAATTTTTTGGAGGTCTACTTTTTACTTTTACTTGAGTCACATTATTGTCAAGTAACAGTATTCTTACTTGAGTTCAGTATTTGGCTACTCTACCCACCTCTGGAGCGGACATCCTCTATTGCTACTCTTACGTTTAAGCAACATTTTTGCTCATCAGATCAACCAGTGTCGTATTTGTTGCACTGGTCTTTGTATTTCCGCGTTGAGGTGCGGGTCGTGGCCCTGGTTGTGGCGACAAGAGTTGATCCACTAGTACATCTTGTATTAATTAGGAAGCGCGCCTACATTTATCTAATTAGTTAACGGATGTTAAAGTTAAATGTATTAAGCGACAAAGCAATGTTAGGGATTATGTCACAACACAGAATGAACTAACTTCGAATTTAGCAATGGCCAATAAAAACAGAAAAAATATTGTACTTAATCTTTTCGTGGATGATACATTTGGGATTAGTCTTTGAAGTTGGTAACAGTGAAAAATGAAGAGAAACAGATAATGATTGCAGTCAATTATTTTCCAGAATGAGAGCGCTTACAGACGAGGATGCTGTTCATGTGGCACATCTTGAAGCTGGCATCAGGTGCAGGTGGAGATGGTCCTGGCGCAACAAAAACAAAAAACAAAGAAATTAGGCAAATTTAATTTTAATCCTAAATTTGTACATCAACATGTACTTGAGCGGTGTAAATAAAATTTTGCCTTATTGTACTCTTCAGAGTCTTCCAGATTGCTTAATTTATGTTAAAATTATAAAAATTCTCTGCGGGAGCCCAGGGGATCCCCCCAGACCCCCCCCCCCTCCCACAATGTTAGGTTTTTTTTGTCACTTTTTTCATGCCTTAGGTGTTTGCATATCTGAGTATAATGTCTACACTCAGTTTTAGATTTGAGGTTTGCCTGTGAAAACTACATTTGTACTAGTTAGAGGTATAAGCACCATGGAAAGCTATCTATTGGTGAAAAGCAAGCATCTAGGAAGCTAAGAGAAGATACTAAATCTATTGGAGCCATTGTACAATCATTGGTATTAGGCAACACAACCATTTGAAATGTCCTGAATAAGACAACTGGTGTACTAAGTAACATACCAGTATATCGAAATGATAGACCAAGGAAATCAACAGCTATTGATGACGAGAAAAATTTTGAAAGCTGTAAAGAATTTCTAAAAACAACTGTTACTGGTAGTTACACTAGCAATAGCCTCCAGGGGGAAGGAGTGAAGGTCAAAGAGCATCCTTTCCCATAGTGATGGCAAAAAAAATAAAAAAATAAAAAAGCACATATTGAACAAATTACCTTCAAATTCCAAATAAACTCAACCAAATAAATATGCTACGTGGCTGATTTCTTAAGAAACAGTATTCCACTGTCTTTGAAGTCCCCCTGAAGACAGATTCTTTACCAAATTCAACAGGCACTGAAAGTGCTCATTTAAGAAAATTTCGAGTGGTGTCTTACTTTTGTTTTGACATTTTACATTACATTAATGGTTAATCTTGTTTTATAACTGTGTGACTGTTTATGTTTAAGATGAGATGTACTGTATGAGGTGGATCATAGGTGCATGTCCTCATTCATCATTAAAGTTAATATTGTAGTAAGTATTCAAAGAGCAACCAAATATTAAACATGACTTAATGAAACGCTTTCGACTTTGCAGTCTTTACTTGTGTTTTATTTTTATTTTTTGTAATGTTGAGTATTTTACTTTAGTTAGTTTGTCAGGTATTACAGGCCATGTCGGTAGCCAACATGTTCAGATATAGAATATATAGAGTATAGAAAATACTATACTGTATAGAAAAATCACTCAGTGAAATATCTTCGTCTTTTTCTAAAAGAGCCCCCTTTCTAATTGGTTCTTCTAAAGGGGAGATAACAATTCGACAGACCTTCTCCCTCTCGATGGGAACAGACTCCCACACGGATAGCTAGTGTGGGAGTATGCTGACCGGGCAGGTTTTGTCTTTCTCTTGCTCTTGTGGATCTTTGGCCCTCGTGTGCTGTGGGAATTTAGCACATGGGCTAAGCAATGAATGAGCTGCATGAAAGGGAGCACATAAAGTGGTGCAAAAGAAAGAAAGGAGAGAGAATAGTCATGGTGCTTTATTTAATTACAACAATAACTGTAACTAAACACAAACTTCAGCAGTTAACATGTTCCATATGTTTTAAAGGATTGCAATTAACTAGGTTTCCAATGTAGCACACGGCTAAATGTCATTTTAACAAAAATTAAATCTGCCTTGTCTAAAAACCCAAGTACATTACTTAATCTAAAAAAATATTGTTTCTGCTTAATGAGATGACTGCAGTGAGAGATCACATTCATGTTAACATCTTCAGCAGGACCATTACGCATAGAATTAATAGCCTCTCTCGATGGAAGGTGATCGGAGGTGTGCCGGCTGTCACTGCAAGAACCGGCACACAAGCTCGACAGACAAGATCTCTTTTAGATTAAATTAATTGGTGAAAATGTACAGACAACCCCCACAGATCCAAGCACTGAGTTTATTTCTTCCAGGAAACATGGATATATGGCCGTGGAGGCCCATTAGCTGTAAACATGTAGAATCTGTCTGGTGAGCAGAAGGCATCTCAGTTGGGGAGACAACTGTACAGGGGAAATTGAGGGATAAAGAACTTGAACAATGTGTATACGTTTGCTTGGATGTGTGGGAGTGTGAAGCCAGCATGTGCAATGTTCTTTCTTTGGTAAGTTTAATATTCTTCCAGGTCTTGTTAGGGGCCCCAAAATCGGTACTACTTCTGCAGGGGCGAAAATTGCAAAGGTCTGATCAAGTGTGCTGAAAAGCACAGTAGGCATATGACCATGTTCAAACTTTGTGTGTCAAACAAGGAGAGCTTCTGGATAAAGAATACACAGTCTCATCATTGCCAAGGCAGAGGTGAATATTGCTGGAAAATACATGAACAAAAGGAATGAGTAGGGTCATATTGAGCAAGAGGTTTTCATCAAACTGCTATGTTCAAAATACAACTTATTAAATTTGTTGCAGAAGGACTGAAAAAAAGTATTTTTTTTCCTCCCAAATGAGATAATAAAATGTTGTCAGACATGTCTTTGTTGTAATTTGCATTAGTGTCTGGTAGAGATGTGCAAATGAAAACTTTGTAAAGAAAAAAAGAACTGAACCACTTTGACGAATTGTTTCGAAAACTGGTTCAGTTCTTGAAGGTTCAATTATTGTGTCCTCTCTTGATGAAAAGCAAGGCTGCAGGGAATTTAAACCATCTTTGTGAAATATTTGATGCAACTTTGTGAAATATTTTATGCACACACACACACACTATGAATGATTATAAAATTTGTAAATTATCCATCCATCAATTTTCTTCCACCTATTCAGAGTTAGGTCACAGGGGCAGCAGCTTAAGCAGAGAAGCCCAGACTCCCCAGAGTGTCCCTGGTCGTCCCCGGGGGCTCCTACTGGTGGGACGTGCCAGGAATACCTCACCAGGGAGGTGTCGAGGGGGGATCCTAACCAGATGCCCGAGCCAGCTCATCTGGCTCCTCTCAAAGCGTAAGAGCATTGGCTCGACTCTGAGCCCCTCCCGGATGACCAAGCTTCTCACCCTATCTCTCACGGAGACCACAGCCACCCTGTGAAGGAAACTCATTTCAGCCTCTTGTATCTGCAATCTTGTTCTTTCGGTCTCAATCCATAGGAGAAATAGATCAGCAACAAAGATCGACCGGTAAATGGACAGCATTGCTTTTCGGCTCAGCTCTTTCTTCACCACGACAGACCGATACAGAGTCCGAATCACTGCAGATGCTGCGCCGATCTGTCTGTCGATCTCCTGCTCCATTCTTCCCACACTCGTGAACAAGACCTTGAAATACTTGAACTCCTCCACTTGGAGCAGGATCTCTTGCTCGATTTGAAGAGCGCTATCAACCAATATTTGGTTCAATATTCAATATAATATTAATCTATTAATCTTAATCTAATATTAATCAATATTTTCCGACTTCGGACCATGGCCTCCTAATTGGAGGTGCTGATTTTGATCCCCTTCACACTTGGCTGAGAACCGTTCCAGTGAAAGTTGTAGATCACGGCTTGATGAAGTCATCAGAATCACATCATCTGCAAAAAGCAGAGAAGCAATGCCGAGGTCACCAAAACGGAACTCTCAACACATCGGCTGCACCTAAAAATTCTGTCCATAAAGGTAATAAACAGAATCGGTGACAAAGAGCACCCTTGGCGGAGTCCAACCCTCATGGAAACTAATTCAACTTACTGCCGGCATTGTGAACAAAGCTCTGAGACCGGTCGTACAGGGACCGAACAGCCCTTATCAATACAAAATACAGAACAATTCTGCATGCATTGTCATCATTGTAGTGTGCAGAATGACAAAAAAATAAGTTAGAAGTAGGACAATAATGTGCCTTGGGCCTCAAACTGACTAAATCCCCCAGGCAGGCCAGTTTAGCTGTCATGCGCTTTTAAAGCAAAGCTGTGTTAAATACAACAAGTCATTTTCTTGCTTGAATAAACTGCAGTGGTATTGAAAAAATGGGCTGCATATGTTCTTCCAGATCGTGTACGCATCTCTCATTTATGGGACTTTTAGGTGTGCACGTTATGCACAATATTAACTGAGCAAGTTCCCGTTTTATCAATTCCATTGTACGTTGAAACACAGAATACCAATATGATGACGTGTTGTGTGTTTGCGTTTGTGTGTGTGTGTGTGTGTGTGTGTGCGTGTTTGCAAAAAGAACACAAATACACTAGTGACACAGACCAAGAGGTCAATATATGCGCACACTACTGGGAACAAGGGCACAGAAAAACAATATACCTCAAAATGAGAGTATTTTAATGCCCATCAACATTTGAATATTTAACTCCTCTGCAGTTGAATAACAACGGTACAATATGAATGAGAGGTACAGTAAATAACTGCTCACATTAAATCCCAGCCAGCAATTCTGCCTTTGAGTCAGTTTGCAAAAAGAACACAAATACACTAGTGACCTAGAAATGCCACAGACCAAGAAGCCAATATATGCCCACACGACTGGAACAAGGGCACAGAAAAACAGTATACCTCAAAATGAGAGTATTTTAACACTCATCAAAATTTGAATATTTAACGCATCTGCAGGTGAATAACAAGAACAACGGTACAATATGAATGAGAGGTTACAGTGAATGACTGCTCACATTAAATCCCAGCCAGCAAGCACGAAATGCAAACAAATGAGTCCTTTTTAAACCCAGTGGTGACAGGGATCCAATTGTCAAACAGGCCTCCTTCCTTGGCACTGATTGGTGATCGAGTCGGGGACCAGGGCCAGGGTCATGGAGGAGCAGTCGGGTGTTCCCGGCTGAGCGCCAGCATACACATATTAACATGTAGCACATTGGCAATACAGCTTGACGGCCAGAAAATACAATGCCTTGTAACATGTTGTAGAAGTGCTCGTCTGAAATGTAAAACGTTGATATTTATCTGTGTCCTACCTTAATAAATCCATTGGTCCATTTTCTGTACCGCTTATCCTCACTAGGGTCGAGGGCATGCGGGAGCCTATCCCAGCTATCTTCGGGCAAGAGGTGGGATACACCCTGAACTGGTCCCCAGCAAATTGCAGTCCAGCTGCATACACCGCCTCTTGTCTGCCTTCAGGATAGGTTACCCATGACTCAAATGCAGGGGTCGGGAACAAATGGCTCATGAGCCACATGTGGCTCTTTTGAGGACTACATCTGCTCAGAGATAAAACTTATGTGACGATTCTTAACATGATTAATCATTAATAATTCCATTGACATATTAAAGTAAAACACAGTGTTAAAAATAACCTTCAAAACATAAAACATTCTCATGCATTTTAATCCATCCATCCATTTTCTAGCATCCTTCCTGTACAGTAGTGTCAGACTACTTTTACTGGATAATGCAGTAGCCTATCCAGGTTGTTGTAAGGTCAAGAAGTAAACTTCCTTCATTTTAATGAAATAGTCAGTTGGCTTTTAACAAAGAAGATGGCAAAAAGAAAGAAAGATGAAGAGTACAGTACATTTCAGCATGAATGGACGAGGAATTCACCATTGTGGAGAGAGCAGGTTTCTACGGTGTGTATAATATGCAATGAAAAATGTTCATAGATGAAACAGTCAAATATAAAGTGGCACTTCAACACACGGCATATTGGATTGGGTCACTTAAATCCCCACTGAAGGCCCATGATCATATGGACTGTCCAAGCTTTATTTTAACCCCTTGCCCATTTCAAATGTATTTTCCATATGTGCCTTCCCACACTGTTGCATCACTCTAAATTGGCAGCAAAGGTTTTCTGGTCGACCTAATTACTTTTTGAATGTGGCACTGTGATGACACACAACCATATTCCCACACAAGCACGCACCCACGTGTAAGGATTTCATAGCCTCTATTATCTCTGTGGTATTCAGGCCAAGAACTAGGAGGTTGCTGAGCTGTGATATTCAAATAAGCACAATTAAAGCACATAAGGTGTAAAATAAGCTTTAGATGTGTGGAAAATGTAGGGGAATACAAACAAGTCTAAGTGCATATGACTGGATTTATATGCGGGGATTAGACTCTGTCCTCGGGTCACAGTATTAGATGTATGGTCATGTCCTCAAGGTATAGGTCCATGGATTTCAATGTTGGAATGATGAAAAGGATATTTCATCTCAACCCTTCAGGGTCTCTGCTTGTTGCTATCCTTCCTTCTTGGCTATGCGTGTGAATGTTTATGGAAAAGTGTAGCCTTGTGTTTTGAATTTCGACGAGCAGTCGGTGAAATACGGCCTTAATGTAATGGCACAGTCGTTTGCTGACCAGGGCACCTGCATTCCCTTAGACCCCCAAGACAGACCCTGCATCATCGTAATGACTAGTGTACATACAACCACACAAAATCATTCAGTTCTTATACTTGCTATAGTGAGACATCTACTGTAAATTAAAGGATTCAAATTCAAGAATTTAATCTTTCTAGCAGCTGGAATGAAAATAGGGGTCAAATTAGAGAGGCTTTGTACTGTATCGTGCATGAGTGCTCTATTGCACCATAGGTAATAAATTACTACATTTTCACCTGAAAAAAAAAACCGGTGTCTAAATTAGAAAAAATATCATACATGATATCTGAGCAGAACATTGATGTTAAGCATACCAGCATCCTTGTCCCGTTATGGGTCGGCACAGGCTTTTTCATGTAAGCTCTCCTGCATCCTCCTCTCTAACACCAACTTCCCTCATGTCTTCCCTCACTACATCTCTCAACCTTCTCTTTGCTCTTCCTTTAGCTCTCTTGCCTGGTAGATCCATCCTCAACATCCGAGCAATATACTCTCTCTCTCTCCTCTGGACATGTCCAAATCATACATGTCTGCTCTTTCTAACTTTGTCACCAAAACATCTAACATTGGCTGTCCCTCTGATGAGCTCATTTCTAATCCTCTCCAACCTGGTCACTCTTCGAGAGAACCTCAACATCTTCATTTCCGCCACCTCCAGCTCTGCTTCCTGTTGTCTCTTCAGTGCCACTGTCTCAAATTTGTACATAATGGCAGGCCTCACCACTGTCTTCTAAACCTTGGCCTTCATCCTAGCAGGGACTCTTTTGTCACAAAACACACCTGACACCTTCCTCCACCCGTTTCAACCTGCTTGGATCCGTTTCTTCACTTCCTTACCATACGTACCATTGCTCTGTACTGTTGACCCCAAGTATTTAAAGTCCTCCACCCTCGCTAGCTCTTCTCCCTCACACTTCCCCCCTCAACCCATCTTATTCATGCACATATATTCTCTTACTTGGGCTAATCTTCATTCCTCTCCTTTCCTGTGCATGCCTCCACTTTTCTAACTGTTCCTCCTCCTGCTCCCTGCTTTTACTGCAGATCACAATGTCATCTGCGAACATCATGGTCCATGGCGATTCAAGTATAATCTCATCTGTCAGCCTGTCCATCACCACTGCAAACAGGAAGGAGCTCAGGGCTGATCCCTGATGCAGTCTTAAACTTCTCTGTCACACCTACATCACACCTCACCACTGGTCTGCTGCCCTCATACATGTCCTGTACTATTCTAAAATACTTCTCTGCCACTCCAGACCTCCGGATGCAGTACCACAGTTTCTCTCTGGGTACTCTGTCATAGGCTTTCTCTAGATCTACAGACACAATGTAGCTCCTTCTGACCATCTCTGTACTTCTCCATCAACACCCTTAAGGCAAACACTGCATCTGTGGTACTCTTTCTAGGCATGAAACCACACTGTTGCTCGCAAATACTCCCTTCAGTCCTGAGTCGAGCCTTCACTACTCTTTACCATAACGTCATTTTGTGGCTCATCTATTTTATTCCTCTATAGTTCCCACAGCGGTGCACATCACGCTTGTTCTTAAGAATGGGCACCAGCACTCTTTTCCTCCATTCGTCAGGCATCCTCTTACCCGTTAGGATTCTGTTGAACAACCAGGTCAAAAACTCCACACAGCCCCCTCTCCTAGATGCTTCCATACCTCCAGAGGTATGTTGTCAGGACCAACTGCCTTTCTATTCTTTATCCTCTTTCGTGCCTTTCTAACTTCCCCCTTAGTAATCATTGCTACCTCCTGGTCTGCCACACTTGCCTCTTCTACTCTGCCTTCTCTCTTACTTTCCTCATTCATCAACTCCTCAAAGTATTCTTTCTATCCAGCACACTACTGGCACCAGTCAACACATTTCCATCTCTATCCTTAACCACCCTATCCTGCTGCACATGCTTCCTATTTCTATCCCTTTGTCTGGCCAACATGTCCAGATTTTTTTTCGCCATTCTTTCGTGTCCAAGCTTGCATACATGTCATTATATGCCTCTTTGTTTGCCCTTTGCCACATCTACCGTCGCCCTAAGTTGCATCTCTTTATATTCTTGTCCTCTCTCCTCGATATTCTCAGTGTCCCACTTCTTCTCTCTTTCCTTGTAGGATGTCCTGTACTTTAATGTTCTTTAATTATTTTAAAAAAAAATAGTTGGATATTTCATTTCAAGAGCCCTGATAAAATTTATGTACATTACATTATGTACTACTGCAAGCCTCCAGGGTATATGGGACATTTTGACTTCAGTTTTGGGGGAGCTAGGTCCTTGACACATGTTCTGCCCAGTTCTGTCCTATATTGCCCTGTCCTTTCCTCAAAGGGTGTACCACTACTGACCCATATCCAATCCAATGTGTGATTGTACTAGTTGTATAATGCTTTACTTTCCTCATCTTGTTTGCAGCTAGTGCTTTGTCTTTTGTTGTCTTCTTCTTTTCCTATATTATTTAGTTACCTTTTCACTCTCTCTCCTTTGTTTTTTCTGTCACTCCCCTTTAAAAACTTTGTTTTAGTTGACTGAACGACTGTAATTCTCAGCAAATATCCATCAGAATACAAAGAAACCACAGTGTCGGCTTTAAAAGTCCACTGTGCCACAGTGAAACTGTTCCGGCATAAAAGGGATACAGATCTTCATTTCTGCTTGACCTAAAACAGGAAAAAAAAACATGTAAAAAAATAAAATAAAATAAAATAACATACAAGGTTTTGGGGAGCAGTTTTGTGCTCAAAAGCCTAAACTTCAGATGATAAATAATTGAAATGTGACGTGATGAAAAGTCTGACCAAAGAACAGATTTCAGATTCAGAGCCTACTGCGCTGTACCTGTTGACAGTGACAGTCAGCTGGGTTTATAGGCACAGCAGAAGCAGAAGAAAGACGCCATATTATTTCATTACTTTCATCATCACTATCTCACCTATAGTTCTGTACAATTGCTTGTTCCTTCAATTTTGTGGTCTTGAATTTACCGATTTATGGTTCCCGTTTGTTCGACCATTGACGAATGTATTTCTATGATTTATGTTACGCAATGTTTCTATCCTTGTGTAGTTTAGATTCCGTGTGTACATTTCTGTTATAGTGTCATTCTTCCGCATTTGCTCCATCTGCCTCTTTTAATGTTTTGTATACTACACGCTATTTATTCACGGTGGCTATTTGTATTCATTTTTCATTTATTACTTAGTATTGTTTCTCACGTTTATCGTGTCCCCTTGAGTTAATAAATTCAGTTTGATTGTTCTATTTTTGTTGAGTTTGCTTCGGGTTCCAATATTGACAATAGGACTACACTAGTTAAAGATTACTATTTCGTGTTGGACTAGTACCCTCCTCGGTCTTTTCCATCTCCTGTTTGGAAAGAGTTTGATGGATTTGCTTAATCAAAGCTGTTTTCACATTTAACACATTTGTTTACACATGCTATCAGTAAAAGGATATAAAAGCCTTCCTCAATTCTGCTGGACAGATGGTAAAGTGGTATGCAATGTGTTATAATTATGCTCATACACTATATCTTTATGTTATTTGGCTCTTTATTCCCCCTCACCCACGGCATGATAGGAAATAATGTGCTTTGCTTGACTAATCTCAGGATGCCATCTTTCATGTAGACTCTGAGCTTCTTTTTTTAAAGGTTCCAATCCTACCCATTACCTTTTCAGCAATGTGTGTTTTCAATAAACAATAAAGGACCTTTGAAAGGTAAGTGCCACATAGGTCAGCTGTCATTGTTTAAGGTATTATGTAATATATTGAAATTTTAACTGCTTTGTTCATTAGTCCCTGCCAGCGATGGGTAGTAAGGAGCTACATTTTATTCATTACAATTACTTAAGTAACTTGTTCAGTGGTGTGAAAAAGTGTTTGCCCTCTTTCTGATTTCTTATATTTTTGGGATGTTTGTCACACTTAAATGTTTCCCATCATCAAACGAATTTAAATATTAGTCAAAGACAACACAATCAAACACAAAATGTAGTTTTTAAATGAAGGTTTTTATTATTATGGGAGAAAAAAAAAATCTAAACCTACATGGCCCTGCGTGAAAAAGTGATTGTCCCCTAAACCTAATAACTGGTTTGGGCCATCCTTAGCAGCAACAATTGCAATCAAGCATTTGCGATAAATTGCAATGAGTCTTTTATAGTGTTGTGGAGAAATTTTGATCCACTAATCTTTGCAGTATTGTTGTAATTCAGCCACATTGGAGGGTTTTCGAGCATCAAACTGCCTTTTTAAGGTCATGCCACAGCATCGCAATAGGATTCAGGTCAGGACTTTGACGAGGCAAGTCCAAAGTCTTCATTTTGTTTTTCTTCAGCCATTCAGTGGTGGACTTGCTGGTGTGTTTTTGATCATTGTCCCGCTGCAAAACCCACAATCAATTCAGTTTTAGGTCACAAACAGATTGCCGGACTTTCTCCTTCATTAGATTAGGTAGACAGCAGAATTCATGGTTCCCTTTATCACAGCAATTCTTCCAGGTCCTGAAGCATCAAAACAGCCCCAGACCATCACACTACCACCACCATATTTTACTATTGGTATGATGTTCTTTTTCTGAAAAGCAGTGTTACTTTTACGGCAGATGTAATGGGACACACACCTTCCACAAAGCTCAACTTTTGTCTCATCAGACCACACAGTATTTTCCCAAAAGTCTTGGGGATCATCAAGATTGTTCTTTGTGGTCAGCAGTGGTTTTCATCTTGGAACTCTGCCATGCAGGTCATTTTTGCCCAGTATCTTTCTTATGGTGGAGTCATGAACCCTGACCTTAACTGAGGCAAGTGAGACCTGCAGTTCTTTGGATGTTGTTGTGGGGTGTTTTATGACCTCTTGAATGAGTCGTCGCTGCACTCCTTGGGTAATTTTGGTCGGCTGGCCACTCCTGGGAAGGTTTGCCACTGTTCTATGTTTTCGCCATTCATGGATAATGGCTCTCACTGTGGTCCACTGGAGTCCCAAAGCTTTAGAAATGGCTTAATAACCTTTTCCACACTGATAGATATCAATTACTTTATTTCTAATTTGTTCCTGAATTTCTTTAGATCTTGGCATGATGTCTACCTTTTGCGGATCTTTTGGTCGACTTCACTTTGTCAGGCAACAAATCACTTAATCATTTAAGTGATTTGTTGATTGAGAACAGGTGTGGCATTATCAGGCCTTGGTGTGGCTAGAGAAATTGAACGCGGGTATTATAAATCATCGTTACGTTTTAACAGGAAGGCCAATAACATTTCCACACAGGGTCATGTGGGTTTGTTTTTTTTCCCCCTTAATAATAAAAAAAACATTTTAAAACTCCATATTCTGTTTACTTGTGTTGTCTTTGACTAATATTTAAATTTGTTTGATGATGGGAAAAAAATTTAAGAGTGGAAAAAATGCAAAATAAAAAAGAAGTCAGGAAGGGACAAAAACTTTTTTCACGCCACTGTAACTGTCAGGGTTGTTTTAATGCAAAATACACTTTTACCTTTACTTTTAGTATTACTATTAGAATTTAGTATTATTTTTAGAAGAAAAAAATACTTCAACTGCATTACATTGAGCTATTTCTGCAATATATATATATTATATTATATTTCTTTAACAGCTATTTATAACAGCTTGTGTGATCTATTTTGGTTTGTGAAGAGATTTCTTGGCACATGAGTCTGTTTCACCAATCCGTAACCACCAGAGGTAATTGACTATTTCACCAATCAAATGGAGCCAGGCAGTCACATGAATGCACACACGCTGTCCGTTTTTAAAGTAACTAATGTAGGCCAACATGAAGTATGGCAGAAAGTTATATTTACCTGACAGCTCACCTGCGACTCGAGTGAGGTTAGGAGTATAAAAAAAATGAACGGATTGACTATGAAAAACGCAGCTATATCATGTGCTGTCATCTATGTCTGCCGAAAAATATTGGCAATTCAGCCTACAAGAACTCCACTTGTAATTTCAGAAACATACGAGAAGTTGTCTCAGTCTGCGTTTGCAAAAATTATTGTTTTGTGGAATAAAACCAGTAGCTCAACCATAGCAAATGAATGCAAATTGCAGTTCATCTGACCTACTCAGACCCATTTGAGTTTTCTGTTCCTCGCTGTAGAAAGGGTTGGGCACATTCAATAGGAGTAGGAGGAAAAGCAATCTGCCATGCACACCACTGAACACAAAGGTGTAAATTGGGTGAATTAATGATATTTGTGAGTACTGAAACAGATGTCAGCATTGATGGTAAATGTGGGCGAATCCACCCGTTGAAGTTCAATATAATGAAATTATATTTGATTATATAAACCATGTTGGTGACCCCTGCTGTAGCGACAGGATGCAGGACCGAGGGGTGTTGTCAGTCATTTGCTCACGCCCACATACCCTCATGTCTATACAGCAGCTTTTTGCAAAGTAGGTAATTATAGTTTCTTGGCCATATTATTAAACTCCAGTTAGCAACAAAAGTTAGAAAATAAGGAATTGGACAGTTCTTGAGACAAACCAAGGGTAAGCATATCGGCAGTGTCCTACATACATGCAGAGTTGGAAAACCACTACGTACATCACATCACCGTTCTCACTGGGTTGTCAGGTAAGTTGATCAATGGAGTAATCATTCCACTGGAAAAGTAGAGGAAGATAAAGATAATCTGGTAATCCTCTAATATGATCTACCATATTGCCATTCCAAAAATGTGTTGTTGAATATAATTGGAAAATCTTTAAGAAATATTAAGTGTGGTGGGATTTTTTGTGTAGTAGTTCACTCACCTGACCTCCATTGCATGAACCATGGTTTCAGTTCCCACTCAGTTATGGTGTGAAATGTGAATGTGTGTGAACGGTCTGCCTCTATGTGTTCTGTGATTGATTGGCAATCAGTCCAAGTTGTAGTTTACCTTTCACCCGATATCAACTGGGATAGGCTCCAGCTCCCTCCAAAAAGCCTTTAAATTAAAAACAAGATGGACTCATATAGTTGTGTCTCTGTAGTGCCTGCCCACCCATCAAAGTGTGAACTAAAACAACCAAGTAAACTATTATCTGCCTATTTCTGAATAAGTGTTTGTGAGCGAGATGTTTTGCACTTCCACACCACTGTAAGTAAACAGTGGGGTTCATTAACGCAATAACCACCTCCACACCAAATGTGTCCATTGATGACAAGATCAGCTAGCCACTCTGTAGAATTTGGTGCTGCTCACCTTCTCTAATGCAGGGAGTGACCTCTTCGAAGTCAATAACAACCTACTTTGTGTTTATCTTTACACCATATGGTGAGCTGGGTGAAGTAAGTGTGCAGTTATGGGTCAAGAGGGTGAAGAGGAGGGGCCAGGGTTGGTTTGTATTATTGCGAGCCTATTACTACTTTTTAATTTTTTTTATTTTACCACAACAAGGTTTGATCAAAAACACAAGAGTAGATGCAGACATTTAGTTAACATCCAATATACTGTGCATACTGACTTCAGCGGGAAGCAGTTACTTGGCCCTGTAAGAACAAAGAGAAAATCAGAACTATTGACTGCCCAAGTGTAATAACGTGTGCTTCCTTCATATTAGAACACATCATTAAAGTTTCACCTCACTCTGCTTTCTCGTAGCAGGAACTACAGGACATCAGGTGTCACAGCACTGACTCCAGCTGGTCTCATTTGCAAATCGTATGCAATCAGGTTTTCTGATTTTCAACCTGGAATCACTCTCTGAGCACTTTGATGTCCATCAAATAAAATTTTAACTGTCAAAGCTCATGTGTCACATTACTTCTTTAATATTTTTCTCTTTCAGATACGCTCATACTGTCCAAGGTCTGAGTGCAGTGTGTCACGGATCTACAGTATGTGTGTCACTGAAGATTTACTTGTGTACCCGGATGGGTGTGTCTGAGGGATGAGTCAGTCATGTCTTCTTCTCTGTTGATCCCTCTGTGAGTGCAGGTAGTACAGCCTTTTTTTTTTTTTTGATAAATTCAAGTTAGAAGGTATGGACACCGTAGGAGAGTGCTACCTGAGAGCACATTTTCCTCCAAGGACGAGAGAATCTTGAGGAGTGTAAATGTGTATTTGTTTCCGCTTGCATGTGAGTGTGTGTTTCTCTTGTATTTGTTGCACGCGGAGCCGAGGGACATCAGCGATGTCACCACTGCCCCGGTTTCTCACATCCTTTTTAAAAACACGAATCAGACAAACCTCCCTTCTCCGACACAGCACTCTCCCCTCTAGGGATGGACTGAAGGATATATGCAACCGTAGCAAGTGTTTGATTTTTCTTTTTTTTTTTTTTTTTTTTACTTCCATTCTATAATTCACTATATTTTGCTCTTTCAAAACATCTCTTTCCCCAATGACTTATGTGAGACTTTATGAGGAAAATTGAAAGTATATAACATAGGTTGAGCATACTACTTGTTAGTCTAACCATAACTTCGATTTTACACTTAAATTGTCAGCATCATGACTTTAGACTCCCAAGATATGTTGTGGGTGTATCAGCAAAGGTCCCCCATAATACTACTATTCAATCTGAAATGTGTACAGTTACTGCTGCAGCTGACTTCCTCCAATGTATGCTGTGTGAGGATACAATCAAAAAATTCTGTCTCTTAAATTGCAACCCATGAGAACTCATTATTCATAACAGCATCTGAGGGTGAGGAAGAAACTAACAAGGGTTTCGAAAAAAAAGTGGAATATGAAATAATCATTAAGTGTCATTAGATGAGTTTTCATTGACAAATGTTGAGCAATGTAAAACCGCAACCAGTAAATGATAAAAATTATTCATTTGCTTGCCAAATACTTCAGAAAGACTTGACTTTAGACTCGGTAGCCAAGCGACTTGACTGGACTTTGACTCGAACTACTACATGACTTGACAAGTCATGTAGTAGTTTAGTTTGCATTTTAATTGAGACAGTTTGAAGAACTGAACAAGAAAACATTTTGGGGGGGTCATTCGCTTCAACCTTGTAACACAGTCTGCGTTGTGCACTTACCAGTGTGACGTAGCCACCTGCATGAACAACAATGGAAGGAGCTCCAAAGACAATATAATTTGGATTCAAGGATTATGTTGTGGTTAGCACATCTGCCTTACAGTTCTGAGGACCCGCGTTCAAATCCGGCCTTGCCTGTGTGGAGTTTGCATATTCTCCATGTGCCTGTTTGTATTTTCTACGGGTATTCTGTTTTCCTCCCACGTCCTAAAAACATGCATTGTAGGTTAATTGGGGACTCTAAATTGCCCGTAGGTGTGAATGACAGTGCAAATTGTTGTGTGTTTATAGGTGCCCTGTGATTGGCTGGCGACCAGTTCAGGGTGTATCCTGCCTCTTGCCAAAAGATAGCTGGGATAGGGTCCAACCCACCTGCGACCCTGGTGATGATAAGCGGTAGGTATAGAAAATGGATGGCTGGATGGATGGATTATGTTGTCAATAAAGTCTGCAAAAAGAAAGATGGCAACCTGCATGTTTTGCAACTCGCGTTAAACAATAATAATTATTTAATTTTTTTCAAACCTGTCCTGTTCAGCATCATGGCCATGCAGAATGGTGTATCTGTATGCCTTTTGTGCTGGAACAGTTTTGCTATGCAACAGGGGTGTTAGACATACTCCCTGTGCTTATCTTTTTAAATTTTTAATTATTCTGATGTTTATTGAAAATGCAGCTAGACAGACAGCGGGACAGAACGTAACGGAATAAGGGTGCAAACTACAGCAGGACAATAGTTAGACAGTCTAGACCACAAGTAACACTACAAAAGTCAAATCGTGTTCTTATTTGTGGCTGGGGGTGACACACGGTGACGATATGCAACAACTAACTAATACAACAAGATGAGAGAGGACAGAAAAGGGCAGGACAGGAGAGGATGTGATAAATGAGCAAGGCAGTGCTACTGATAAGTGGTGCGGTGAGATGCTTTTTATAGTGTCTAAACACCTTTAAGAACCTGTGAGTTGATATCTTAATATAACCTGTGGTATTATTAGTGGTCCCAGCACAAGCAATTAAAGCCTGTAGCGTGTCTATGGAACCTATTAGTGAATGAACACCATATCACATGCATTTTAGTCAACTGGTCTACGGAGTTGCTGAGCCGGCACATTGAAGAAGGATGGGCGTGGCCCCCTCCGCCAGCAAGGGTGTCCAAGCTCATCACTTTTCATTACGGTCACAGCGATTAAAATGTTGACAAAAGTGTGTTCCACTATTAGTAAGTACAGTACAAATTGTGAATAGCTACGTGTGAATATAATCTTCATACTACTGAACGTGCTAATTGTAGTGCTGTTTCGTTCGAGAATGTTTTGTTCAGAAGAACAAATATTTTTAGTGAACGAACTGAACTGAATTCAGATTATTGAAATGATTTGTTCTTTTAGCTTGGCTGCCGCCCGCCGCCGTGAGGCGAGCGAGTCGCCTGGGAGCGTAAATAGAACTGATGAAGCATTCTGTCACTTACTTCCAAATCTTCAGCGAACGACCAATGAGCAGCCAGCATGGAGGCGGGGGTGAGACTTCATTAAACATATTGCCATCTGATTTTGCTTTGTTCTCTGTGATGGGTAAAATGCAGCGAACAAATTTCGTGTGCATGCTTGCATGTTCATGACAATAAAGGTGATTCTTCTTCTTCTTCTAGTTTATTGAAATGTCACCATTAAAATGTCATCTGTTGTGTCGGCTCTGTGATAAAGCTGTCTGCACTATGTTTTTAAAATTGAGACCACAGCATATGAAACATAACCTTTAATCTAATGACGATGGCAGTTGTCCACAATCAATGCTTCTAAATAAATAAACAAACCTGACTGAGTGATTTAATTAAAGTAGAGAACACAGGAGGAATGCAGATTTTGTTCACATTTTTTTTTTTTTTTTTGAAGGATGGCAACATTTAATGTCTAGTATTATTCCCTTAATTATGAATCTCTTTCATTCTCCATTAGCCCATTAGGTACACATCTAATTTTATTTGACCAACAGAAAACAGTCTTGACTTCAGCTTAACTGTTTTCTCCTAAGAACCATAGAAGTTACAAAACTGTCATCACAATCCACAGCGTAGTTTGTTCAGAAATAGGGTTCAGTTTAAATTTTGTTTGAAATACAACTTTGAAACAATTCTGTGCTATACATTCAATCAATCATAATCACAGTTGTTGTTCATTTAACTTTTATAAGGTGTGAATACTTTTTTTTTTGTTATGATTTATGGGAAAATAAATTGTGAAAAAACATTTTATTACCACTCCGATATGCGCTGCGACTGGAGCAAGTTTGTATGACTTGACTTGCGACTTGCTTAGACAAAGTAATGACTTGACTCGGCTTGCTTGAAATTTAGTGGGGACACGACTTGACTTGCTTGTTTTTTTTCCCCACAGTGACTTGGGACGTGCTTGAGACTTGAAGTTTATGACTTGAGACTCGCTTATGACTTGGCCATACAGTATGTGACTTACTCCCACCTCTGCCTCCAGCCACTCATGTCTTGTCTAGGTGCTCCTCATTGTTTCATCAGTTTGCTTGTATTTAGTTCCTTGCTTCCTTTCAATCCGGGTTGGTGCATTGTCAGTTGTTGTCTGTTTCTCCTACCATGTTTTTGTAGTGGTTACTTCTGTGTTTTGTGGTGTTTCTTTGTTACTTTGTGTTTAGATTTTGGGCTTTGTTAATTTTACTTTTTGCCTCCATGAGCCTTGGTTGCCTTTTTTGGGGTTTTGGAGATAAATCCTTTTTTGAGATTCCTGCACTCCTGACTGTCCCCCCTGCTTCGCTGCACTTGGGTTCTCCACCTTCTTGCTTCCAAACAAACACTACAAAAGACCTAACTCTGACAGTGTGTCTTCACTTGTCTTCAAAACTAAGTAAATGGGGGGTGTCTGAAGTATGTGATTGAAGAACAGTTTTCGTGGCAAATGGAGCAATAACTGTAGATTCTCAAACCAAATGCATGCTGAGTCGAGCATTAAAATTTCATTTTTGGAGGAAGCAGTTGGTGCATGTGTGGCAACAGTATGAAAATTACAGTGATTTCAGATGCTTTTAGGGGATTGCTTTAAAAACTTTGTATACAGAAAAAAAATATATATATCATTGTCACGTAAACGCCCAAAATAGGGCATAGTTGTGAATAAGAAAGTTGCATGTATCAGTCCTGAGACTGACTGGTGGCCTAAGATACTGCAGTTGTCACCCCTGCCCCATTTGAATAAGAGCAATGGCATATCCTGTATGCCGCAATATAATCTACTATTGTATGAATTATACAATAATTAGCTGAGCTAGATTCACAACGCTATATACTGTAATATGATTATACCTGTGATCTTTTCAGATAAAAAGCAGTGTTTATTTAATATAATTTGTTTCTAAATAATACAAAATATACATTTATAAATTAATATTTCATCCTATCAATGCTCATGATGGTGTGAAAAGGAATTAAAACTACAGATCGTTGATCTCAGACAGGAAGTAAAACAATATTTAACTATGTGTAAAGCAACATTTAACTATAGTTTATGTGTCTTTGGTTTATTGAGAAGGGATTCGGAGTTGGATCTCTGTGGCGTAATGGCGGATCTTCGAGACAGGGGACGTGCGGCAGAGCGGTGGCGTGAGCAGGTGGAAGGGCTTGACGGGGTGGTTGGAGGGATCAGCAAGGCGGGGAGCACGGAAGGAGCACTGTGGCCGAGGAAGAACATGGAGGTCAGAATAATTGCGAAAACTGGTGTAGCTTACGTGCGAGTTGAGAGCCGGTGTAACACGGGGAGACGTTAATACTCTGGCAGTGGAGTCCTGGATCTGGCAGGCGTAAACGCAGGTGATGATGAAGGCTGATTAACAACAGGTGCGCAGCCAAGGTGGTGCTGATTACAGGGAAGAGAGTGCGAGAGAGAGGGAGAGAGAGAAGACAAGATGGCCGCAAAGCGCCACCCAGGTTCCAACAAAAGCACTGCAGGGCATAGCTCATGACAACATGTGTGTAATTGTATGGATCACAACTTAGAGACAGCAAAGGTAGGTTACCTCGAGCATTAGTTACGGCAGATTTTAAGTACACGTGTACCAAAATGCTTATGTCTGCATTGTTGGACTGTGTGTGTGTGTGTGTGCGTGTGTGTGTGTGCGCGCGTGTGTTTCTTCTGGCACTGCAGCAGATTGCTGAGCAGACAAATGTGTCTATCAGCCAAGACTCCAGGCCTTGTACTCTGACTAATCGACACAACAGAAAGAAATGCATGTGGAGTGGGAGAGGGCACTGGACAAGGATATGAATCAAGTTCAAATAAACTAATTAGTATTGTAGAGGCTTTTATGCAGTGAAAAGTGAAAGAGTTCTTCATAACAAGAAGGCAGACAATATTGTAGCGTTGTGACGGTCATTATTGTATGCAAATGCATTTCACTGGTATTTAAATTGAAGAAGAATTGAGGAGAAAATGGTCTGATGACATAGGGAAGAAATAGAGTTGAAGGACCCTGTGAAGAAAGCCAAGAGTAGAAATAAATAATGAAAGAACAGGCAGACCAACTCAGCCTGAGGCCTTGACTAATATACAAAGATAGATGGGGATGACATGATGAGGGGGAATAAAAAATACATAATATGCAAGGAAAGAACCTTGACTAAGAAGGTGTAATGAAGGAAAATGTGATTGTAAGATGTTTTTTGCCAAGTCTATTTCAGTTGGAAATAAATTACATGAGGGATAATTAGTTAGACTTAAAATGTAATGAGCCTGCCTGTGCAGTTTGAAAGAGTTGTGAGGAAATGTATTCATGGTGCAACTTTCCTTCTTTGTATCAAGACCCCTGTTGATATTGTGTATTCTGTGTGTATTGCCCCTTCAAAAATAATTGATGGTAGGTTTTCATTTATTCTATGAAAATGCTATGCAATGACACACTTTTGCTCACTTTATTGTCGCTTCTTGGAATGTATACCTTTTTAATGAAACCATCACTTTTGGTTGTGTGAAATACTTACCTCTTGCTCAATTCCTCCACCAAAGCAAACCCATCAGCGTGTGAACTGTTGAAAGATAAAAATAATTAACTATGTGTTAGGTGTAATGGAGTGGAACATACCATTTAATGTCCATCCATCCAGCCATTTTGAACCCCGCTTGTCCTGGTTAGGGTCACGGGGCGCTGGAGCCTATCCCAGCTGACTTTGGGCGAAAGGCGGACTACACCCGGAACTGGTCGCCAGTCAGTCGCAGGGCACATACAACCATTCGCAGCATCACTGAGTGGGAAATGAACCCACCCTGCCCGCACCAAAGTCAGGCGAATGTTCCACTACACCATCAGTGACATGCAATTTGATGTGTTGTACCATATATTGGTTTGGATAAAAACTTAATTAGGAGAATTAGCCAGAAACGACGCCTGCGTTAATTCCGGTCTAGTCTGATTTTAAGTTTAAGCATTAAAATCACATTATTTTATCTCGAAAAGGGGCACCACGTCTCTTTTTAGAGACAAACCAGTCATCCCCATGACTGTCTGTCTCGACAGGGGAGCGGAGACAGGGATGTAGTCCCACTCCGAGATTGGGGGTCATGGTGTCATCTGGACGAAAGCATGTCCATTACAGTGTAATCATTCAGATATACAGCAATGTGTTGACATTTATCATGTAATCCTACAGTAAAGCAATGAATTGCATAGAGTGATAAAAAGAGAAAGCTGCTAAGTGCTGATTTTTCACTGCTTGGTCAATGTAGCAAGTCTTTTCAAGTGAATGGGTTCAAGTCTAAGTGAAGTCACAAGTCACTGCTGTTCAAGTCCAAGTTGAGTTGCAAGTCTTAACATATTGTCAAAAGTCATCAAATTTATGACTTGAGTCCACACCTCTGCTCTATATGTATCCCATGAATGAATGTCGAATGTATTTCACTCTGTTCAGAATTAAAATATTTAATTTGGCTCAAAATGTAATTATATGTAATTATTTACTCTGAGTTGTGTTTTTTTTTTTTTTTTTTCTGTCAGTTGGGCCTTCTTTGTGTTTTTATTTCTTGCCCCTAGGTGGTTGCAGGGAGGTGTACACTTGGGAGAAATTTTAATCAGTTAAAGTATTAAGTCTTAACCTCTGCAGCCACACCAGGAACATGCCAGATCTTTGCTTTGTCTTCACTGTTTGTGTGCTGCCATGTTGGATACTGTTCCTACTATTCTTGGTTGTTTTTGAATTATTGTTTCCCTCTGGAAGTTTGTCATTTTCCTGGTATTCCTCCTTGCTCAACTCCATCATTTAGTCACTGTTCATTTGAACTTTTTATTGCTATTCTTCTTACTTGTTAGCAGTGCTTTATTAGTCTTTTCTTTTGTACTTTTAGATTACTATTTTTTTTAACTTGTCAGGAGCGCTTTATGTCTTCTAGTCTTTTTTTTTGTACTTTTTTTCCCCCAACTCCTTCGTTGCACTTCATCTTACCAGTTTTCTTATTTTGCACTTTTTTCTGAACTTACTATACTTATTCATCAGTAGCACCTTTTGTTTGAACTTTCTTATTGACTTATTCTTTCTGCGTTTTGTGTCTGCTTTGGGGCCCAACCAGTCACATGTTGTTATAATATATTCAACAATGTTTATTTTTGAAGGAGAGAAGTCATGAGAGATACTGGAGTTGATCAGCAGGCCTTGCAAGAAAAATGTTGAACGCTGACATGGGGTAGAATCCATCCATCCATCCATTTTCTGACCCGCTTCTCCTCACTCGGGTTGCGCGCGTGCTAGAGCCTATCCCAGCTATCATTGGGCAGGAGGCGGGGTACACCCTGAACTGGTTGCCAGCCAATCGCAGGGCACATATAAACAAACAACTATTTGCACTCACATTCACACCTACGGGCAATTTAGAGTTGTCAATTAACCTACCATGCATGTTTTGGGGATGTGGGAGGAAACCGGAGTGCCCGGAGAAAACCCACACAGGCACGGGGAGAACATACAAACTCCACACAGGCGGTGCCGAGGATTGAACCCAGGTCCTCAGAACTGTGAGGTAGACGCTCTAACCAGTCGACCACCGTGCCGCCTGGGGTAGAATCATATCACTTAAAATGGTCTGCAAATGGACAGCCAGAAAGTGAGAAAGAGTGAATGAGGACAGAGGGTATTGGCTGTATAATGTTTACTGGAGTGTAAAGATAACTGTCGCTCAGAGCACAGCTTCAGACAGTACCATGCAGCATGAAGACACTCATTAAAAAGCTGGAAGTGAGGGAGAAAAAAATAATGGACCATGTGAAAAGAAATCAAATCTGAGCCTTGGCGCATTCAGCTCTATCTTCTGCGTATGACTATGTATCTTTTCATCTGCTGACTCTGACTTCATGATGGAACCACTTGACTCATTTTGCGGGATCAATTTAGTTGTTTAGTACATAGTGCGTGGGGTCATAAAGTCTAATAATGGATTGTATAATAACATTATGGGTATGTCCTATAACATGGTCATCGGTATATGATCTCTATATACAAGGTCCTCTTGGTTACGTGACATAAATTCAGATAGCTGTCCACTGAACAGAAAAGATTCCATGATAATCCAGCAGTCACAGATAGATAATTTAATTGTAAAATACTTGGAATTGAATGGTTCTCAGAAAGGGAGGGATGCAGTGAGCAAGAGCAGAGGGCTTGCTGATTAAGCAAAATGGCAATGTATGTGTAGTTTATTAAGTACTTTATTTTAGCATAGACACATTTGTGTGTCAAAGGAATGCTCACAACTGTTAATTCAGTTGTGTGTGTATATGTACGAGCAGCACATATATATGTGTATCACGAATCCCTGAATCAGCATGAGAGTTCAAAGACAATAGTCCACTGAGGCTGTTCTGACACATTCAGGTGCTACTGCTCACTCATACACAAATGCCTGCATACACACAAATGCAGCAACAACACTTTTGCTAAGCAGCTCAATCCTGAATCAGCAAGAAGAAACTTAAAGACAATCCCACAGAGGTTAAATGTTGTATTTACTGTTTCAGACACAGGGCATACACACATACACACAGAAAAAGAAACACAAATTAGAATCATTGCTTTCGTTGAGGCTTACCATGTCTACCGCAATCCCTATAAAATCAGTGCAGACGGGACACTCCACACAAGGAAAAAACACTGAAACATATTCCTTCTTGGGGTACAAGGATATAATTTAACATTTTATTTTTAGAATATGACACTTTTTGGGCAGCACTGTCGACTGCATTTCCTGTAATCTTACTCCAAATATATACTGCAAAAAACCTTTCTGTGTTCTGAAGGATAAAGGTCCTTTACGGAAAAACAAAGAAAAATTTAAAACTGACAATTACTTCGACGAAGGAAGTTGTAATTTTAACCACATCTCTAGCTTTGTCTGTCGCAAAACCAATTTTCATGAAACAGGAAAGTGGTTCGTTCGTTAGCATAATTGGCAGGTTTCTTTCACAGTAAAAAAGCCATTGTATCGTACTACTTATGGAGAGACGAGGCAGTACTAAATTTGACGCCTCATTCTCATATTCACACTTCATGGATTTTTGCTCTGTCAATGAATGCTCTGTCAATGATGAAGATTAAATTCAAAATGGCTGATTCCCAACCAAAGATGGTCCAGGGTAGTTCAAATTTTGGTCAGGGAAAAAGTAAGCAGCATATCTGGCTTCACTGCCAACACAGTTTGACACCTTTGTTCTAAAGGGACACTACCACCCCAGTCTGCCAATCCAGAGGTACTGTCCCCGATGTCCACGCAATGTTGCAAAGGCGTGTCAACCAGGACATCCACACATCATCCAATGCCTTTAGGAACTCCAGGCAGATCTCATCCATGGCCCTGCCACCGAGAAGCTTGATAATATCAATCATGCACAAATCGGATTAAGAATGTATCATATAAGTCCAGAAATAACGCAGTGTATTTCTGCAAATATACAGTAGCTTAGTGGAAAATATTGTATTATCTTCAAAGCTATGCCCCATTAGACCTAGTTTACGATAAGATTTATGGAAAAACTAGGTTCAGGTTACAGAGTGGTTTCTTTTATGTTACAGACTGGTTAGTAATATAAAACTATCCTTGTGCAAACTATTGCACCCCAGTGCTCCTGATCCATCATGTATGAAACAACTGGTTACAGTTACACAAGACAACAAAAGCAGCACAATATAATGCATCAGATAAATTGAAGTAAAGTGCAACCTTCGATTCATTGGACTCCAATTTAATGGACTTCGGATTTAACGAACTGAAAATAGTCTACAGTTGGAATTTAAAATCACCCCTCCCATGCACCAGCGAGGTTAAGATGAGCTTTAAAACTTTTCAAAAATGTTAAAGTTTTTTTTATACGTATTTGCAGTAATTTTGTACTATACAGGCTGTTTTTAGGCCACAAATAAAAGTACAAAACAATTTTGTACTGTACTGGTGTTTTCAGGCCACGAAAACAGTGCTTCAATTTAATGGCCAATCTGATTTAACGGAAGACCCCCAACCCCGATTAGTGCGTTAAATCGAGGTTCCACTGTAAAGAGGTATTGTTACTATCATTCTTATCATGTTAGAGTGGTATTAGAACACTACTATTTTTTTGTTGCATTATCCTTTAGGAAGGGTAAACCAGTTTGAGAAAATCCCACATGAAAGTGATTAAGCCATGCTGCTGTATTCTTTATCACAACATTCCCAGTTAAAGCAAAACTTGCACACAGACACAGCAGAGAGGTAGTTGTTGCACTTCTAAAATCGGCTCATGGGTGCTTTCAGTAAATTTCTATTACTTAAGATTAATGATTTTACAACATCCACAAATATGCATGCAAGAAACATACGTGCACACATCCAAACAACTCATCCCTTGCTAATTCTGGTCTTCTTCTCCCTCTTTCGTCTTCTCTCCTCCCTCATCCTACCCCCTTGGACTGCCAAGCTTAGCCCAGAGCAGTTAAATAATCACTAAGGCTTCCAGCTGGCACAATGTGCTGCAGTTTCCATGAGAGGAGGGAATACAGCAGGCATCGCAGGACACAACAGCTTTGCCAATATGTATTGATATTGTGCTGAAAAATTGGGTCTGTGCATATTTGTATGTGTGGGCACTCAGGGAGAGTTGAGGAGGGAATTGGTAATATGACATAAATTCATTTGAATAGCCCCATTTTATTGGCAGGGCACTCTGATAAAGTTTTCAAAAGGTTTTTGAGTTTCAAAAGGTTTTTGATTTGCGAAAGTGATCATTGCAACAGAGCAATCTGACATTACAGACCTAAAAAAATTGTTTGTTTTGAGTTACCGAAAACAAACAACATGAATGTGAATTTTCAAAATACATACATTATGTAGTAGGTCAGTTCATACCTTATCACAATGACAGCATGCTTTAGAGGGAATACCGCAAAACTATTTATCAGGATTTCCACAAAAGAAACCATTCTATTTTCTTGTGGGTTCTTTCACTTTGGTATGTGTGTTAGAGAATGTTGACTTCAACAAGGCCAAAGTGTGAACAAAAGTGCAAATGTCTTCTTTGGTTTACATTTTGTCCTTGGCAGAGGTCAATCAGTTCCTTTTGTAAGGCACTGAAAGTTATTATTTTGTTTGATGAAGACTGTAAGTGCAGCACAAACAAATTACATTCTTAGCACATCACTCAAACCCTAGAACTTTATTTGAAGTCTTAAGTTCCATCACTACCCCCTCAATTTCCCATTTTAATGACCATCCAGGGAATTATGGGAATTATTAAATATATATTTTTTTTTTTACCCCGAAGGTTAGGGTCATTAGGCAAGGTATTATTCCCCCTCAAACACACATACACATTTACAGGTATTTTTAACAATTTTGAGCCAGTGTCCCGTCCCCTTTTATCAGAGTCATTGCTACATATGAAACCAACTTCAGCCAGTCTAGATTCCATCTCCACCAAATTTCTTAGAGATTTTTATCCTACCAGAGCCAGCCCTACCCAAAATTGCACCCTGGATTAGATTTTCTGGTGCTGCTTAATTTCCGAGTCACATATGCTTGCAAAAAAATTGAATAGCATTGTTTTGAACATGGAACGGTGAATGACTGGTTAGCAGATCTGCTTAACAGTTCTGGGGACCGGGGTTCAAATCCCAGCCCCTCCTGTGTGGCGCTTGCATGTTCTCCCCGTGCATGCGTGGGTTTTTTCCGGGTACTCCGGTTTCCTCCCACATCCCAAAAACATGTGTGGTCGGTTGATTGAAGACTCTAAATTGCCCGTGGGCGTGAATGTGAGTGCGAATGGTTGTTTGTTTCTATGTTTCTAACTAACACAATTTAAAAATAAAATACAATTTAAAATAATTACTATAATACAAAATATAAAAATGAAAAACCTAATAGATACATGTTGTCTACTATCATTTATAATCCACAATGTATTTTTTTTGCAGATCAGTAAGATAAATAAGGCCAGTGTAGACACTGACTGAGTAGGTTGAATCTCTACAAATGATCTATAATGGTTGACTTCTCCATTCTGCAAAGCTCCAGAAATATATACAGTAACTGGTTATTTACTGATAGATAGATAGATAGATAGATAGATAGATAGATAGATAGATAGATAGATAGATAGATAGATAGATAGATAGATAGATAGATAGATAGAATAACAGTATAGAGATGTTTAGATCCCCAAATAACTCTAAAGTGGAGGCAATGAATCATCCAAGGATGAGCTACGGTTTCCACAACAAAATACAAAGCTAAAAGAAATTTGTGAACTGTACTGTGCTTTGCTGAACAATTGCTTGTTCCAAAAGGAGATGAAAGACGATATAGAGTATTTTGTAAACCACGCTCTCCGAACTAATTCAATCTATCCGCAAGCAATCGAAAGAACTTTTTGGCCTCAATTTATGTATTTATTTGACTGGCGTACTTCCAGCTTTGCGCTTGGCGTAACTCTGCGAGGAGTTGGTTTCGACCCAATCTTGGTTCGTGCACCGACGTAGCACAGGACTAAATTAACCATTCTCGATTAATCACATTTTAATTGCATAACAATAATTGTCCTAGAAATAAACATTTATACATTAATTTAATGGATTTTAGTGGACAACTGAATCAAATAATTGACACAGACAGGAATATTGTTAATTTTTGAATAATGCATTTAATTGCATTTCAATACAAAACAAAACAAAAAAATAAAAAATAAAAACTAAGAGAAAGTATCCCTGGCCAAAATTTAAACAGACCTAAAGTAAACTTTTAATTTTAGGACAGTTTTTTTAGAACAGTATTGCCTTCAATTATTTCTGCATGGCAGTTGACAAGTTGGATCACCTGTCAGAGAGTTGAAGTGCTTCAGTGGTATGAAAACTCCTTTTTGCACAATTTGCACAAAAACACGCTTATGAAGGGTTCCATCGGGTGGTTTTATTTTTAGTTTTTTTAAATACAATTTGCCTATCAGTTCTAGCAATGCTGTTTCATCCAATTCCTCCATTTTGGTAGCTGAGCTCTCTCAAGGCTACTTTTTTCTTCGTCTCTTTTCTTCTTCACTTCCTTTTTTATGCTTCATATCTAGTCTCTCCTTAAGTTACTTTCTTTGTCTTTAAAATCTTAGTCAGTGGGTAAACCTACAAAATCAGTGAGGAATCATATAATTATTTCCTCCACTGTAGATACTGCATATACTGTAGGCTAAAGTAGAGATTACCAATGCCACTAGGTACACACAGACACACGTACGTTCCGTTCTCGTTGTCAGTGCATTACTTACAGTATCTTTGTTGCATTACCATTGTAGCGGACACGCCATGAAAAGATGACACCCAGCACACCAGTCTCCGGCGAGACTCGCTCTTCCCGCTGAGATAGGCAACCACGGAATGGCGAAACGCAACTTCACATACAGACGCTAAGTGAATCACAAGGCGGGGTCATCAAAAGCAAGCCACAGACATTTGCTTTTGCACGCCGACGCTATGTGAATTCCCAGCACCCGGAGCATCAAAGCGGAGACCAATGATACCTATTTCACACTAGAACGCTAAATTAATTAACTTCCACCACCAGCCCGGAGGATTTCACCAACAAAGGCATCTCCACCCTGCTGGGTACCGCGCCACTTGGCCAGTCATGCCGGACAATGGACAGTGTGCTCGCGACACCCACAGACGACGAAACGGCACTGCAGATGCGGGCTCATTAAAGCAGAGACACCCGGGCTCCGGCCGTACTGCCTGGGAACTTTTTGGGCTCCTTTTTTCCTTTTTCTTCTTCCTTTCCGCCAACTCCACCTGTTCCCCGTGCGGATCGGGCCGGCAGAATACTCGGAAGCTTGACCTGCCTGCCTCAATCGTGTTCAAGACACGTAAGCCCAACATTACGGTCTACTACAAGTACAGGTTAGTGCATATTTGGGTTTAAATTAACGAGATCAGGAATCCCCAGCTGTATGCATTCACTACACGTTCATTCTACCAATCTCTCATCACAAGTCAGTTTCCTTTGCCAATGTTCATCTGTACTTTGTTTGTTTTGTGTTTTTCTGCATTGTATTCCTGTAGATTCCCCATGTTAGATCATTAAATTTTCCATAAAATTCACTACCTGCATTGTTGTGCGTGTTTGGGTTCGAGGAAAGAAACCTCTGGCCATCTAGAACTCTTTATCAAAATTTCAGAAAGTGTAGCAACCTTCAGATTACGAAACTGATAAAAAGGTTTCTTGTCACTTCCCCTAAATTGTATCTACATAAAAAGTGACGTGGTGCTCCTCTTAATAGATAAAATATCTTGATTTATAATGCTCTAATTTAAAATTACGCTAAACCGGAAATAACACAGCTCATTCTTTTCTCCTAAATGAATTACATTTTTTTTTTACCCGTATACGCTACACCATCAAATGTTTCCATCTAGGCAATGTGTCAGAGGCTTTATCTTGCCTTGAAGTAGCCATAAAAACACCAGCCTTTTCAATACTGCTATGCTGATTTATGATCCCCTATAACTGGAGGCAGAAAGTCGTAAGTAAATCTATCATACAATCAGTCGGCCATTTAGCATGTTAGTCAGTACATCAGTCAATCATTCTTTCATTCTGTTGTTTTCTTTCCATCTATTTCCATCTTTCTGACTTCCTCCCTACACCACCCACTTCACCCACAAACACAAGCAGTGAAACAAGCAGCAAAGATTTTTGATGTCAGCTATTTTTAGAAGTTTTGTATCTCGGTGGGTAGCGGTTGCCTCAGTAACGATTACAATGCAGAGAGCGCTGTGATGAGGAACAGTCGAAGATAGCCAATCATGTCCCTCTATGCTTGATGGATGGGCCAACAAAGCATTTGACAGGTCTGTGAGAGAGGAATAACATGGTCAAGATTACTTTGATGACTGATGTAAAGTCTGTTGTGTTTGAATTCCCATGGAACACCTGTGCACAGATGTACTTGTAATGTAATAATAGTGTAACTATTATTATTATTTTCTCAACGTAAAATAACCAGTTACATTTGAATACATTTTTATTCCATCCATCCATCCATCCATTTTCTTTACTGCTTATCCTCACTAGGGTCATGGGCGTGCTGGAGCCTATCCCAGCTGATGCTGGGCGAGAAGCGTACACCCTGAACTCGTCGCCAATCAGTCGCAGGGCACGTACTGTATAGACTGATACAACCATTCGCATTCACATTCACACCGTCACTGAGCGGGAACTGAACTCACATTGCCCGCACCCAAGTCAGGCAAATGTATCACTACACCATCAGTGACGGGTTAATTCAATAATGTAATCTAGTCATATGTAATGAGTTACTCCACATGACTGCATGGAGATTATGCTCCACTTCCTCACTTATCCTCCTCCTTGTACACACAATCACAAATCCTTTATACATAATCGACTCAGACAGTATTGCAGGTGTTGTTGAGGAAGCAGCTCCTTTGAGATAGCATGGTTGTCATGTAGCTTATTTAATCTTAAAATTGTTTTAATTTATTTATTATTCTGTCATTTTTTTAGCCCATGTATGCTGTTTGGTAAACTGAAACATTACTGACAGGATGGCTGGGGGACATCTGTGATGTTGCTCTGCCCATGACTCTTCTGGCCCGCTTGTGTTTCATGTCTCTGATTTACTAATGGTCTCCTAGTGTTAGTCATCACTTATATCGGAGCACCCCAGGCTGTACTGTGTAGCTACAGGTTCCTGGACTCAGATATTACACCTGGAGGCCGTCTCACTCTCTACTCACATATGAGATGACTCTATTTTATTTTACAAGACAAAGGGTCATGTCAACCGTACTGTGTTGGCAGAGCAGCTACGAGTCATTTTTCGACAACAGCTGCATATAATATATGTTCTTCCGAGACAAATGTCATTTCAGAAATGTGGCATCACATCATATAATACGGACTTGAATGAAACAAACATTTTCAACAAAGGCCTTTGATGTAAAAGTTACAAATAAAACAAAGAAAAATTAAAAATAAAATTACACATAATTCATTGATACAGTAGTTACTCAAAATACATAGCTATACGGGAGTATGGGGTACCGAACCCCCTGATACGGGCTATATATATATATATATATATATATATATATATATATATATATATATATATATATATATATATATATACACACACAGAGAAAAATATAGATTACAGGTACATTCATTAAAAACTGTGATTATTTTTGCAGGAGTACAGTTTTAACGACACCAGTTGTTGATTCTGAGCCCCAACATTTTCCAGAGTTGGCCGCACATCATTGTATTATAAGGTAGGAGGTGTGTGTGTGTGTGTGTGTGTGTGTGTGTGTGTGTGTGTGTGTGTGCATGGCGTGTCAGTGAGGGGGAGTTAAGATACTGCTAATTGCAAAGGCCGGCTTCATAAATTTAATTAGTCCTCTTTTTTTCCATTTCACTCAGTATATCTCACAGACTGAGTCATGTGGATAGGCTTTCAAAACGTTGTTATGCAGCTTGGCTTATGTAGCACAGTAAACAAGAGGTTAGCACGTCTGTCTCACAATTCTGAGGTTTTGGATTTGAGTCCCGGGTGCTCTGTGTTCCTTTCACTCTTGCTTTCCAAAACCATGCATATTAAACATTTACAGAACACGACAGAACAATTCATTTGTCATATTTGGTGTTGGAGTCATCCAAAACTAAATTAAAGTAATCAAGTTACATTAATTTAATATTGCTGTACTTGTATTACTACATTCTCTAACAGGTAACAGTAACTGTATTGGAATACAAGTAACCCTCCCATATAAACACACACACACACACACACAAGATCAACAGAGGCCAGGGGTTCGACCTCAGCAGATAGGACCCTAGGTGCAGGCTGTTCAAAGAAGCCCCAGAAACAGTGCTCCACATCACAGCAGGCTGTACATGGAGAGGCATCCCCAGATAGCGGGAATAGTGTATCGGAACATCTGGACCAAATATGGACTGGAGGTCCCAGAATCCAGATTGCTGGCACCACCCAAGGTGGTTGAGAACAACCAGGCCAAGATCCTGCGTGACTTCCAGATCCAGACTGACAAACTAATGGTGGCCAACTAACCTGACATAAAGTTAGTGGTTAAAGATCCGAAGATAGCGGTTGTGATAGATGTAGCAATCCTGAGTGATAACAACAAAAAGGAACACGAAAATTCAAAATCCAAGGATTGAAGGACGAATTTGAGAAAATGTGGATTGTGAAGGCAATAATCACCATCATCATCATCATTATTATTATTATTATTATTATAAGTATTATTATTATTCAGCCATCCATCCATTCAGCACACCACTTATCCTGTTTTGGGTCAGAGGTAGCTAGAGCCCATACCAGTTGATTTCTGGCATAAAGCGGACTACATCCTGGACGGGTTGCCAATCACTCACAGGGCAGATATAGAGGTAAACAACCATTCAAACCATTCGTTTTGGTCTTATGGTCAATTATGTTCTCACTCTTTGTCCCACAGGAGAGCAGGTATAAAAACACATATCTTGAATTGACATTTCTTTCAAACTACTAAATCACCACAGAGATGCTAGCCACCCTTCTCTCTCAGAGACTGTCTGGGGGAATATGCTTATTTGTAATTTAATTGGAAAAATTGGAGTTAATCATTTCCATTATTGGCACCATCTCACAGTCCCCAGGTATAGCAGGGACGCACCTGCTTGAATTTGATGGGATATTAGGGATTGTGATATTGTCAGATAGCTACAGCTTTTCCTATCAGGGTTGAATTGATTAAATTTCATTAAATTTAATGCTTTTTCACATTAGTGTGAATATTTGACCAGGATTTAGCCTGTGTGTCTTTCTGCGTAATGTGAGGGTGGACATTAGAAAATGAATGAGTGACAAAAAAAGGGGAAAGGAGGGTGAGAGAGAGTCAAAGCTTTAAAAAGAAGCAAGTTTTATGACAAGCTAAGCCAACTTAAAAATGCTTACCAGGGGCGATATTGAATAAAGATGATTGGTTTAGCTAGTTGGTGCTTGGGGGGTGGTTCCAGAAGGGGCTGGGGAGGCAGGAGGCTGAACTAGAGGCTGTGTGAGGAGAAGGTTATATTGGGGACATGCAGAGAAATGCAAACGTGCATACGGATTTGTGGCTATAAGCATTCTTTCAGGTAGTTAGGGATAAAATAAAACACTTTTACTGGGTATTACAAAACCCAAGGAGACTTTCATTAAGTATGTTTCGACTTTAAGGGCTTATCTCACTGGCCTGGAGACTAGTTGGTGACCTGATGGCAACCTCTTTGACGTCTCCTTGGCCAAGTATTTAAAAAAATAATAATAATTTGGATTAGAATGATCCAGATTTGAGTTCTTTGAGAAGGCCGACTACCAGGATTCATCCCCCTTGTATTTGTTTCCCTTCACCTATTCAACAATTTAGCTATTTTTCAAGTTGCCTTCAGCACAATATTATGTTCTGAGTCACTTCTTTTAGACAAAATGCAATTGTGAATTTGCTGTAAAAATAATTCAAAATAGCTTGGTGTAAAATGTGTGGCGATGTCAGGTGAAGACGTTTAGGATTATGTAATTATTGACGGAAAAAATGAACGGCCCAACGGTTCTCATACTTTTTACACCAAGTACCACTTAAAAATTGCTTAACTCTCCAAGTACCACCATAATTGTCAATGTTACAATATAGTACCATAGTAGGCCTAAGTGATCATGAAAAACGTGATAGAAAGTTTATTCCTAAAAAAGTGTAATTAATTTAAGTCACTGTAACATGATGTAGTTTGAACATTAACAAAAATATATAAATATAGGAAAATACAAAATTATACTTAAATAATGATTACATTAAAATGTATTGCACATAAAAGTTAAATTAAAATTGTCCCAAAATGGATGACCCCCTCCGGGTAGATCCCCAGGTCCACCACCCGCTCTCGCAAGCATTGCAACATAGGCTATTTTGACACTGCAGGTCAAGTCCAATTTTTACTCCTAATGTGACATGTACTGCCTCTGATTTTTCATGTCAATGTGAACAGTACAATTCCGATTTTTTCGTATATTTCAATTGTTGACTCCGGTTGCACAACATCCTTAAAATTACCACAAATGCATCTTGACGAGACCAATGTGATTCACTGTATTGACTTCCTTCAACACGGTGCATGTGCAATGTGACCTCCTGTTTTGTGCCTATATGTGTGACTTCATGGACGCATTTGGTCTCCAGCAGAAGTCACATTTGTTTTTTTAATGTGAACGACTACATTAAAAACTTGGATTTAATTTTTAAAAATCTGGACTGGGCATCATGCCCTACAGAGTGAACATAGCCAGAGAGATTTAAAAGTGCGCTGCATCAGAATGTTACACTGCTCTCCTTTTCTCCGAAACAGTTTTTGTGACTCTTCCTCTAAATTTGACAATAGCAGACCTGTTTCAAAAAAGTCTAATTGTTAAGAGCACATCCGACAGTAAAAGAGAGAGTATTGTATTTTTCCTTGAATGTGGCCTTCTTTTTTTTAATAAAAATGTCACTGCTGACCTCAATCCCATAATCTTGAGTTGAACAAGAAGAGAAATTGTGCACCAGACTCTATTGTCCAACGTCAGTGAAATGTGCCCTCAAAAATCGTCTGTCCATAGAATGTCCATAGAAGTACTCAAAAGTTTTTCTACAAGAGGGTTTCTTATGGCTGCAAAAGTGAGACCAACTTCATATCAGAATCATCTTTATTTGCCAAGTACGTCCAAAAAACACACAATGAATTTGTCTCCGGTAGTTGGAGCCGCTCTAGTACGACAACAGACAGTCAATTGACAGATAATACTTTTGAGACATAGACATTGACAAAAAACAGTCACTGAGCAATAAAGTCCTCTATCACTTAGAGCAGTTCGAATGACTAATATTGCAATAGTCCTGTGCAATGACCATTGTGCAAAGGGCGCCGAGACTTCAAGGAGTGTATGCAGTTTAAAGTGACGAGTAGCGCGAAAATCTGGGACAATGTTGATTGTGCAAATGTTGCAGATAGTCCTCAATCAGTGTGCAAATGGAGCAGATGCTACTCTGGCTTGAGTGGCCAGTATTGGACAACAACAGATATACAAATACTGCAGCGTGGCGAGACTACTACAGTGAGTGCACGAGTAATATATAATTGGCCCCATAGAAATGTGACAACGAACTCAAGTCAATAAAATTCCCAGCATGTTGTAATGGAATTGTAGGTTAGGTGTTTAAGAAGTTGATCGCAAGAGGGAAGAAGCTGTTGGAATGTCTGCTAGTTCTAGTTTGCATTGATCGGTAGCGCCGACCTGAGGGAAGGAGCAAATATATTATAATATAGATTCCGGTCCTGTGGGAAATGCTGTTATATATACATAACAAAATGATGGCTGACTAGTTTTCAAATCAGAAGTCAAGAATAACATTTTGTTTACCTATTTTTCAAGTGACTGTAAAAAGGGGTTTGGTTCAAATAAATGCTTGCAATATCCCAATGTTATTATATATTACGTATTATAATGTGAAATTCTGGTAGAGATTTTAGCAATAATCATGGAAGTTGACACAAATGGTTTGCTTTCGCCTGCCACATAAAATGATGTGCCGGGCTGACTGTGCCTCCCGGGCTACGAGTTTGACATGCCGACTATTTGGTTTTATTATATCGACGTGATACTTTTTTCATCTGAGAGGTGTTGAGGATTAAAATATTTTTTTTGTTTTAGCAGTACTTGACTTCATATGATGTAAAATTATTAATTTGTGTCTTTTGTGTTAAAGTTGTTTATATGTTGAACTCTGTAGCACGTCCATCCATCCATTTTCAGTACCCCTTATTCTCAAAAGGGTCACGGGAGTGCTGGAGCCTATCCCAGCTATCTTTGGGCAAGAGGCGGGGTGCAACCTGAACTGGTCGTCAGCCAATCGCAGGGCACATACAAACAAACAACCATTCACATTCACACCTTCAGGCAATTTAAAGTCTTCAATTAACCTACCATGCATGTTTTTGGGATGTGGGAGGAAACCGGAGTACGCGGAGAAAACCCATGCACACAGACAAGGCCGGCTTTGAACCCGGGTCCTCAGAACTGTGAGGTAACCAGTTGACTACCGCGCCACCACTGTAGCATGTATTTTGAGTAACTCCTGTATCAATGAATCTGTAACTATAAACCATTGATGTATTTTGTGCTGTACTAATCTATTATTTTTGAAGTGTTTTGTGAACATTGCTGCCTTAAATTATAAGGACTGGTGTTGTAGCTGGTCATTGTGTGTCTCGTGCTGGACCACCTCAAGAGTGTCACAGGTCCCCTGCTGGACCCCCTGCAGTTTGCCTACCAAGCGAACAGGTCTGCGGATGATGCAGTCAACATGGGACTGCACTTCATCCTAGAACACCTCGACAGTGCAGGGACCTACGCGAGGATCCTGTTCGTGGACTTCAGCTCAGCGTTCAACACCATCATCCCTGAACTCCTTTCAACCAAGCTTCTCCAGCTCAGCGTCTCACCTGCCATCTGCCAGTGGATTTACAGCTTTCTGACGGGCAGGACACAGCAGGTCAGGCTGGGGGAGGCCACCTCATCCACACGCAGCATCAGCACTGGGGCGCCCCAAGGTTGTGTCCTCTCTCCGCTGCTCTTCTCTCTCTACACGAACGACTGCACCTCAGCGAACCCGACTGTCAAGCTCCTGAAGTTTGCAGATGACACCACTGTCATCGGCCTCATCAAGGACGGTGACGAGTCTGCATATCGACAGGAAGCGGAGCGGCTGGAGCTGTGGTGCGGGCGACACAACCTGGAGCTGAACACGCTCAAGACTGTAGAGATGATCGTGGACTTCAGGAGGCATCCTTCGCCACAGCTGCCCCTCACGTTGTCCAGCTGCCTTGTGTCAACCGTCGAGACCTTCAAGTTCCTGGGAATTACAATCTCTCAGGACCTGAAGTGGGCGAACAACATCAACTCCGTCCTCAAAAAGGCCCAGCAGAGGATGTACTTCCTGCGGCTTCTGAGAAAGCACGGCCTGCCACCGGAGCTGCTGAGACAGTTCTACACAGCGGTCATCGAATCGGTCCTGTGTTCTTCCATCACAGTCTGGTTTGGTGCTGCTACAAAAAAGGACAAACTCCGACTGCAACGGACAATCAAAACTGCTGAAAGGATTGTCGGTACCCCCCTACCCACCATTGAGGACTTGCACGCTGCCAGAACTAAGACAAGGGCGTGCAAAATCCTCTCGGACCGTCTGCACCCCGGTCACCAGCTCTTCCAGCTCCTTCCCTCAGGTAGGCGCTACCGATCAACGCAAACTAGAACTAGTAGACATTCCAACAGCTTCTTCCCTCTTGCGATCAACTTCTTAAACACCTAACCTATAATTCCATTACAACAAGCTGGCAATTTTTTGACTTGAGTTCGTTGTCACATTTCTGTGGGGCCAATTATTTATTACTTGTGCACTCACTGTAGTTGTCTCGCCATGCTGCACTATTTGCATATACTGGCCACTCATGCCAGAGTAGCATCTGCTCCATTTGCACACTGATTGAGGAGTATCTGTAACATTTGCACAACCGACATTGTCCCAGATGATCGCACTACTCGTCACTTTAAACCGCATACACTCCTTGAAGTCTCAGCGCCCTTTGCACAATGGTCATTGCACCGGACTATTGCAATATTAGTCGTTCGAACTGCTCTAAGTGCTAGAGGACTCTGCATCTTTTTGCACAATTGTTTTTTGTCAATGTCTTTATGTCCCCAAAGTGTTCTGTAAATTGACTGTTTGTTGTACTAGAGCGGCTCCAACTACCGGAGACAAATTCCTTGTGTGTTTTGGACATACTTGGCAAATAAAGATGATTCTGATTCTGATTCTGATTCTGATGTTTACGCAGGTCAGTGCTTTGTGAAAAGAGTAGGCTATTGGATTACCAAAAATATGTAGAGTATGATGTATTCCAATCAAAACCACAATGACAATATTAACATAAATTATACAATAATACCTCTATTACAGTGAAAAAATTAAAAAAAATAAAAACATTTTTAAAAACAAAATAAATTATTACATTTGCCATTGCGGTTCTGTTTTGTTACCGCTTGTTTGTCTGTACAAATACATCATTTTCTATTTGTTTTCCTCTTCTTCCTTGTGGTGTCCCTTATTTCCTTGTTGCATCACACTTCTCTTTTGCTCCCCTTTCTTCTACTCTCTCAGCACCCCCCTCTGTTCACCCTCTACACCCCCCACAGCCCCCAGGGCTTGAGATGCCAAGGGAGACGGGAGACCACAGCGCTGTCCATCTCCATCATTCTCCCGCTGTCCAGACGCCTCTCCCTTTCCCTCCCCTACCTCTGCATCAGTCTCCTCCTTGTTCCTTGTGTTTTCAGTGGGCGTCAGCCGCCAGCAGGACTCCCTTTCCTCCTGCTGACCACCAGGCTATGCTGCGGTGCAGACACTGATGTGATGTGACAGCTCTCTCATTATTTAAAGTCAGAGTCTTTCTATGTGTTTGTTGGTCTGCAATTTAGGGTGTGTGTGAGGTTAGCTTGGCAAAAGGGTGTGAGTTGAAATGTTCCCATTCGACTGCCAGCGTGTGTTTCTGCCCTACTTTGCCAGAGGCCAATGAGGAGAGTGCTAATAAAGCAAGAATTTGATAGCGAGCCACAGAACCATAGGAGACAAAAGCAGCGAAAAAAGGAGACAGACACTGATGGTCTTGTTTGATGTGAATTACAGAGTTAAGAAAGTCAAACAAATGGAAACATGACTCACAATCTGCTTTTGCGCTAAACACTCAGTCTTAAGTCGCAAACATTTGTCATTTTGCTTCAATGATTCGCGTCATTGCTGGGTGACCAACATAATATGTACACGCACACACAAGTACTGAACCGTACTGTAGATTCTGTAATGTACTGTAGATTCATACATGCTCCTGACACAATTGTCACATAGAAACACACATTGAAGCACTGTTACACACTCCTCACGCATTGTCTGATATAATGATTCTTATTCTTAGAAGAATTCTTAGAAGTAACGACTTGAGCTGGCTTCTGATTGGGAGTCAATATGGTGTTTTTTACTTGTCTTTATTCTGTTAAAATATTATTGTAATATATAATATATTATTATATATTATTTATTCTGTTAAAATATTATTGGTCAAGATGTGTGGCAGTGTCTTTGTGTCCACATTAAGCAGAAGGGGGAAGGGGAGGTAACACACATGCAGCACAGTGAGCACACAAATTAGAGTGAAGGAGTGATATGAGAGTGAGCGGGCATTACTATATACTGAAAGACTACCTGCAGCTAAGGTAAAAAAAAAAATGGTCGCCAAAAACAGAACAATTTGGAGACATTTAAATTTAATAGATAGTTTGGGAGCAGAGTGTAGACTTTGGAAACTTAAAATTTAGTAGACTTTGGAAAAACTTAACTTTGGAAACTTAAAATTTCATATTGGGTAAGCTCCACAAACAAGCTTCATAGGCATAACAATAGTCATTTTCACAGTTATACCCAAAATAATTAGTTAAATAAACTGATGTTAGTTTATTATTATGTTATGGGATCAGTTATTACATTCTCAAAGATTTTCTTTTTTCTTTTACATTCCCAATAACATAGTAAGCAGTAGGGCTGCACAATATTTTATTTTGCGCACCATCATTGCAATCTATGTGTGCACAATAGTCACATCGCAGCGTCTGCTGCGATGTTGGTGTACTGTAATATTAAAAGATTCAAACATTGTACACCTGCTGCATTTCCTATTTGGCACTTCAGAATGAAACCAGGCAGGCACGAGGCAGCTGCATGAGTGTGCGAGGTGTGTTCAGGGACACTGTCCATGGGAGTGAATGTGTTATTTTGTAATACATTGCATAATTGTACAAATGGATTACTAGGAAAATAATTAATGAATCAGAATGCTTTGATTAAAACTCTGTACGAAAACACTGTGATAATATGGAATTTATTTTGTTTTGTAATATAAGAATAGACAAATTATTTTGTTACTGTCAGCCAGAGCTGCAAGGAGTGCAAAGTCCTTTCACCATCGTTCCTGTCATACTGTGTTACGTGCTTTTGTTTGCACATTAACGACAAAGGTCCTGCTATTGTTTAAATTCCTCATTGTAAAAAAACACCATTCAAGCAACAACTTTTTCCTCGTTTTTTTCCTCATGTTTTTGAGATTGTAGGGTGAAAGTTGCAGCTGGCTACTAGTGTGCCAGTATTTTGAGGGTAATAGCCTGTCAAAAACATATTGAAAAACAAACAAACAAACTATGAACTAGTTTGTTTTGTGACCGGTGAACTTAGTTCAAAATTTTGAACTATGAACTATAGTATGAACTAAACTACTTCATTTTTGGAATGATGAATTGAACTTTGAACTAGTTCGCGTAGAAAATGAACTTTCCCAATACTGATCCTATATTAGTTCCCATCGTAATGTATATCACAGGTTTTAAAAAAATTACGATGTCATTTGTTCCACTATCTTGCAGTCCTAGTAATCAGCCAATAAGGTAATAAGTGTTTTCATTATTGGCCAAAAGTTATTATGTCATGGCGTAATTTCATTTTAAAAACAGTTCATTTATTTCATTATGGGCTGTTATTACGATATGGGCTTCTACAGACCCATTTTGTTCAGCAGTGAATGTCAGCGCTATTGGACCTACAATTGTGAGGAGCTTCGACTGCGAGGAGCTTCACCCCACAACATGGAGCCGGATGCGTCCCACAGAAAATATGGGGGATGAGAGCCAGCACTAAAATGTAGCAAAGAGTGAGAGAGATGGCTGAATGGGACAGAAGAATTGAACTCATCTTTCTGTATGTTTTACTCGCCAACAAACGAATCGGCATCTCGAAAACTATAGTTGCTTGTTTACTTTCAAACACAGCTTGAAGATAACGTGAGTGACGTCATGGACACTGTGATCACGAGATTACAATTTCCGTGTACCAGCCATCGACATCTATGATCCTGGTGCTCGCTGGTCGTTGGAGACTCTTTTCTACTAACTTCACACAACATGTACAACAAGGGGGAATAAAACTCTACACCTCGTGCATGCTAAATGCAAATTTAAAGGGAGCTCTTGTATATTTTAATTAGAAAATTATGTTTGATGGTTTTTATTTCTGATTGTATTATTATAATCTCATGGTGGAAGACTGGTTAGCACATCTGCCTCACAGTTCTGGTGACTGGAGTTCAAATCCCGGCCCCGCCTGTATGGAGTTTGCATGTTCTTCCCGTGCCTAGCTGGGTTTTCTCCGGGGACTCCGGTTTCCCACATCCCAGAAACATGCATGGTAGGTTAATTGGAAACTCTAAATTGCCTGAAGGTATGAATGTGTGCGCAAATGATAGTTTGTTTCTATGTGCCCTGCGATTGGCTGGAGACCGGTTCAGGGTGTACCCCGCCTCTCGCCCGAAAATAAGCGCCAGCAGCCGCGACCATAGTGAGGATAAGCGGTGAAGAAAATGGATGGCTGGAAAATTGATTATTATAATCTTTTATGTTTTATATACAACACTTTGTTACAGCTACGGTTGTTGAAGTTGAGTATAGTAGCAAGAGTGAAAATAAAGCTCTTTGTTTACAGTTTTGATATTGTCGCACTTCCACGTACCTTTTTTTTTATATAAAGTGAGGAACAAATGGTATCGAGGGGTATTATTTCTCATGCAGGCATAAATGGTAAGTGCTAGTTGGGCGTGGGGTGCAGTCCGGTGTCACTTCGGGCCCAACTGGACGATGTCAGCTTGGTGTGTCCTGGCCTTTACTCACAGCAGTGCCAGTTTACAACTGCCTTTGACACATGGTATTTTAAGATGCTAAATCAGTTGTCTCAGTTTTGATAAATCACACTGCGTTTGCTAATTAATCTATTATATGTATTATTATTATTTGCATTTATTCACAATATGTTACGCATTTGGGTAGAAACATCCATCCATCCATTTTCTTCTGCTTCTTCTGCGTCACAGGGGCAGTAGCTTTAGCAGTGAGGCCCAGACTTCCCTCTCCCCAGCCACTTCCTCCAGCTCTTCCGGCATTCCCACGCCAGCCAGGAGACATATTTTCTCCAGCGTTTCCTGGGTCGTTCCCGGGGTCTCCTCCCGATGGGATGTGACCGGAACACCTCACCAAGGAGGCATCCAAAAGGCATCCTAATCAAATGCCCAAGCCACGTCATCTGGCTCCTCTCAATTTTGAGGAGCAGCAGCTCTACCCTGAGCCCCTCCTGGATGACCGAGCTTCTTACCCTATCTCTAAGGGAGAGTCCGGAAACCCTGCAGAGGAAACTAATTTCGGCCGCTTGTAACAGGTATGTTGTTCTTTCGGTCACGACCCACAGCTTGTGACCATAGGTGAGGGTAGAAAATGTGCAAAATAAATTGCGCAGCAATCTGCTTCCATCTTTTTGTGCAAGCAATCAAGTTTGGATCCATTTTTGCATGTGTGAACCTTTGATAAATCAGGCACTCCATGTACATAAATGCCCCATACTGTCAAGTCTTGTCTCTGTTTATTTCTGCATGAAATTTCTCCACAACAATAGCAGGTTGCCTTGAAGCGTACTTATTGCCAATCAGGTTAATGCATTAACTCTGTTGTTATTTCAGCAGCAATACATTTTAAAGGATGCCAGGATGGTGATTTAAGAGCACTTCGTCTTGTCTCAATCCTTATGGCGAGCAAACCACACCATCAGCCCATGTGTTCAAGTTTTAAAGTACAAGCTAAGTGGCCAATTAATCAGGAGTCATGAGAGTGAGACAATCTCAAATTGGACTACACACACGCACACGCACGCGCACGCACGCACGTGCACGCACGCACACACGCACATACACACACACAAAGACATGCATCCCGCCTTTCAACAACTTCAATAAAAAGCTTCTGACTGATATTTGGTCATCAAACTACAAAGTTCACATACTCGAAAGAAGAAGTACGTCTTTCAAAGTCTTGATGAACAATGGCTAATCATTGCTTAAGTACCCTTGATACCGGTTGGCAACTCACCTCGGTTGCAGACTTATTTGGTGTTTAGTTACTTTCTGGTTTGGATTACGTTCGTGGTTCGTGTGAGTCATCATTTGATGATTAGTTTCACCTGCCCTGCCCTTAACGAGTTTCTGCCAATGAGTTTCAGACCTGCCTTTTCTTATGTCCTGTTCAGCTGTGTCATGTTTCGAGTCTCTTTAGTCATCCTATTTCTGTTTAATTTTACAGTATTACAAAGTTTCATCAGGCAGCACTACTGATTCTGAAGTCCCTCGTTAGATTATATTGACATGGCAACACAAAGAGCCTGAAATCGGATTGGACAAAATATCAAATGTCCACAGACACACTGCAAGCCATGCATCCAAGAGACATGCTATGAAATTAAAAGAATAGCCTGTTAGAAATAAATTGATCCGATTTCATGAAACTGTTATTAACAATTCTGGCTTTAGGGACATGAAATGTCACCTCTCTGGCAGGGAAGGAGCCTGAGCTGGTGTGAGAGGTTGAGAAGTTCTGACTAGATATAGCTGGGCTCACCTCAACACAGAGCTTGAGCTCTGGTACCAGTCCTTTTGAGAGTGGATGGAAAGTATTCCACTCTGGAGTTGCCCACTGTGAGAGGCACAGAGCAGGTGTGGGCATACATATTGCCCTCCAGCTCAGTACCTGTATGTTGGGGTTCACGAGAGAGAGGGTAGCCACTCTCCGCCTTCGGGTGGGGGGGATGTGTGTTGACTGTTGTTTGTGCCTATGCACCAAAAAGCAGGTCAGAGTACCCACCCTTTGTGGAGTCCTTGAAGGGGGTGCTGGAGAGCGCTCCAGCTGGGGACTCCCTCGTTCTGTTGGGGGTCTTCAATTCTCACGTGGGCAATGACAATAAGACTTGGATGGGCGTGACCAAGGCTAACACCCCCCCCCCCCCCCCTCCCCCACCTCCCGACCAGAACCTGGGCCGTGTTCTGTTATTGGACTTCTGTGCAGTGTTCTGTTATTGGACTTCTGTGCTCCTCACGGATGATCCATAACAAACACCATGTTCAGACATTACGGCGTCCACGTGCACTTGGCACCAAGACAACCTAGGCCACAGTTCAATTGTACTCGTGTCATTGGACTTGCCTTTCTTGGACAATGGGGTGAAAAAGAGGCAGAGCTGTCAACTAATCACCACTTGGTTGTGTGTTGGCTCTGATGGTGGGGGAAGATATGGCAGACCCAAATGTATTATGAGGTTCTGTTGGGAACTTCTGGCAGAGTGCCCTGTCAGAATGTGTTTCAACTTCCACCTCCGCAGAACTTCGCCCAGGTCCCGGGGAAGACAGGGGACATTGAGTCTGAGTGGACCATGTTCCATGCATCCATTGTTTAGGTGGCTGACCGGAGCTATTTTAAATACAGCTGAAGTCCAGGAATCGACTGTCACTCTATCCGGCCATCAAGTGGTCGGTGCCAATCCCCAAACCCGTTGGTGAATACAAATCACCAAGTGCTTATCAAACTATTTGGCTAATTTAAAAAAAATAAGGGATAATAATAAAAATAAGGGAGTCTGTCAAGCTGACGAGGGAGTCCTACCAGGCCTTTTTGGCCTGTGGGACTCCAAAGGCAACTGATGAGTAACGGCTAGTCAAGCAAAATGCAGCTTTGGTGGTTGCTGAGGTAAAAACATGGGCATGGGAGGTGATCGTGGAGGTCATGGAGAATGACTTCAGGATTGCCTCAAAGAAATTCTGGTCCACCATCCAGCGTCTCAGCATGGGGAAGCACGGTACAATCAACACTGTGCAAAGTGGGGATGGGGCACTGTTGACTTCAACTCGGGACATTGTGAGTCAGTGAACCAAATACTTGGAACATCTCCTCAATTCCACCAACTCACCTTCCGATGAGGAAGCAGAGTCTGGGGACTCTCAGACGGGTTCTCCTATCTCTAGGATTGAGGTCGCCGAGGTGGTTGGAAAGCTCCTCGGTGGCAGGGCCTCCGGGGTGAATGAGATCTGCCTGAAGTTTCTGAAGGCTCTGGATGTTATGGGTCAATCCTGGCTGACACGCATCTGCAACATTGCATGGCCATTGGGGACAGACTACAGTGGTGATGCCCCTTCTAAGAAGAGTGTCCAGAGGGTATGTTCCAACTAAAGGGGATCATACTCATCAGCCTTTCTGGAAAGGGCTATTCAGGTGCTCTTGAGATAAGGGTCTGCGGGAAGTCGAAACTCAGATTCAGGAGGAGCAGTGTGGTTTTTCTCCTGACCGTGGAACAGTGGACCAGCTCTACACCTTCAGCAGGAATTTCGAGGGTACATGGAAGTTCGCCCAACCAATCTACATGTATGTGCTTTGTGGACTTGGAGAAGGAGTTTGACCATGTCCCTTGGGGGGTCTTTTGGAGGGTGCTCTGGGTGTATGGTGTACCGGGCCCCCTAATATGGGCTGTTCGGTCCATGTACAACTGGTGCCAGAGTATGGTCTGCAGTGCCGGCAGAAAGTCGGATTCGGATCTTTCACTGGAGCGGTTCGTAGCTGAGTGTGAAGCGGTTGGGATGAGAATCAGCACCTCCAAATCTGAGACCATGGTACTCAGTTGGAAAAGGGTGGCGTGCCCTCTCCAGGTCGGTTATGAGATCTTGCCTCAAGTACAGGAGTTCAAGTATCTTCGGACGTTGTTCACAAATGAGGGAAGAATGTAACGGAAGATCCACAGGCAGATCGGTGCAGCATCTGCAGTGATGTGGACTTTGTATCGGTCTGTCATGGTGTAGAGGGAGCTGAGCCGAAAGGCAAAGGTCTCGATTTACCGGTCGATCTACATTCCCACCCTCACCTATGGTCATAAGCTGTGGGTTGAGACCGAAAGAACAAGACTGCAGATACAAAAGGCTGAAATGAGTTTGCTCACAGGGTGGCTGTGCTCTCCCTGAGAGATAGGCCGAGAACCTTGGTCATCAGGGAGGGACTCAGAGTAGATCTGCTGCTTTTTTCGCATTGAGAGGAGCCAGATGAGATGGCTTGGGCATCTTTTTGGATGCCTCCTATTGACTCCTCTCTGGTGAGGTGTTCCAGGCAGCTCCCACGGGGAGGAGTCCCTGGGGACAACCCAGGATACGGTGACTAGGAACACATCGAGATCCCCCCGGAAGAGTTTGACGAAGTGGCTGGGGAGAGGGGAGTCTGGGCTTCACAGCTTAAGATGCTGCTCCCGTGGCCCAACCCCTGATAAGCGGAAAAAAATGGATGGATGGATGGATGGATGGATGGATGATTGGAATGTTCATTGTAAGGATAGGCTCCAGCATGCCCACAAACCTAATGAGGATAAGCAGTACAGAAAATGGACGGATGGATGGAGGGATGGATATATTGTAGGTCAGTGATTCTGATGGTGTTTAGTTCAACAGAAACTGGATGAAAGACTTTTTAAATGTGTAACTTAATCTGTATTTGAGCCCACCTTTCCCCACCATTACCAGGACTTTCCACTACCATCTATGACTGTCAACACAATTACTTGGGATTTCAATAATTTTTCCTTTGGGGAATATTGGCAATGTATCTTGAAGTGCAGGAATAGACTTCACCCTATCCATATTTCTGACATTTTAATATCTTATAAATACGTATAAAAAAACATACACAGTCTAGTGTACATGAAGGCACCAACACTGATTTAGGTGACAGAATCTTAGCACAGTAGTCATCATTCATCCAAGGCCAAAGACGTAAATTGAACTGACCCTGAGTCAGCTTAAGCAAACTTAAGTGGAGAGAGTAAAGTGAGTAGGTGGGGAAGAAATGGAAATAAATAGCTGAGACCAGCATATAGCTGTAAAACACAGAATGTCAACAAGGTGCTGAAATGGGTCAGCTACATGACAGCTGAATAACTTTAGAATTTATAAATGATGTTAAACACACACACACACACACACACACCCATGTATATCATATATATATATATATATATATATAAATGCCTATCATATCATATACATATCTGGTGTCTGACTGTCAGTTTGCCACTGCAGATATAATATCCTCCTTTGAATGCAGTGAAATAAAACAATCAAAAATAAATTACCTCTCAGGGCTCCAATAGCTATCAGTTTTAGTGTGTGTTTGCCTTTGTGCATGTGTGTGTCTGTTTGTGCATGTTACTTATGGCTACAATACACTGTACTATTTCAGACCATGCCCCTGTATATGTTTCCATTCATATTTGCTGCTGGCTATCTGGGGGCAACCAGGGCCCTTTGACAGATATTAAAGGAGGGAAGTAAGCCAGCAGCATTTCTTTATGAAGAAACACAGTCGGGAGCTTGACTTTATTGTCTTCAAAGCTACACTTCAGCCGAAGTAAACAACAAAGATCAGGCCAAAAACAAGAAATAAATTATGAGGTGTATTGATTGCATTTTTAATTTCTCTTTGTTCAGTTTTGAATTGCAACAAGTTGGGATGACAAGAGCGAGAGGGAAAAAACTGCAGTAATCATTTATAATTTGATTGGTCCGAGAAAACCACAAAATATGTCGTGATGTAGAAGAGACTGTGATTGCAAAGCAAGATTGATGAGTAGATGTAAGATGACATTTACAAAGAAACTACTTTGACACTGGCGTAATCATCAATCAATGAATTTGCTTTTCAATGCAGTTACTTGAATAAGATATTTGACCTCATTCTGACAACATTAAAACACGTCACATCTCAGCATTGACATTTAAATTGCTACTGTATGCACCATCATAACCAACTAAAGTATAGTTCTGAAAACATAACCATTCATGATCTGGTCGAAATAGCTAGCTAATAACAGCTCTTGTCTGTGTCTAAGGGTACACTTCTTGCAGGAAACGTATATCTGACAACATTCAATCAGACAAGTGTTCCAAGCAGGTAAATAAATTAGCCAAATAGTTTGATAAGCACTTGGTGATTTGATGTTTGAGAATTTTTTTTATGTTCAATTATTGAGGTTATCTTTAATGGACACTCAAGACCGGATGTGATGGCAACTGACGATAATAGGATAATGAAAAGCAAACACACAGCAAGCAAGCAAACATTGAAAAACAGAAACACACAAACACACATGCAGTCCAGTGCTAAGAAACTGGGAAAACAATTGACACACACATCACTTGTTGTACACAAAAATAATTTTGTTGATAAACGGCGGCACTGTGAAAATTACCTGTGATGTCCATCCTGAGGCCAGAAGCCATCACAAGGGATCAATAATAATGTACTGTTAAGTTTTTTTTTTTATTCCTGTGTGTTTGAGTGGACTGGATGAAGCAAGTCTGTATGGCCTTGGAAGTTGATTAAAAACAGGTGCAGTGACAATTGTATCAAAGTGATCGAAGTCTGGGCACACGTGCTGACTCTGTTGAGTAAACGTGTGAGTGTATTTGTGAAGTGTGTGGGTCAATGATTATCAATTGTTGATCATAATTCTGGCGGCACGGTGGACGACTGGTTAGAGCGTCAGCCTCACAGTTCTGAGAACCCGAATTCAATCCCCGGCCCCACCTGTGTGGAGTTTGCATGTTCTCCCTGTGCCTGCGTGGGTTTTCTCCGGGCACTCCGGTTTCCTCCCACATCCCAAAAACATGCATTAATTGGAGACTCTAAAATTGCCCGTAGGTGTGACTGTGAGTGCGAATGGTTGTTTGTTTGTTTGTTTGTATGTGCCCTGCGATTGGCTGGCAACCAGTTCAGGGTGTACCCCGCCTCCTGCCCGATGATAGCTGGGATAGGTTCCAGCACGCCCGTGACCCTAGTGAGGAGAAGCGGCTCAGAAAATGGATGGATGGATGGATGATCATAATTCTCTCCGAGCAACCTTGGCCTCATCGTCAGGATAAATCACACGGGTCTGTGTATGGGTCGCAAACTTATTTTGGCTCCAGCATGTTCTAAACAACCAAATAGGATAGTTGAGTATTGGAAGTCATCAGGAAAGACAAGGTAAAATGGGAAATTCATTCTACACACGTCCATTTCAATGGCAGTAGACTCCAGTAGCACACCCTGAGAGATGGGATGTTACTCAGGCATTGCTGCCGCTCCCTTCTTTTCCCTTGCATTGTAGCACCCTCCTTTGACTGTTTTCAGAACTCCACCAAAATTCAATTTAGAGCCACTCCTTTGACAGTAGTTTTATTTTTTTTTTTTCAAAACCACTGAAGAAATAAACAGTAATAGTTTCTCCACAGTGTTGCTAAGGAAACACAACGGCATAATGACACACATATTAACTTGGCAACGAGACCCCTGAGGTGGTTTAAAACATTTTTGGTAGCAATCCTCCATCGAAGAGTAGTGTAAGAGGGAGGTAAGAGAGTAGAAGAAAGACAGAAATATAAGTTTTATGTCGACAAATCAGGACATACAGTAGTTTATTCAGCATGAGCGCAGACGTCCTAGCTGAACAATCAAACAGCCCACCTGTATTTATACCAACTTCCTACTAATGCCTACATTTTTTCATGCATTATTCACGGAGAAATTAAAAACAGAATGAAACAAATGGTAATGTTTTAAAAAAGTAAGAAACCACAGAACTACAGTATATCTTTTATTTGTGTTCCTTGCATCATAGTACACCTGTATAAAAAGGGAAGCTAGTTCTGCTCACTGTTACCAAGCTATAAAATGGTGGAGGGAATACAATTTGACATCTTATTGACTGATAGGCATACCTTTAGAAAGGCATTGGAACAGTGTCAGACAGATATAATTATTTACAATAAGAATCAGACAGAAAAGGGAGAAGAAATGTGACAGCTTGAGGATTGACAGTTTAGTACATGGATGAACAGCAAAAGAAGAAAGACAAATGGATCAACAGGCGAGCTTTAGGCAATATTTAGAGAGGACAAAATGAAGCCATAATCCATAAAGCATTCCTCCACAGTCAACATATACACAATCCTCGAGCCACCTGGTTGGATTCAACACAAAGACACATACACAATTGCTGTTTGTGCCACCCAAAGTGTGACTGTATTGTGTGTGATGAATACAGTATTTAGACCCATGTGATTGGTAGAATTTATAACTAAAGGTCAGGCTGTCAGAACAACCAACAATCTCAGAGCGCACACAACAGTACCGAATACCAAATATCCTCCATTATGATGAGTCTGTGTGCAGCATGTCCTCTCACAATGTTTCTAGGCTATCCAAAACATACTGACATTGTGTTAAGGTTACTTGTGAAATTATGCCTCAGTTTTTGTATTTATGTATGTATGTACTTTTAGCAAAACATTTTTTAATTGCAAAATGTCAGAATCAGAATCAGAATCATCTTTATTTGCCAAGTATGTCCAAAGAACACACAAGGAATTTGTCTCCGGTAATCAATTGACAGACAACACTTTTGAGACATAAAGACATTGACAAAAAACAAAACAGTCACTGAGCAATAAAGGGTTGCTAGTTATCTGGTAACCCTTTCTAATCTGGTAATCAGTTGTTCAGACAGGATTGTTCTGAAATGTGTTGCTTCAGGCTCATAGCACATGAACAGAGACACTCATTTTGATGGACAAGCATACAAAATACAGTACATATTATTTCCAAAAAAAATTTATATCATGGGAAAGTATATTTATTTCCATAATTACATTCAAAAAGTTAAATTTACCTAGATTATAGATTCAGGGCCCAGAATTTAAAGAATTTCAAGTATTTATTTGTTTACTTTTACATAATTTGGGTTTCCACCTCATAAAACCCACGGAATTCAGGAAATCCAAAAATTAGAATGCTGTTAAGAAATCACCATTTAATGATCAGTTTTTGAAGAAAAAATAAAGAAAGAAATTAGGGTCATATTAAATCAATCAAAATATGGTACTTTTGTTTGGGAATCCCTTTGCTTTAATCACCTCGTCTCGGTGTGCCATGGCATTGAGTCAATCAGCCTGTGGCATTGCCTGGGAGTTACAGAAGCCCAGATTTCCTTGATGCTTGCTGTCAGTTCTTCTTTGTTTTTGGGTCGGGTGCCCCTCATTTTCCTCTTGATAATACCCCATAGATTCTCAAAGGGGTTTAGATCCAGCGAGTTGGCTGGTCAGTCAAGCACTGTGATGGTATGGGCATCAAACTAGGTTTTGGTGCTTCTCGCGGTATGAGCAGGGGCCAGGTCCTGCTGGAATGTGAAACCTGCATCTCCATACAGATCCTCAGCAGTAGGAATCATGAAGTCCTCTAAGACATTCTCGTAGACTGTTGCGGTGACCTTGGATTTAAGAAAACAGAGTTTACCAACACCTGCACTGGACATTGCACCTCAAATCATGACTGACTGTGGATATTTCACACTGGACCTCAAGCAGTTCGGGTTCTTCACCCGTCTTCCTCCAAACCCTTGGACCTTGATTCCCAATGAAAGGCACACTTTACTTTCATCTGAAAAGAGGACCTTGGACCACTGGCCAACTGTCCAATCCTTCTTCTCCTTGGCCCAGTTGAGACGCTTCCTACGTTGGCTCAGGCTCAGAAGCGGCTTGACCCGTGGAACCCGACAGTTGTAGCCCATCTCCCGGATGCGTCTAAATTTGGTGGTTTTGGAAGCTGTGACTCCCGCCTCATTCCACTCTTTCTGGATCTCTGCTAGATTCTCGATTTGATAATCTGCTAAATCCCACGGTCATCTCTTTTGCTGGTACATTTTCTCCTGCCACATTTTGTCCTTCCATTGATATGCTTGGACACCGCACTCTGTGAAAAGCCAGCCTCTTAACTATGAACTTTTGTGGCTTACCCATCCTATGGAGGGTACCAATGATGGTCTTCTGGCCAGTTGTCAAGTCTGCAGTCTTCCCCATACTGAACCCAACTGAGACAATTGAACCAAACTGAAGCAATTTAACGACACCTGGGGAAACCTGTGCAGGTGCTTTGAGTTTAGTCGATGATTGGTCGTGTGACACTCAGTTTAAAACATTTATGGCCTGCAAAATTTGGGCTGATTTCTTCACAGAATGCTAATTTTTTGAATTCCTGATTTCATGGGTTTTATGAGCTGGAAGCCCAGATTATGTAAAAATAAACAAATAAATACTATAATCTATGAAAGTTTAACTTTTTGAATGGAATTATGGAAATAAATGAACTTTTCCATGATATTCACATTTTTGGGAAAGGGTCTTTATAACACTTAACTTCAATCATTGAAAACCCAAGTAATTGCTCGTAAGATTACATTGCTGTGTGAGTGTACACCTGAGGGGAGCAGGGGAGGCACATGGTGTAGGGGGTGGCGTGTTTTCTGCACACTTTTATGCATGCGGGCATAACACTGTCTCACGCCATGATTCCCTTGCCATCCATTTGCCATGAGATTTCCTCCAATAGTGAACAAACACATTGCCGTGCTTTGCATCAAAATGCATAGTTGGTATGAGAGGAAGTTGACCAAAGCAGAGAGGAACCTCGGCAGGTGAAGTACATAGACAACTAATAATTTTGTGCTGAACAAAAAAAAAAAAAAATTAACATCCACTGACCTTACTCTCCTCCCTTTATGCTCACCACTTTCTTCCTTCTTGGCCTTAGAAATGTTTGAGCCCTTCTTCCCTTATTGCTTCCAACAACTTTAGTGTACCTGTGCCTTTTACTTTTTTCTTTCTACCCTTCACCATATATCTCTCTTTCCCCTCATCATGTCTACTTTCTTCCTTACCTTTCATGTTTTATTTACCTTTCATATTTAACTTTCCTTTCTCATTTTCTCATTGGTCCATTCTTCTACTTCCTTATCACATTTGCAATGTCTTCATATGCCTTTCTTTTCTTTTCCTTCATACTCTGCCTTCTCTCACCCATTTCACAGCATATAATGGCTAATTAGCCATGAGTGACTTTGGACTCTTATTAGTGTTTCAACAGGATCGAGGGAGCTAGCTAGCATAGGCCTACACCCGAACCGTAAGTAAATATTTCACTATCCCGTCACCGATCACTGACTGATTTACTTATTTAAACACTACTACCAGCTGCTAAACTTGTCACTAGGAATAAAAAAAGGTCCGCGGTCATGACGTCACATATCGTCATCATCACAGGTAACTAGTAACTGTATCGGAATACATTTCTAAAGTAACCCTCCCAACCCTGAGTATGAGAAATTGGGAAAAAAAAATTGATTCTACAAGTACGACTCCCGCTAAAGAAAAGAGAAGTAAATCTCCACAACGCACTCATAAAACCCTCGCTGAGTCATTTAACAAACATGTACCATATGACAAAGCAAGTAAATGTTAACAAGACATAAAGAACGCCATCAACTACATTTCTTTCTGGAGTGTTCTAGCCAAATGTGTATGATAATGTGTGCTGTAGTGAAAAACAAAAATCTATTCGGTTTACATTTAGATGTCATCTAAATAGTTTTTGTTTTGTTTTGTTACAGAAGCTTAACTAAAATATTATTCCGCAAACCTAAATTTGGCATATTCTCCTGTATACAGTCTGGATATAATTTGAAGTTATTAATATTACCATACAATATTCTTGTGCAATGTTTTGCAGTAAATGTATGAAGCACTTTACAAAATAAATAAGCTGTTGTTCTGAAACAAGTTGTTTTTTTAGGACATCATAAAATTAGCGTTATAGTAAAATCAACTAAAAATATTAAGACATCTTTTATATCAATATCGCTCACCCCTAACACACACACGCACGCACTGTATATTTTGCTTGGCTATCTTCCACCTTCCTTCAAATCTGTCCCTTCTCTTGTCTCCCTCCAGTCTGATATGGATTAAACTTTCATTTAGAATAATACACGGCACTATGGAGCCAAATACCAATTTGGTCAGGGCAATGAGCAACTGTGTGTCTGAAGGTTCCACCCAAAAGGGTGGACAACAAAATGCAGATATGCAGCATCCCAACAAAAGAAGAGATTATAAACATTTTTACATCCAACATGTTAGCAATTACTTTCATCTGCGTATATTGCAGTATCATCAGGCATTTGCTTCTCCAACACTTCTGTACCATGTACTGTGTACACACAATCCTTTACAAAATCCATTGTGCTTTAAAATCTTTATGGCGAAAGCTACAGAATATGATAAATATCTCCAAAAAGTCAACACCTCCTCTATGAAACGTGGTGTTTGCCCCACTGCAGCATGGGCTAGTTGCCAGGTGAGTTCTCTCTAATGGGACCATTCTGTGTTTACTTCAGCTGCCCAGCAGGACCTGGCCATCAGTGTCAATGAATAACTGTGTGTGTGTATTGCCGTTCAATGTGGATTGCCGTTCACATATTGTTTCTGTATGTGTGCTCTTAGGAAGCTGCAGGCCAATGAGCACACCAAGGTTTGCAGCCAGCCACCTGCTAAACACAGCAACTTTCTTATCTTGTTGTCATTATTTTACTTCTTTCTCCCTTTTCAGTATTTCCTGGGCTTCCATGTGTATATAGGCAGCACGGTGGACAACTGGTTTGTATATCTGCCTCACAGTTCTGAGCACCTGGGTTCAAATCCGGCTTCACATGTGTGGAGTTTGCATGTTCTCCCCATGCCTGCATAGGTCTTCTCCAGGTACTCCAGTTTCTTCCCACATCCCAAAACCATGCACGGTAGGTTGATTGAAGACTCTAAATTGCCCCTAGGTGTGAATGTGAGCGCAAATGGTTGTTTGTTTATATGTGGCCTGCTGCGACCAGTTCAGGGTGTACCCCGCCTCTCACCCGCAGTTCGCTGGGAGAGGCTCCAGCATACCTGTGACCCTAGTGAGGATAAGCAGTGTAAAAAAATTGATGGATTGATATATATATATATATATATATATATATATATATATATATATTTGCATTGGAAACGGTGTCAATTAATTTGCATGTGTCCGCAGACACGCACTCCTGGGATATAATTCGCTTGGGTGTGGGGCCACTCACTCATTGCGATGAATAACTCATGCGAACATCCTGGGTTTCCCCTCACTTACACTCTGTTTCGATAGATGTTTAGAATTTGAATAGCCACTCCCACCACACTTCAGTTGTACAGCCGGGTCCACTACCTCTGTCCTGCATGCTTCCCCTCCTGTCCTTGTCCTTGTCCAGTCCTTTCCTATCTTGTCCTGTCCTTCCTTCACGGGGTGTAGCACTACTGCCCCATACAATACCAAAATCTAATGTGTCATTGTACTAGGCATATAATTATTTCCTCATCTTTCTTACAGCTAGTGTCTTGTCTTTTGTTGTCTTCTTCTGCTATATTATTCAGTCATCTTTTCAGTCTCTCCCTTTTGTTTTTTTCTGTCACTCCCCTTTAAAACCTTGTTCTGTCCACCTGAAATTTTCAATAAATATCCATCAGAATACAATGAATCACAGTGGCAGCTTAAAAACTCCACTGTGGAACAGTAAAACTGTTCCGGCATGAAACTGATACAAACCCTCGTCTCTGCTTGACCTATCAGTCAAACAGGACACAAAAAAAAAAAAAAAAAAAGAAGAAAATTCTCCTCGATCACCGAATTTAGTTGAGCATGTGTGCTTAATCAAGAGGGCATCCTATATCCTCGTTATGTCAGGTGTTTCTTTTGTTGATGTACTTGGGTCACACCAGCAATGAACCCAACAAAACAACTTCCGCTACTGGTCAGATGGGCACACACATTTGATTAGGCACTTCATTAGGTCCGCCTGTACAATCTATTTAGATTCATTGAGAGATGCATCACAGAGAGAAACTGATCATGATCATCTTTATACTGTAAAGGCAACATTCTTCTGCTGTATTGGATGGAAAAAAACGAAGAAGTTACCAGCCATTGTATGTTTGCAGGGTGTTAATCTTAATGGGCCATATTTTCCCATTTGTGTGTAGTAGTAGTAATTTGTAGCTGGTGATATGAACAAAGCACAGTCTAGCTGTGCAGTAGCATTTAACCAAGACCGCTCTATTTTTCAACAGAAGAAAGCATTTGGGAAGTGACTGTTTTTGCATAATGCACAGTGACGGTGCAGTGCAATAAAAATGCTAAGAAAGGCACGATTTCACTGTTGCCACACTAGTTTTGTTATTTTCCTTTGTAAAAATTGTATTTGGTTGTTGTTAGTCTTTTATTTACATATTAAGAATACATTTTTACTGGCGTGTTGAACTCGCAATGCATTGTGGGTTGATTATTATTCATACGCGGTCATAAATCGGTCATTGAGGGTAACGACTGACTCACTGAAGGACTTAAAATACTTAGCTTAATATTTACAATGAAAATTGGGAACTTTAAACTTCGTCTGGAGTTCGGACTGTGAGCTGTGTTTAACACGCTGCACGGCTGATGTCATGTAAGTAAGGTGCTTCTTCCCCCAGTCAATCACCCACCGCTTTCCCAGTTAAAGAGCTGGTTAAACTTGTCACTGGGAGAAAATTACTGAAAAAATTACTGAAAATTACTTATGAAAATTACTGTGGTGGGAGCAATGGTTTGTGTGTGTGTGTGTGTGTGCGTGTGTGGACGTAAACGTGAAAGTGACACACACATGCATACACACTCACGAACACACACACTCAAACAGTTAGCTTCATGGGCCACAATCGGCATCTATCTATCTATCAGTCTAGAGAAGTTTCCTGATAATGATATGCTTGTTTACGTTTAGGCACTAAGTAGCTGATTTAATGTGGCTTCACCTACACTAATATTCAAGTTATCGGTTCATGTTGATGACATAATTCTGTAACTTGTGTGGTGTACATTACCAAGTAATGGGTATGGTTAAGCTAATGCTTTTTTGTACTTTGGATAAGTGATATTCCTGCCACTTGGCAGCTGCTGAAATTACAGACAGTTGTGCTCATATGTTTGATTACACAGGCAGAATTTGTAACATGGGTACAATTCTTTAACGAAAACATGAAGGGCCAGGCGAAACACATTAAATTTTATTTTAATGGGATTCAAATTAAACTGTCAAGCTTTTCAGAAAAGCATTATCATAGAACAAAACATAAACAAATTAATGATAGTTGTTGTTCAGTCATCAGTCGTATTTAAAAAGCAATATTTCACAAATTCTGCCAGGGTATGTAAACTTATGTGCACAACTGTACATATATGCAGTCATATGTACCCCTGTCATATTGGAATGAAAGTGTAGGTTACACCTTTTTCATCACCTTTAGGTGGCGATTGCATATTAGAATGAAAGTGTACACCTTTCTCATAACCTTTAGGTGGGGGTTGCATATAGGAATCAAAGTGCACAACATTTTCAGTTACCATTAGATTGCGAGTTCTTTTTCATTTTCCACTATACCTATGTATAATGCGCACTACTGACGTTTGAGAATTTTTGGGTGAAAATAAAATGTGCATTATACACGAGAAATTACGGTAAGTAAATATTTCAAGGTAACTGTGGCAACACTGCTTACTACAGCCTCTGCAGAAACAAAAAAGTGCTTAATTACAGGGGAGAATGCACTGAACACGCACGCAGGGCCATATTTGACAGAGAACGCCCAAATTTTCGGGTTGCTCCACCAAGGGTGCATATCTGGTTTGAGGGTGTGTAAATGACAAATTTGAGTGGACTGGAGAATTCACATAGCCAGAAAAGCATCTATGTCCTGTACAGTAACCTTGAGTGGCTTGAAAGGAAAATAAAATATATGATGATGATGATGATGATGATGATGATGATGATGATGATGATGATTATGATTATGATTATGATTATTATTATATTCACATGCAAACACTGTTGGAACACATACAGACAGATAACATAACAATACTCACAGGCAAAAATCATTCCTACTCTGCAAAATACGAGCAATATTGATGCAGTTTAATTGTGATTTTCTTCTTCTGGTCATTTAACTGGTGTACTGTAGGTGGGTTATCTGCATGAGTACACCACACGGCCCCTAGAGGCCAAGGCTCTTAGGCTTCTGCTCGAAAGCAACAAAAAAATGTCATCCCATTTTACATCATGATTGATTGCTTAATTCTGTACACAGCCACATGCCCACTTATAAGACGATATGCATGTGTGCATCCACATTATCTCAGTTTATTTTTACTTATCCTCTGAACAAGATTTAAGTTTTTCATTGAGTTGTAAAGGTTACAGGTCACATAAAATGAGGGAAAGTTTTGAGATTATTTATGAAGGTGTTTCTATCACCAAAAAACATTTGAACAGGGGTGTGTAGACTTTAGACTTTATATCCACAGTCGAAAGTTGATCTGTTATCAAAGCTATCCATCAAATTGATGAAGAGAGAACAGCCTTGAATATTTCAGGCTGGTTTACAACAAAGATGACAAGGGACTAAAGAAAATGGGGGGAGGACAAATTGTCTGGCATCTTTCCATGCATGTTTTATGCTAATTAGAGGGTATGGCAAAAAAAGGTTGCTGGTGACTTTCCTAATGAAATTGAATTGAATGGAAGTCTTTGTGATACTTTGTGATCTTCTGAGAGTGTGTGTGTTTTTTTTATTTATAAATTACCCTAATCATAAAAACGCTTCCTTTAGAACTACATTTCCAAAAGAAACTGAGCAGCCTTACAAAATTAAGGGACCAGAAGCACTAGGCCGTTGCCTTGCAATCTCTGGAATCAAATGCAATACCCACACTTCATGCATTTAATGTTAACGTCACTGCAAATACCATTTGAGACCCGCAAGTTTTGAAATATCAAAAATGTAATCTTCAAGCTACAGTTTGAAGCCTGCCTGATCTCCCAGGGGTTGTCTTTAATCTTTACCATGCCTGACTTGAGCCAAAAAACCTCCTTACAATATTTTGTTCTTTCTGACAACCTGAAAGCTTGTCAGCCATTTTGAGCTTCAGTTCTTTAAAAGTGCATCTTGTTTTAGAGGCTTACTGCCCTTACATCAAAAATAAGGCTTCAACTTCCCAAATGTCCAACAAATTACTAATGCATTCAGAGAGAGACAGTTATGAGCTCAAGCCTAACATTTACAGTATTATGCTATACAGCGTTTGGTTTTTTTTTGTTTTTTTTACAGTGTACTTACTATAATGACCTTGCATGTGGCAAAGAAGAGCCACGTTCGATACTGGACTTTACAGCTGTTTACTCAACGTCCGGAGAACAGTAAAACCCTATAAAAACACTCACAGAAAGTTGCTGCCAATGGGCACAATTCTTTCAAACACACCCACACACAGACTCGCTGACATAACACGGCACTCCAACAGGCCCTGCCTCACGAAGGCAGGGCCTGTTGCATGTTCTGCGTGGGTTTTCTCGGGGCACTCCGGTTTCCTCCCACAGTCCAACAACATGCATGGTAGGATAATTGAAGACTCTAAATTGGCAGTAGGTGTGAATGTGAGTGCGAATGGTTGTTTGTTTCTATATGCCCTGTGATTGGCTGGCAACCAGTTCAGGGTGTACCCCGTCTCTAGCCCGAAGATAGCTGGGATAGGCTCCAGCACTCCCGTGACCCTTGTGAGGATAAGCGTCTCAGAAAATGGATGGATCGATGGATGTTTCTATGGTTTCTATAGTGTGGATTTTCACCTATTGCGGGTGGGTTTGGAACATATCTCCTGCAATAAACAGTTATTCACCGTATATAGATTAAAACAAACAGAAAAATGCAAATGATTTAAAAACCTTCCTTTTTGTAATGGTTCCTCCAATTTATAAAGTTATTAACAAATCTACGATTCATAATTAATAATTATTTTGAAATCTCATCCCATGAGAGTCATCTCTCTTGCAGTCAGCTGAAACAGCAATATTCCATATTACTTTATGCCACGACAATTCCAGTTTATACACAGTGTGCTTGATGTGCTTGACAAGTGTCGAAAAGGGGGAAAAGGCGGTGGTATTGCTGTTATTTTTAAGTCATTATTTCAGTGTAAAGAAATTATACTGGGTGATTTTAGCTCTTTTGAATATCTCTGTTCTTTAGTTAAAGGTGACTCAAAGGTCATTGTTTTAATAATTTATAGGCCTCCAAGATACAATAGAAAATGTATGGAGGACTTTTCAGAACTGCTGTCAGTTATTTGTACGACAACGTATTTTGTCATAACGGGAGACTTTAACATTCATGTTGACAATCCATCCATGCATCCATTTTCTGAGCCGCTTCTCCTCACTAGGGTTGCGGGCGTGCTGGAGCGTATCCCAGCTGTCATCGGGCAGGAGGCGGGGTACACCCTGAACTGGCTGCCAGCCAATCGCAGGGCACATACAAACAAACAACCATTCGCACTCACATTCACACCTACGGGCAATTTAGAGTCTCCAATTAATGCATGTTTTTGGGATGTGGGAGGAAACCGGAGTGCCCGGAGAAAACCCACGCAGGCACGGGGAGAACATGCAAACTCCACACAGGCGGGGCCGGGGATTGAACCCAGGTCCTCAGAACTGTGAGGCTGACGCTCTAACCAGTCGTCCACCGTGCCACCATGTTGACAATAACATGGAAAAAAAATCGAAAGAACTCTCTGCTATACTGGACACATTTGATCTCTCTCAACATATTAAGAGTCCAACCCACATTCAAGGTCAAATCTTAGACCTGGTCATCTGTTGAAATTATATCAATTTACATTAAGGATATGGCTATTTCTGACCATTTTTGTGTATTCTTTGAATGACAGATTCTTCCAAAAGTTCAGACAACCTCTATGTCTATTAAGAAAAGGTACATAAATGAGAGTACCGCCACTAAGTTTATGGAGACCATTGCTGTGCCACAAACTGTGAATGCTGAGACAGTTGATGAACTTTTGGATAATTTCACCTGTAAAATCTCAAATGTCATGAATAATGTTCCTCCTATTAAAACTAAGACAATCTTAAGGCGACCTAGAACACCGTGGAGGAGCACAATGATGGTGAAGATCTCTGAATCAAAGTGTAGGAAAGCAGAACGTAAGTGGAGAAAAACTAAACTCCAAATTGACTATCACCTCTACAGACAAAGTCTTTGTAATTTTAACCAAGAGTTAGTCAGGGCAAGACAGCAAAACTTTTCTGAAATCATCAGTAAGAACTTCAACAATACACGCACTCTGTTTGCTGTGGTTCACAAGCTCACAAGCCCCCCGCCCGAATAAGATAGCTTCACAACTTCTAACAGCAGATAAATGCAATGAATTTGCTTGTTATTTTAGTGACAAAATACTATCCATCAGTTAAATATTAGCACAAATCAGCAAAATGATAAAATGATACTACAACGTACATCTGAAGCCACCCAGGAAAAACTCTATTACCATGTCAGAATTTGATACAGTTGACCAAAAACCTAGAGAAAATGGTTCAGCAGCTGAAACCATCAATGAGCTGTCTTGACTCAATACCATCTGACTTTTTCAAAGCTATTGCGAAGTCTGTGCTAGCTGATTTGCAGCAAATAATAAATTGCTCACTTCAGTCAAGCGAATTTCCTAAAGCTCTTAAAGTAGCTGCTATTAAGCCTCTGCTAAAAAATAGGACGCTAGACGCTTCCATGTTAGCAAGTTATAGACCAATCTCAAATCTCCCTTTTATAGCCAAGATTGTTGAGAAAGTAATTTTTAATCAACTCAGCAATTTCTTGAACTTAAACGGACTTTTTTGACAAATTTCAATCAGGTTTCCGAACTCATCGCAGTACAGCATCTGCTCTTATCAAAATTATATAAGGTTGAATAATGTCTCTGGAAAGCTGTCAATTCTGTTCTTGTTGGACCTCAGTGCAGCTCTTGATACGGTTGATCATAATATACTGCTGAACTGGTTGGAAACGTGGGTAGGACTAAATGAAACAGTCCTTAAATGGTTCAGATCCTACCTGGAGGAAAGGAATTATTTTGTTACCATTGGAAGTGTTCAATCTCATCGAATGGCAATGACCTATGGGGTCCCTCAAGGGTCAGTTCTTGGACCCCTCCTGTTCAGCCTGTATATGCTACCCTTGGGTCAAATTCTTCAGAACTTTATTTTTGACTATCATAGCTATGCAGATGACACAGTTCTATATAACAATGTCTCCGGATGACTACAGTTCAATTGAGGTGTTGTGTCACAGTCTAAAACAGATAAATAACTAGATCAGCCAAAATTTTATTCAATTAAACCACAACAAAACTAAGGTAATTGTTTTTGGCAAGAAAGAAAAGAGGATTGCTCTTAGTAAATACCCAGAGTCACTCTCTTTAAAAACGAAAGACCAAGTCCGAAACCTTGGTGTTCTGATAGAGTCCGACCTGACTTTCAAAAGTCATATAAAATCAATTACTAAAACTGCCTTCTACCATCTGAAGAACATATCCAGAGTGAAGACTTGCATGTGTCAAGCAGACCAGGAGAAGCTCACCCATGCTTTTATCTCAAGTAAACTTGTCTATCGTAATGGTCTTCTGACTGGACTCCCTAAAAAGAGCATTAAACAGCTGCAGCTCATTCAGAATGCTGCAGCTCGGGTTCTGACCAGTACAAAGAGGTCAGAGCATATTACTCAAATTCTAAAGTCTTTACATTGGCTTCCAGTCAGCTTTAGAATAGATTTTAAAGTTCTGGTACTGATCTATAAATCACTAAACGGTTTAGGTCCTGAATAGATCAATGAAATGTTAATGGACTATAAAACCAGTACGGGTCTGAGATCGACAGACTCTGGTCAAATAGTGGAGCACAGAGTCCAAAGCAAACATGGGGAAGCAGCATTTAGCTATTATGCTGCACACAAATGGAATAAGTTGCCAACAGAAGTGACGTCAGCCCCAAGTGTGCATGTTTTTAAGTCGGTTAAAAATTCTTCTTTTTTTCTTTTTTTAATTGTATTTTTTTTCTTTGTTTAAATGTTTATAAGATGTGTTTTTTTTGTTTTTAAATGCTTTTAATCATGTAAAGCACATTGAGTATGAAATGCGCTATATAAATAAATTTGCTTTGCTGCGCTGTATCAATGCAGAATATTTGTATCTGTGAGATTCCACATGT